>NC_088654.1:25211889-25556889 GCF_964019385.1 Sycon ciliatum
TCAAAGAAAAGCGAAGTACACTATCGGACCAGGAATCGAAAGACTACAAGACAACACGGAGAATGTTTTTGTTGACAGATTCTGTCGAACTTACTCAGTACCATCTTCATTGTTCGAATGGATTAAAAGAAGAAAAAAAGCCGGGGTTTATCGGTTCGACGTACATATTTTAGTGTATGGAATAACCTTACGATCGATTGAAAGTTAGAAACGTTTCAATGCCAGGGCATCAAAGTTGTACAGTCCGTACCCAAAGGGTTAAAATTCGTGTTTTGGTGCCCACTACACATTTGCAAAGAGAGAGAGAGAGAGAGAGAGAGAGAGAGAGAGTTAGAGAGAGAGACAGAGAGAGTGCTGCCAGCTCAGGGGCCTCGCTATTCTTTCGCTTGACCTAGGTCACGAGGCATGAATTTTTAAATTAGTGAAAACATCTTTTAAAAAAACAATCATTGGTTTCCAGTACTTGTATTGCAAATATGTTCTATCAGCT
Organism: Sycon ciliatum; assembly: GCF_964019385.1. NCBI lineage: Eukaryota > Metazoa > Porifera > Calcarea > Leucosolenida > Sycettidae > Sycon > Sycon ciliatum. The sequence goes on from NC_088654.1 coordinate 25,212,380, forward strand.
CGAGTAACAGTAATGATGACCTCGGTAAAAAAAGAGGAATAGCAAGGGTCCTCAGCTGGCCCCTCTCTTATTCCTTAATTTTTTACCACACATACATGTACCCTTCTCATCCCAAGCTGACTCATGCCGCCCCAGCAATACCATAACCATATGTGCAGTATGTCAAAGTGCTTGAAATCATTCATTGCTAGTGAACAGTATTGAATCCAGAATGAAAAACGTAACACTCAATGTACTTTGTCATCCAAAACAATTTAGAATATTCCATTGCTTTTCTGAACTCTATTGTTAGGAGACTGTAAGACACCCACGAATCCAACTTGGGGTACATATCCAATGGATGGTTCTACAACCGTCGGCAGTACAAGGCAATAACTTGTTCTTCTAAATATGCCGTCAATCCTTCTGCAACAACACAAACTATCACATGCCAAGCCAATGGTACTTGGACAGTGCCTGGTGTGCAACCATGTCTACGTAAGATATTCTTGATTTAGATGAAGAGTTTATAGTCGAGAAAAGGTCCAAGGAAGTACACGTTATGCTATAATGTACACAAACACCATCAGTCACTAAACAATCAGCTAATGCAATAACACTGTACGACACTGACCAACGGTACTGACGTTCTACAACTAACTGACTAATAAGCTCTAGAATGTCTTGCATGCGCACTCCAACAGCAGTGTGTTATCATAATTATAACTTAGAAGATTCCAAGTTGGAAGACTGTTGGAGTGCGCATCCAGGACGTATTAGCACCGTTTAAGATGTCAAAAGATTAAGGCTTTCCATTTGGCTATGCAGCATGAACATGTGTCACTCGCTCTTTGCCAATCTTCTTTTGTTCGAGTTACCATCAATCTCCTTTTGTTCGATGTTACCATCTGTGCAGCTCTGCTGTCCGAGTTCACAAAGCCCAAGGTCACCGTAAATGGGGAAACAGATAGCTTGAGTGACCAGCACACGTTTTTATTTGGGTTTGAGTATGAATGTAATAGTGGAGGTCGTGAGCAGCTGGTGTGGCAGTGTAGTTTGGTACAATTCTGGGCCCCTTCAATGCAAGCTCTTTCACCCACTTCCAATCATCTCAAAGAAAAGCGAAGTACACTATCGGACCCAGGAATCGAAAGACTACAAGATAAGACGGAGAATGTTTTGGTGACAGATCCTGTCGAACTTACTCAGTACCATCTTCATAGTTCAAATGGATTAGAAGAAAAAAAGCCGGGGTTTATCCGTTCGACGTTCATATTTTAGTGTATGGAAATAACCTTACGATCGATTGAAAGTTAGAAAGGTTTCAATGCCAGGGCATCAAAGTTGTACAGTCCGTACACAAAGGGTTAAAATTCGTGTTTTGGTGCCGACTACACATTTGCAAAGAGAGAGTGCTGCCAGCTCAGGGGCCTTGCTATGCTTTCGCTTGACCTAGGTCACGAGGCATGAATTTTAAATTAGTGAAAACATCTTTTAAAAATACAATCATTGGTTTCCAGTACTTGTATTGCAAATATGTTTCTATCAGCTCGAGTAACAGTAATGATGACCTCGGTAAAAAAGAGGAATAGCAAGGGTCCTCAGCTGGCCCCTCTCTTATTCCTTTTAATTTTTTTACCACACATACATGTACCCTCCTCATCCCAAGCTGACTCATGCCGCCCCAGCAATACCATAACCATATGTGCAGTATGTCAAAGTGCTTGAAATCATTCATTGCTAGTGAACAGTATTGAATCCAGAATGAAAAAGATAACACTCAATGTACTTTGTCATCCAAAACAATTTAGAATATTCCATTGCTTTCTGAACTCTATTGTTAGGAGACTGTAAGACACCCACGAATCCAACTTGGGGTACATATCCAATGGATGGTTCTACAACCGTCGGCAGTACCAAGACAATAACTTGTTCTCTTGACTATGCCGTCAATCCTTCTGCAACAACACAAACTATCACATGCCAAGCCAATGGTACTTGGACAGTGCCTGGTGTGCAACGATGTCTACGTAAGATATTCTTGATTTAGATGAGAGTTTATAGTCGAGAAAGGGTCCAAGGAAGTACAAGTTATGCTATAATATACACAAACACCATCAGTCACTAAACAATCAGCTCATGCAATAACACTGTACGACACTGACCAACGGTACTGACGTTCTACAACTAACTGACTATGAGCTCTAGAACGTCTTGCATGCCCACTCCAACAGCAGTATGTTATCATAATTATAACTTAGAAGATTCCAAGGTGGAAGACTGTTGGAGTGCGCATCCAGGACGTATTAGCACCGTTTAAGATGTCAAAAGATTAAGGCTTTCCATTTGGCTATGCAGCATGAACATGTGTCTCTCGCTCTTTGCCAATCTTCTTTTGTTCGATGTTACCATCAATCTCCTTTTGTTCAATGTTACCATCTGTGCAGCTCTGCTGTCCGAGTTCACAAAGCCCAAGGGCACCGTAAATGGGGAAACAGATAGCTTGAGTGACCAGCACACGTTTTTTATTTGGGTTTTGAGTATGAATGTAATAGTGGAGGTCGTGAGCAGCTTGGTGTGGCAGTGTAGTTTGGTACAATTCTGGGCCCCTTCTATGCAAGCTCTTTTCACCCACTTCCAATCATCTCAAAGAAAAGCGAAGTACACTATCGGACCCAGGAATCGAAAGACTACAAGATAAGACGGAGAATGTTTTGGTGACAGATCCTGTCGAACTTACTCAGTACCATCTTCATAGTTCAAATGGATTAGAAGAAAAAAAGCCGGGGTTTATCCGTTCGACGTTCATATTTTAGTGTATGGAAATAACCTTACGATCGATTGAAAGTTAGAAAGGTTTCAATGCCAGGGCATCAAAGTTGTACAGTCCGTACACAAAGGGTTAAAATTCGTGTTTTGGTGCCGACTACACATTTGCAAAGAGAGAGTGCTGCCAGCTCAGGGGCCTTGCTATGCTTTCGCTTGACCTAGGTCACGAGGCATGAATTTTAAATTAGTGAAAACATCTTTTAAAAATACAATCATTGGTTTCCAGTACTTGTATTGCAAATATGTTTCTATCAGCTCGAGTAACAGTAATGATGACCTCGGTAAAAAAGAGGAATAGCAAGGGTCCTCAGCTGGCCCCTCTCTTATTCCTTTTAATTTTTTTACCACACATACATGTACCCTCCTCATCCCAAGCTGACTCATGCCGCCCCAGCAATACCATTTCCATATGTGCAGTATGTCAAAGTGCTTGAAATCATTCATTGCTAGTGAACAGTATTGAATCCAGAATGAAAAACATAACACTCAATGTACTTTGTCATCCAAAACAATTTGGAATATTCCATTGCTTTCTGAACTCTATTGTTAGGAGACTGTAAGACACCCACGAATCCAACTTGGGGTACATATCCAATGGATGGTTCTACAACCGTCGGCAGTACCAAGACAATAACTTGTTCTTCTAAATATGCCGTCAATCCTTCTGGAACAACACAAACTATCACATGCCAAGCCAATGGTACTTGGACAGTGCCTGGTGTGCAACCATGTCTACGTAAGATATTCTTGATTTAGATGAGAGTTTATAGTCGAGAAAGGGTCCAAGGAAGTACAAGTTATGCTATAATGTACACAAACACCATCAGTCACTAAACAATCAGCTCATGCAATAACACTGTACGACACTGACCAACGGTACTGATGTTCTACAACTAACTGACTATGAGCTCTAGAATGTCTTTCATGCGCACTCCAACAGCAGTATGTTATCATATTGTTGTCACGGGTTTGAGAACCGTAAACGAACTACCTTTAGGCTCCTCGCCACGCCACACAACACAGGACTAGTGCAAATTGTTAGAGTACTTTTTCTTCTACTTCATTTCAGTAGGCGACTGGGGAACTCATAAAGAAGAACCAACACTGACAACGAACGACTGACGAATGACACTGAGACAAGACTAGACAACAGAATATATTAGATTGAAGGCGTACAACGGGGAGAAGACGAGCAAGTGTATACCAACGGGGACAGAAGACGGTGCAGCCGCATGTACGCAGGAGTCAAAAACAGCGCAGCAGCATGTACAACAAAGAGACACAAAAGCAGCCACATGTACGACAAAGAGCTACACGTGCAACCGCATGTACAACGAAGAGACACAAGCGCAGCCACATGTACAACACTATCCCCCATCAAAAAAAGACATCCACACCTGTGGATGGAAGCAATCAAAACAAAATTAGAAGAAAGACAGGAGAAAAAGAAATCAAATGTGAACACAATACAGAGGAGAATAGAAACAAAACATGCAGGGCCAAAACAGTAAGAGACGTAACTCGGACAAAGGGGAAAAAGCCAAGGCACAAATCTGTGAAAAGAAAACAGACCGGGCCCACCCATAGAGAGAACCGCCATACTTTCAGGCGTGGGCCGCCAGGAAGTAACCACGTTGCCCTGGTACGAAGCCAAGGCAAACCGATGGCACTGCGAAGACCGCGGCAGCTGAACCGGGTGACCAGGCATCTGGAAGCACAGGAGTTGTCCGGAAAACCATCACGCAGCAAACCATCACGCAGCCGATGGGGCTACGAAAGCTCACAGAGACAGAAAGACACACACAGAAAGAAACACGGACTGACGCAAACATCTCAGCCATCGCCAAAAATCAGAAAAGCACACGAAGGAAGGGAAGAACAGCCAGGAAGAACACGTCGACTGAAACAGGAGCAATTAATCAGTGAGGACACCATTGAGGACACACAAACAAATCGGTTACCAATACGCAAAAGATAATGAAGAAAAACCACAGGGCGCTACCCTGAAAAACCCACAGGTCTCTAACCTGAAAAAACCACAGGGATTGAACCTGAAAAAACCACAGGGATCGAACCTGAAAAAACCACAGGGATTGAACCTGAAAACCCACAGGGATCGAACCTGAATAACACGGAACTTATAGTACATCCGCTCGCAAAACCAAAAAACCGAAGAAGAAAAAACTGTCAGGCACCGACTGGGGCACACAAGGGCCAACCAGCAACACACGGAAACCATAACACTCGCAAGGCAAACCGATACAAAAAAGCGCAGGATCCCTGCAGACCACCAAGCAGACCGTGGCTCACCATGATCAGACGCCCACCCAAACGAACTAGAGGAACCTACATGCCGAAACACAATTATTACAAAACCATACGCTCCCAAAAAAAATTCAACCTGGATCCGAAACGAGAATCCTACATGAAGTTCACACCTCCCACCAAACCGGAAGCCACCAGCTTTCCGACTGGGTGCACAGTGCATGACCGAGCCTGACAACGCTCTGCACGGAACATGGAGAAACTACTAGTACTAGTGAAACGGTAGAAACACGAAACAAAACAATAATATGGATCGACTACAAACGAGGCAGCACCTCGAGAACGTTCCGGTGGACATCCAAACAAATCACGCGACACAGTCACAATATCGGAGCAGTCCGGCGGCAACTCGGTCTCCGTGACAAGCACAAGTGCACAACACAAGACGAGATCAAAGCTACCCATGCTGAATTCACGACGAGCAAGCAAAAACAAGTTCCAGATTCGAACGCGTAGCACACGAACAGAAGTTTGAAATTTTCATACACACAACCGTACAGTACAGGGTAGTCAGAGCGACACAGGAACAACGAACACAACGGGGCGAACTTACAACGAGCAGCTACTTTGTAGACTACACTACGCACTCGAGCACAAGAGAACAAGGTTCCACGGACTTCCTGCCGGGACCCGAGTCACCCGACGCAAAATAATTTGAAAAATTCGAAATCGAATACAAGTTAGTTACGGCCACACAGTACGCAGAGCAGACAATTACAAAGGCATTCTCACCTGAGTAGGCGCTCGCATGAGAGGCTTGGACGTTCGTGAGACTCAAGTAGCTGGGCCATGGCGAGAACACGAAGAGGAGACGAAAACACAGCTGATATGGAGACGAACTCAGGGTCGTGGATACGATTTGTTGGACGCCAAATGTCGTCACGGGTTTGAGAACCGTGAACGAACTACCTCTAGGCTCCTCGCCACGCCACACAACACAGGACTAGTGCAAATTGTTAGAGTACTTTTTCTTCTACTTCATTTCAGTAGGCGACTGGGGAACTCATAAAGAAGAACCAACACTGACAACGAACGACTGACGACTGACACTGAGACAAGACTAGACAACAGAATATATTAGATTGAAGGCGTACAACGGGGACAAGACGAGCAAGTGTGTACCAACGGGGACAGAAGACGGTGCAGCCGCATGTACGCAGGAGTCAAAAACAGCGCAGCAGCATGTACAACAAAGAGACACAAAAGCAGCCACATGTACGACAAAGAGCTACACGTGCAACCGCATGTACAACGAAGAGACACAAGCGCAGCCACATGTACAACAATATAACTTAGAATATTCCAAGTTGGAAGACTGTTGGAGTGCGCATCCAGGACGTATTAGCACCGTTTAAGATGTCAAAAGATTAAGGCTTTCCATTTGGCTATGCAGCATGAACATGTGTCTCTCGCTCTTTGCCAATCTTCTTTTGTTCGATGTTACCATCAATCTCCTTTTGTTCGATGTTACCATCTGTGCAGCTCTGCAGTCCGAGTTCACAAAGCCCAAGGGCACCGTGAATGGGGAAACAGATAGCTTGAGTGACCAGCACACGTTTTTTATTTGGGTTTTGAGTATGAATGTAATAGTGGAGGTCGTGAGCAGCTTGGTGTGGCAGTGTAGTTTGGTACAATTCTGGGGCCCCTTCAATTCAAGCTCTTTCACCCACTTCCAATCATCTCAAAGAAAAGCGAAGTACACTATCGGACCCAGGAATCGAAAGACTACAAGATAAGACGGAGAATGTTTTGTGACAGATCCTGTCGAACTTACTCAGTACCATCTTCATTGTTCGAATGGAGTAGAGAAAAAAAGCCGGGTTTATCGGTTCGACGTACATATTTTAGTGTATGGAAATAACCTTACGATCGATTGAAAGTTAGAAAGGTTTCAATGCCAGGGCATCAAAGTTGTACAGTCCGTACACAAAGGGTTAAATTCGTGTTTTGGTGCCCACTACACATTTGCTAAGAGAGAAAGAGGAGAGAGAGAGAGAGAGAGAGAGAGAGAGAGAGAGAGAGAGAGAGAGAGAGAGAGAGAGAGAGAGAGAGAGAGAGAGAGAGAGAGAGAGAGAGAGAGAGAGAGAGAGAGAGAGAGAGAGAGAGAGAGAGAGAGAGAGAGAGAGAGAGAGAGAGAGAGAGAGAGAGAGAGAGAGAGAGAGAGAGAGAGAGAGAGAGAGAGAGAGAGAGAGAGAGAGAGAGAGAGAGAGAGAGAGAGAGAGAGAGAGAGAGAGAGGAGAGAAAGAGAGAGAAGAGAGAGAGAGAGAGAGAGAGAGAGAGAGAGAGAGAGAGAGAGAGAGAGAGAGAGAGAGAGAGAGAGAGAGAGAGAGAGAGAGAGAGAGAGAGAGAGAGAGAGAGAGAGAGAGAGAGAGAGAGAGAGAGAGAGAGAGAGAGAGAGAGAGAGAGAGAGAGAGAGAGAGAGAGAGAGAGAGAGAGAGAGAGAGAGAGAGAGTGCTGCCAGCTCAGGGGCCTCGCTATGCTTTCGCTTGACCTAGGTCACGAGGCATGAATTTTAAATTGGTGAAAACATCTTTTAAAAATACAATCATTGGTTTCAGTACTTGTATTGCAAATATGTTTCTATCAGCTCGAGTAACAGTAATGATGACCTCGGAAAAAGAGAATAGCAAGGGTCCTCAGCTGGCCCCTCTCTTATTCCTTAATTTTTTTACCACACATACATGCACCCTTCTCATCCCAAGCTGACTCATGCCGCCCCAGCAATACCAATAACCATATGTGCAGTATGTCAAAGTGCTTGAAATCATTCATTGCTAGTGAACAGTATTGAATCCAGAATGAAAACATAACATTCAATGTACTTTGTCATCCAAAACAATTTAGAATATTCCATTGCTTTCTGAACTCTATTGTTAGGAGACTGTAAGACACCCACGAATCCAACTTGGGGTACATATCCAATGGATGGTTCTACAACCGTCGGCGGTACCAAGACAATAACTTGTTCTTCTAAATATGCCGTCAATCCTTCTGCAACAACACAAACTATCACATGCCAAGCCAATGGTACTTGGAAAGTGCCTGGTGTGCAACCATGTCTACGTAAGATATTCTTGATTTAGATGAGAGTTTATAGTCGAGAAAGGGTCCAAGGAAGTACAAGTTATGCTATAATATACACAAACACCATCAGTCACTAAACAATCAGCTCATGCAATAACACTGTACGACACTGACCAACGGTACTGACGTTCTACAACTAACTGACTATGAGCTCTAGAATGTCTTGCATGCGCACTCCAACAGCAGTATGTTATCATATAACTTAGAAGATTCCAAGGTGGAAGACTGTTGGAGTGCGCATCCAGGACGTATTAGCACCGTTTAAGATGTCAAAAGATTAAAGCTTTCCATTTGGCTATGCAGCATGAAGATGTGTCTCTCGCTCTTTGCCAATCTTCTTTTGTTCGATGTTACCATCAATCTCCTTTTGTTCGATGTTACCATCTGTGCAGCTCTGCTGTCCGAGTTCACAAAGCCCAAGGTCAACGTAAATGGGGAAACAGATAGCTTGAGTCACCAGCACACGTTTTTTATTTGGGTTTTGAGTATGAATGTAATAGTGGAGGTCGTGAGCAGCTTGGTGTGGTAGTGTAGTTTGGTACAATTCTGGGCCCCTTCAATGCAAGCTCTGTTCACCCACTTCCAATCATCTCAAAGAAAAGCGAAGTACACTATCGGACCCAGGAATCGAAAGACTACAAGATAAGACGGAGAATGTTTTGGTGACAGATCCTGTCGAACTTACTCAGTACCATCTTCATTGTTCGAATGGATTAGAAGAAAACAAAAGCCGGAGTTTATCGGTTCGACGTACATATTTTAGTGTAAGGAAATAACCTTACGATCGATTGAAAGTTAGAAAGGTTTCAATGCCAGGGCATCAAAGTTGTCCAGTCCGTACACAAAGGGATAAAATTCGTGTTTGGGTGCCCACTACACATTTGCAAAGAGAGAGAGAGAGAGTGCTGCCAGCTCAGGGGCCTCGCTATTCTTTCGCTTGACCTAGGTCACGAGGCATGAATTTTAAATTAGTGAAAACATCTTTTAAAAATACAATCATTGGTTTCCAGTACTTGTATTGCAAATATGTTTCTATCAGCTCGAGTAACAGTAATGATGACCTCGGTAAAAAAGAGGAATAGCAAGGGTCCTCAGCTGGCCCCTCTCTTATTCCTTAATTTTTTAAAAAACACACATGTACCCTTCTCATCCCAAGCTGACTCATGCCGCCCCAGCATTACCATAACCATATGTGCAGTATGTCAAAGTGCTTGAAATCATTCATTACTAGTAAACAGTATTGAATCCAGAATGAAAAAAGTAACACTCAATGTACTTGGTCATCCAAAACAATTTAGAATATTCCATTGCTTTCTGAACTCTATTGTTAGGAGACTGTAAGACACCCACGAATCCAACTTGGGGTACATATCCAATGGATGGTTCTACAACCGTCGGCAGTACCAAGACAATAACTTGTTCTCTTGACTATGCCGTCAATCCTTCTGCAACAACACAAACTATCACATGCCAAGCCAATGGTACTTGGACAGTGCCTGGTGTGCAACCATGTCTACGTAAGATATTCTTGATTTAGATGAGAGTTTATAGTCGAGAAAGGGTCCAAGGAAGTACAAGTTATGCTATAATGTACACAAACACCATCAGTCACTAAACAATCAGCTCATGCAATAACACTGTACGACACTGACCAATGGTACTGACGTTCTACAACTAACTGACTATGAGCTCTAGAATGTCTTTCATGCGCACTCCAACAGCAGTATGTTATCATATAACTTAGAAGATTCCAAGGTGGAAGACTGTTGGAGTGCGCATCCAGGACGTATTAGCACCGTTTAAGATGTCAAAAGATTAAGAGAGCATGTCTGAGAATACCAAAGTATGTGTGCAAGTGGATCTCTCCGATTTCGCTCAAAATTTGCAGGTAGGTTGCCTTTGGGGTGTGGATCGACTGTGCAAAGCCCTTGAAAAAGTTTCTGAAGGGAACCTTGAAATTTGCATACCCCTCAAAAATGGCCGAAATATCACATTATTTATGGGTCTAGAAACGAGTCACGCCACAGCGTATACGAACAAGCTATGAACAAAACTCCATCAAGCCAACATTGCCTCACCTTAGAAGAGTTCCTGGAGCAGTACCGCTTAGCCACGCCAGCATCCCAGAAGACGAGGTCCATCACCCCCTGACGCCACAAATGATCGTCTTGAAAATAGCCGATTTACAAGCGCTGGCAAAACAGCCAGCTACGTCCTCAATTGGCCAGAACTATACACCGGCAGATGGTAGAACACCTCTTCTAGCGCTGAGGACATGTCCCCCATCTTCCTTTTGGGGTTTTCTTGAAATAAACTTTTTTGAATTTTTCCACTCGACCATGCTGAAATACGGCCAAAGTCATACCTGCGCAGGAAAGCTCGCCCCGTCGCGACGTCTCCTCAGCAATTTCTACTCCAACACTACTCCCAAGGCCGCAGAACAAAGTGTAGTTTTGACTCTGACAAGGAAAAGCAGCGGTGATCACTTGTCACTCCAAACGACAAGCTTCTCCTTGCGCCACCAATAATTTTTTGTGCGACTGTTGATGCAAAAGTGACTGAAGGCCTGAGCGCAGTTTTTGAATTTTATTGCAAGATGCACGGTGAAATCACGTGCCTTGTGACGCAAGAATGCCAAGTCGCGTGGCCCACGGCTCACGAGATTTCAGAGTCACCTTCGTCAAGTGCGCTTGTTACTCGCCTTGAACGCCCGGTGGTCTGGAAGTGATCCCACTTGTGTTGTTACTGCGCTCAAGAACACGCTGGGAGTGTTGTAGGCCTACGAACCGGGACTTTCCCTGACCATGTAGGTCGAAGACCAGTGAAATGATGATGAAATCACATTCTTTATGACGTAAGAAATCTCTCATGCAGTTCACGCGACAAGTGCGTGCAGTCAGTGCTACTCGCGTGCCAGTCAACACAGGGACCGAGCTAGCCGCTTTTGTCGAGCATCGACATGAAAACAAGGGACTTTTACTGTTGGACTATGTTCGGGATTGCAGGAGGTATGTTGTTGTTGTTGTATACTTTATTTATAGTGGAAATCAAAACAGGCAAAATGCCTAATAACATTGGACCCACTGTGAATAACATGTTAAAGGATATTGTGGAAAAAAAAAAAAATGTGTGAAAGACGAATAACTCTCCATGCTGTACGGGGCATATTTCAACGGCTTGCTGCCATTGCAACACTCCTAGAACAGTTTGTTGGGGTACTCAGCAGTTCAAGCAGGAAATGAAGCTCATCTTACCTCTGCCATGATCATGGTCTGTTCCGAGTAGCGTTCCAGGCACTTTGACGATCGTTGGGCGCGTATCGTGACGCAGGAAGCGTCATCCTACGTCACAGAGCACGCGATCTCACCGTGCATCTTGCAATAAAATTCAAAAACTGCGCTCAGGCCTTCAGTCACTTTTGCATCAACAGTCGCACAAAAATTATTGGTGGCGCAAGGAGAAGCTTGTCGTTTGGAGTGACAAGTGATCACCGCTGCTTTTCCTTGTCAGAGTCAACACTATACTTTGTTCTGCGGCCTTGGGAGTAGTGTTGGAGTAGAAATTGCTGAGGAGACGTCGCGACGGGGCGAGCTTTCCTGCGCAGGTATGACTTTGGCTGTATTTCAGCATGGTCGAGTGGAAAAATTCAAAAAAGTTTATTTCAAGAAAACCCCAAAAGGAAGATGGGAGACATGTCCTCAGCGCTAGAAGAGGTGTTCTACTATCTGCCGGTGTATAGTTCTGGCCAATTGAGGACGTAGCTGGCTGTTTTGCCAGCGCTTGTAAATTGGCTATTTTCAAGACGATCATTTGTGGCGTCAGGGGGTGATGGACCTCGTCTTCTGGGATGCTGGCGTGGCTAAGCGGTACTGCTCCAGGAACTCTTCTAAGGTGAGGCAATGTTGGCTTGATGGAGTTTTGTTCATAGCTTGTTCGTATACGCTGTGGCGTGACTCGTTTCTAGACCCATAAATAATGTGATATTTCGGCCATTTTTGAGGGGTATGCAAATTTCAAGGTTCCCTTCAGAAACTTTTTCAAGGGCTTTGCACAGTCGATCCACACCCCAAAGGCAACCTACCTGCAAATTTTGAGCGAAATCGGAGAGATCCACTTGCACACATACTTTGGTATTCTCAGACATGCTCTCTTAAAGCTTTCCATTTGGCTATGCAGCATGAAGATGTGTCTCTCGCTCTTTGCCAATCTTCTTTTGTTCGATGTTACCATCAATCTCCTTTTGTTCGATGTTACCATCTGTGCAGCTCTGCTGTCCGAGTTCACAAAGCCCAAGGTCAACGTAAATGGGGAAACAGATAGCTTGAGTGACCAGCACACGTTTTTTATTTGGGTTTTGAGTATGAATGTAATAGTGGAGGTCGTGAGCAGCTTGGTGTGGCAGTGTAGTTTGGTACAATTCTGGGCCCCTTCAATGGAAGCTCTTTTCACCCACTTCCAATCATCTCAAAGAAAAGCGAAGTACACTATCGGACCCAGGAATCGAAAGACTACAAGATAAGACGGAGAATGTTTTGGTGACAGATCCTGTCGAACTTACTCAGTACCATCTTCATTGTTCGAATGGATTAGAAGAAAACAAAAGCCGGGGTTTATCGGTTCGACGTACATATTTTAGTGTAAGGAAATAACCTTACGATCGATTGAAAGTTAGAAAGGTTTCAATGCCAGGGCATCAAAGTTGTCCAGTCCGTACACAAAGGGATAAAATTCGTGTTTGGGTGCCCACTACACATTTGCAAAGAGAGAGAGAGAGAGAGTGCTGCCAGCTCAGGGGCCTCGCTATTCTTTCGCTTGACCTAGGTCACGAGGCATGAATTTTAAATTGGTGAAAACATCTTATAAAAATACAATCATTGGTTTCCAGTACTTGTATTGCAAATATGTTTCTATCAGCTCGAGTAACAGTAATGATGACCTCGGTAAAAAAGAGGAATAGCAAGGGTCCTCAGCTGGCCCCTCTCTTATTCCTTTATTTTTTCCACACATACATGTACCCTTCTCATCCCAAGCTGACTCATGCCGCCCCAACAATACCATAACCATATGTGCAGTATGTCAAAGTGCTTGAAATCATTCATTGCTAGTGAACAGTATTGAATCCAGAATGAAAAACGTAACACTCAATGTACTTTGTCATCCAAAACAATTTAGAATATTCCATTCAGCGGCTTTCTGAACTATATTGTTAGGAGACTGTAAGACACCCACGAATCCAACTTGGGGTACATATCCAATGGATGGTTCTACAACCGTCGGTAGTACCAAGACAATAACTTGTTCTTCTAAATATGCCGTCAATCCTTCTGCAACAACACAAACTATCACATGCCAAGCCAATGGTACTTGGACAGTGCCTGGTGTGCAACCATGTCTACGTAAGATATTCTTGATTTAGATGAGAGTTTATAGTCGAGAAAGGGTCCAAGGAAGTACAAGTTATGCTATAATATACACAAACACCATCAGTCACTAAACAATCAGCTCATGCAATAACACTATACGACACTGACCAATGGTACTGACGTTCTACAACTAACTGACTATGAGCTCTAGAATGTCTTGCATGCGCACTCCAACAGCAGTATGTTATCATATAACTTAGAATATTCCAAGTTGGAAGACTGTTGGAGTGCGCATCCAGGACGTATTAGCACCGTTTAAGATGTCAAAAGATTAAGGCTTTCCATTTGGCTATGCAGCATGAACATGTGTCTCTCGCTCTTTGCCAATCTTCTTTTGTTCGATGTTGCCACCAATCTCCTTTTGTTCGATGTTACCATCTGTGGAGCTCTGCTGTCCGAGTTCACAAAGCCCAAGGGCACCGTAAATGGGGAAACAGATAGCTTGAGTGACCAGCACACGTTTTTTATTTGGGTTTTGAGTATGAATGTAATAGTGGAGGTCGTGAGCAGCTTGGTGTGGCAGTGTAGTTTGGTACAATTCTGGGCCCCTTCAATGCAAGCTCTGTTCACCCACTTCCAATCATCTCAAAGAAAAGCGAAGTACACTATCGGACCCAGGAATCGAAAGACTACAAGACAACACGGAGAATGTTTTGTTGACAGATTCTGTCGAACTTACTCAGTACCATCTTCATTGTTCGAATGGATTAAAAGAAGAAAAAAAGCCGGGGTTTATCGGTTCGACGTACATATTTTAGTGTATGGAAATAACCTTACGATCGATTGAAAGTTAGAAAAGTTTCAATGCCAGGGCATCAAAGTTGTACAGTCCGTACCCAAAGGGTTAAAATTCGTGTTTTGGTGCCCACTACACATTTGCAAAGAGAGAGAGAGAGAGAGAGAGAGAGAGAGAGAGTTAGAGAGAGAGACAGAGAGAGTGCTGCCAGCTCAGGGGCCTCGCTATTCTTTCGCTTGACCTAGGTCACGAGGCATGAATTTTAAATTAGTGAAAACATCTTTTAAAAATACAATCATTGGTTTCCAGTACTTGTATTGCAAATATGTTTCTATCAGCTCGAGTAACAGTAATGATGACCTCGGTAAAAAAGAGGAATAGCAAGGGTCCTCAGCTGGCCCCTCTCTTATTCCTTAATTTTTTACCACACATACATGTACCCTTCTCATCCCAAGCTGACTCATGCCGCCCCAGCAATACCATAACCATATGTGCAGTATGTCAAAGTGCTTGAAATCATTCATTGCTAGTGAACAGTATTGAATCCAGAATGAAAAACGTAACACTCAATGTACTTTGTCATCCAAAACAATTTAGAATATTCCATTGCTTTCTGAACTCTATTGTTAGGAGACTGTAAGACACCCACGAATCCAACTTGGGGTACATATCCAATGGATGGTTCTACAACCGTCGGCAGTACCAAGGCAATAACTTGTTCTTCTAAATATGCCGTCAATCCTTCTGCAACAACACAAACTATCACATGCCAAGCCAATGGTACTTGGACAGTGCCTGGTGTGCAACCATGTCTACGTAAGATATTCTTGATTTAGATGAGAGTTTATAGTCGAGAAAAGGTCCAAGGAAGTACACGTTATGCTATAATGTACACAAACACCATCAGTCACTAAACAATCAGCTAATGCAATAACACTGTACGACACTGACCAACGGTACTGACGTTCTACAACTAACTGACTATAAGCTCTAGAATGTCTTGCATGCGCACTCCAACAGCAGTGTGTTATCATAATTATAACTTAGAAGATTCCAAGTTGGAAGACTGTTGGAGTGCGCATCCAGGACGTATTAGCACCGTTTAAGATGTCAAAAGATTATAAAGCTTTCCATTTGGCTATGCAGCATGAACATGTGTCACTCGCTCTTTGCCAATCTTCTTTTGTTCGATGTTACCATCAATCTCCTTTTGTTCGATGTTACCATCTGTGCAGCTCTGCTGTCCGAGTTCACAAAGCCCAAGGTCAACGTAAATGGGGAAACAGATAGCTTGAGTGACCAGCACACGTTTTTTATTTGGGTTTTGAGTATGAATGTAATAGTGGAGGTCGTGAGCAGCTTGGTGTGGCAGTGTAGTTTGGTACAATTCTGGGCCCCTTCAATGGAAGCTCTTTTCACCCACTTCCAATCATCTCAAAGAAAAGCGAAGTACACTATCGGACCCAGGAATCGAAAGACTACAAGATAAGACGGAGAATGTTTTGGTGACAGATCCTGTCGAACTTACTCAGTACCATCTTCATTGTTCGAATGGATTAGAAGAAAACAAAAGCCGGGGTTTATCGGTTCGACGTACATATTTTAGTGTAAGGAAATAACCTTACGATCGATTGAAAGTTAGAAAGGTTTCAATGCCAGGGCATCAAAGTTGTCCAGTCCGTACACAAAGGGATAAAATTCGTGTTTGGGTGCCCACTACACATTTGCAAAGAGAGAGAGAGAGAGAGAGTGCTGCCAGCTCAGGGGCCTCGCTATTCTTTCGCTTGACCTAGGTCACGAGGCATGAATTTTAAATTGGTGAAAACATCTTATAAAAATACAATCATTGGTTTCCAGTACTTGTATTGCAAATATGTTTCTATCAGCTCGAGTAACAGTAATGATGACCTCGGTAAAAAAGAGGAATAGCAAGGGTCCTCAGCTGGCCCCTCTCTTATTCCTTTATTTTTTCCACACATACATGTACCCTTCTCATCCCAAGCTGACTCATGCCGCCCCAACAATACCATAACCATATGTGCAGTATGTCAAAGTGCTTGAAATCATTCATTGCTAGTGAACAGTATTGAATCCAGAATGAAAAACGTAACACTCAATGTACTTTGTCATCCAAAACAATTTAGAATATTCCATTCAGCGGCTTTCTGAACTATATTGTTAGGAGACTGTAAGACACCCACGAATCCAACTTGGGGTACATATCCAATGGATGGTTCTACAACCGTCGGTAGTACCAAGACAATAACTTGTTCTTCTAAATATGCCGTCAATCCTTCTGCAACAACACAAACTATCACATGCCAAGCCAATGGTACTTGGACAGTGCCTGGTGTGCAACCATGTCTACGTAAGATATTCTTGATTTAGATGAGAGTTTATAGTCGAGAAAGGGTCCAAGGAAGTACAAGTTATGCTATAATATACACAAACACCATCAGTCACTAAACAATCAGCTCATGCAATAACACTATACGACACTGACCAATGGTACTGACGTTCTACAACTAACTGACTATGAGCTCTAGAATGTCTTGCATGCGCACTCCAACAGCAGTATGTTATCATATAACTTAGAATATTCCAAGTTGGAAGACTGTTGGAGTGCGCATCCAGGACGTATTAGCACCGTTTAAGATGTCAAAAGATTAAGGCTTTCCATTTGGCTATGCAGCATGAACATGTGTCTCTCGCTCTTTGCCAATCTTCTTTTGTTCGATGTTGCCACCAATCTCCTTTTGTTCGATGTTACCATCTGTGGAGCTCTGCTGTCCGAGTTCACAAAGCCCAAGGGCACCGTAAATGGGGAAACAGATAGCTTGAGTGACCAGCACACGTTTTTTATTTGGGTTTTGAGTATGAATGTAATAGTGGAGGTCGTGAGCAGCTTGGTGTGGCAGTGTAGTTTGGTACAATTCTGGGCCCCTTCAATGCAAGCTCTGTTCACCCACTTCCAATCATCTCAAAGAAAAGCGAAGTACACTATCGGACCCAGGAATCGAAAGACTACAAGACAACACGGAGAATGTTTTGTTGACAGATTCTGTCGAACTTACTCAGTACCATCTTCATTGTTCGAATGGATTAAAAGAAGAAAAAAAGCCGGGGTTTATCGGTTCGACGTACATATTTTAGTGTATGGAAATAACCTTACGATCGATTGAAAGTTAGAAAAGTTTCAATGCCCGGGCATCAAAGTTGTACAGTCCGTACCCAAAGGGTTAAAATTCGTGTTTTGGTGCCCACTACACATTTGCAAAGAGAGAGAGAGAGAGAGAGAGAGAGAGAGAGAGAGAGAGAGAGTTAGAGAGAGAGACAGAGAGAGTGCTGCCAGCTCAGGGGCCTCGCTATTCTTTCGCTTGACCTAGGTCACGAGGCATGAATTTTAAATTAGTGAAAACATCTTTTAAAAATACAATCATTGGTTTCCAGTACTTGTATTGCAAATATGTTTCTATCAGCTCGAGTAACAGTAATGATGACCTCGGTAAAAAAGAGGAATAGCAAGGGTCCTCAGCTGGCCCCTCTCTTATTCCTTAATTTTTTACCACACATACATGTACCCTTCTCATCCCAAGCTGACTCATGCCGCCCCAGCAATACCATAACCATATGTGCAGTATGTCAAAGTGCTTGAAATCATTCATTGCTAGTGAACAGTATTGAATCCAGAATGAAAAACGTAACACTCAATGTACTTTGTCATCCAAAACAATTTAGAATATTCCATTGCTTTCTGAACTCTATTGTTAGGAGACTGTATTACACCCACGAATCCAACTTGGGGTACATATCCAATGGATGGTTCTACAACCGTCGGCAGTACCAAGACAATAACTTGTTCTTCTAAATATGCCGTCAATCCTTCTGCAACAACACAAACTATCACATGCCAAGCCAATGGTACTTGGACAGTGCCTGGTGTGCAACCATGTCTACGTAAGATATTCTTGATTTAGATGAGAGTTTATAGTCGAGAAAAGGTCCAAGGAAGTACACGTTATGCTATAATGTACACAAACACCATCAGTCACTAAACAATCAGCTAATGCAATAACACTGTACGACACTGACCAACGGTACTGACGTTCTACAACTAACTGACTATAAGCTCTAGAATGTCTTGCATGCGCACTCCAACAGCAGTGTGTTATCATAATTATAACTTAGAAGATTCCAAGTTGGAAGACTGTTGGAGTGCGCATCCAGGACGTATTAGCACCGTTTAAGATGTCAAAAGATTATAAAGCTTTCCATTTGGCTATGCAGCATGAACATGTGTCACTCGCTCTTTGCCAATCTTCTTTTGTTCGATGTTACCATCAATCTCCTTTTGTTCGATGTTACCATCTGTGGAGCTCCGCTGTCCGAGTTCACAAAGCCCAAGGGCACCGTAAATGGGGAAACAGATAGCTTGAGTCACCAGCACACGTTTATTATTTGGGTTTTGAGTATGAATGTAATAGTGGAGGTCGTGAGCAGCTTGGTGTGGCAGTGAAGTTTGGTACAATTCTGGGCCCCTTCAATGCAAGCTCTTTTCACCCACTTCCAATCATCTCAAAGAAAAGCGAAGTACACTATCGGACCCAGGAATCGAAAGACTACAAGACAAGACGGAGAATGTTTTGTTGACAGATTCTGTCGAACTTACTCAGTACCATCTTCATTGTTCGAATGGATTAAAAGAAGAAAAAAAGCCGGGGTTTACCGGTTCGACGTACATATTTTAGTGTATGGAAATAACCTTACGATCGATTGAAAGTTAGAAAGGTTTCAATGCCAGGGCATCAAAGTTGTACAGTCCGTACACAAAAGGTTAAAATTCGTGTTTTGGTGCCCACTACACATTTGCAAAGAGAGAGAGAGAAAGAGAGAGCTGCCAGCTCAGAGGCCTCGCTATTCTTTCGCTTGACCTAGGTCACGAGGCATGAATTTTAAATTGGTGAAAACATCTTTAAAAAATACAATCATTGGTTTCCAGTACTTGTATTACAAATATGTTTCTATCAGCTCGAGTAACAGAAATGATGACCTCGGTAAAAAAGAGGAATAGCAAGGGTCCTCAGCTGGCCCCTCTCTTATTCCTTAATTTTTTTACCACACATACATGTACCCTTCTCATCCCAAGCTGACTCATGCCGCCCCAGCAATACCATAACCATATGTGCAGTATGTCAAAGTGCTTGAAATCATTCATTGCTAGTGAACAGTATTGAATCCAGAATGAAAAAGATAACACTCAATGTACTTTGTCATCCAAAACAATTTAGAATGTTCCATTGCTTTCTGAACTCTATTGTTAGGAGACTGTAAGACACCCACGAATCCAACTTGGGGTACATATCCGATGGATGGTTCTACAACCGTCGGCAGTACCAAGACAATAACTTGTTCTTCTAAATATGCCGTCAATCCTTCTGCAACAACACAAACTATCACATGCCAAGCCAATGGTACTTGGACAGTGCCTGGTGTGCAACCATGTCTACGTAAGATATTCTTGATTTAGATGAGAGTTTATAGTCGAGAAAGGGTCCAAGGAAGTACACGTTATGCTATAATGTACACAAACACCATCAGTCACTAAACAATCAGCTCATGCAATAACACTGTACGACACTGACCAACGGTACTGACGTTCTACAACTAACTGACTATGAGCTCTAGAATGTCTTGCATGCGCACTCCAACAGCAGTGTGTTATCATAATTATAACTTAGAAGATTCCAAGTTGGAAGACTGTTGGAGTGCGCATCCAGGACGTATTAGCACCGTTTAAGATGTCAAAAGATTATAAAGCTTTCCATTTGGCTATGCAGCATGAACATGTGTCACTCGCTCTTTGCCAATCTTCTTTTGTTCGATGTTACCATCAATCTCCTTTTGTTCGATGTTACCATCTGTGGAGCTCCGCTGTCCGAGTTCACAAAGCCCAAGGGCACCGTAAATGGGGAAACAGATAGCTTGAGTGACCAGCACACGTTTTTTATTTGGGTTTTGAGTATGAATGTAATAGTGGAGGTCGTGAGCAGCTTGGTGTGGCAGTGAAGTTTGGTACAATTCTGGGCCCCTTCAATGCAAGCTCTTTTCACCCACTTCCAATCATCTCAAAGAAAAGCGAAGTACACTATCGGACCCAGGAATTGAAAGACTACAAGATAAGACGGAGAATGTTTTGGTGACAGATCCTGTCGAACTTACTCAGTACCATCTTCATTGTTCGAATGGATTAGAAGAAAACAAAAGCCGGGGTTTATCGGTTCGACGTACATATTTTAGTGTATGGAAATAACCTTACGATCGATTGAAAGTTGGAAAGGTTTCAATGCCAGGGCATCAAAGTTGTACAGTCCATACACAAAAGGTTAAAATTCGTGTTTTGGTGCCCACTACACATTTGCAAAGAGAGAGAGAGAGAGAGTGCTGCCAGCTCAGGGGCCTCGCTATGCTTTCGCTTGACCTAGGTCACGAGGCATGAATTTTAAATTAGTGAAAACATCTTTTAAAAATACAATCATTAGTTTCCAGTACTTGTATTGCAAATATGTTTCTATCAGCTCGAGTAACAGTAATGATGACCTCGGTAAAAAAGAGGAATAGCAAGGGTCCTCAGCTGGCCCCTCTCTTATTCCTTAATTTTTTTACCACACATACATGTACCCTTCTCATTCCAAGCTGACTCATCCCAGCAATACCATAACATAATAATAAGTCTATATGATCACATGGGTAAGGTGCGGATGCAAGTTTTTAAGCTCCGCTTACTTTAGGTACCTGTAACAGAGAACTTGATCTGGACACACTAGGAATATGGCATTGAATATGGACATCGACCTCGCCTTGCTGACTTTCGAAGAGCTGCGGCATCTTGCCAAACAACATCCGATTGACGGAGCCGAGTCAAAGAGCCGAGTTGACCTTGTGGTTTCCCTAAGACAAGCTGGTGTGGGTGTAACCCCGATCAAGGCCAATGAGGTCAGTACTAGTAGTAGTCTGAAGTCTCTAAACGAGCTTGTATGTGTAGTGATAGAGCTAAGAGAGCAACTTGAGCAAGCGAAGCATGATAATGCCATTGTTTCTTCACTTCGGGATGAGGTTTCCAGCCTAAAATTGGAAGTACTAGAGCTGAGGAACTTCACTACAGGCGCACTTTCACAAACTGCCAATGACACCCACAACCGTCGCACAAGTGCTAACGAAGTTACCGTAGAGCCCTCCCTGTATGAAACTGACACATCCATCACCACTGCACCGCGATCACAGCACACCTCCACATCGCAGCATGCACGCTCAAGTTCAAATGACCGTACTACCGGTATGCACTCGCAACCACGTACAGCTTCCCAGTCCAGAGACACTACTCGTACAGCACCTAGACCTGCTGGCAACGGTCACGTCACTACGGACAGCAGTTCCCGCAACAAATCAGATGGACAGAGCTCTTGGGTAGATGTTGTACGACGTCGGGTCACATCTCGGTACGTCAAGCCTATGCCCACGGTCGAAACAAACCCTGTAGTCCTGACAGGTGTCGAAAAGGTGGACAAAGCGATATTCTATGTAGGAAACGTCCACATGGGCTGCAGTGCCGACTCCATCAAGGATTGGTGCCAAGAGCGTGCAGTGGATGTGCTCAACTGCACCATCTTGGAATCCCGCACCTTCGGAACAGCTTACGCCAGAGTGACATTCCCAGCCTCAGCTACGGAAAAGGTACTGGGTGACGGATTCTGGCCTGCAACTATCCAGCACACCGTAAGAAAGTGGCGGTTTGCAGATTCAAATACGAACAAACCAGGTAAAACCTCCACGTCGTCAGAATGATGGCTTCCGCACCGTTGAGCGCCCAGGCCTTCCCATATTTTCCTAAGACTCAACATAATATCACTATTGTTACGATTAATTGTCGCTCCGTGTCAAACAAAATCCCTGAACTCCATGCATTGTGTCGATCCAACACACCAACTATCCTATGTCTGACAGAAACCTGGCTCTGCCCGATACATATGCTCAGTGTACCCGGTTATACGTGCTTCCGTCGAGATAGGCCAATACCAGCAAACCAAAGGGCCCAGTTCCGAGGTTATGGTGGTGTTGCCATCCTTGTACGAGATGGGACATTTTTGCATGCAGCCCAGCGCTCAGACCTTGACTCTCCCCAATGCGAAAACATATGGGTTGAGCTTGGACTTCCTGCAGACCTGGGTGCTAATCCTATACTCATTGGCTGTCAGTATCGCCCTCCTTCGCAATCCCTACCTGAACTTACCTCATTTTGTGACATGATGACGGATACCCTACGGGCTGTAGACCTCTCATCCTTTGATATACTCCTCACTGGTGACTACAATGCTCACAACTCTGACTGGTGGAGCGGTGACGCTACATCACGTGCTGGAAAGGAACTTTCACATATATTCTCCAGCTTCGGTCTCTCCCAGCTGGTAGATTTTCCCACTCACACCTCTCCTAACGGAACCCTGTCGTGCCTAGAATTGCTCGCTACCAATCGTCCTCAATCAGTATTCTCTGTCGACGATGCTGCCCCGCTTGGTGCGTCCGACCATTCACAGGTAGTTACCACCCTTTTCTACAGAACTGTAACCCGAACGCCTGCAAAGGAAGTACCATGCTATCCTGCCCGTAGTTCCCCAGCCACTCCATACAATTTTGCGCAAGTGCCACCTTCTGTCTGGGTAGCAGTAAATATGTACCTTTCCTCGCTCAACTGGTATGATCTCATGGACACACCAGATGTCGACGACGCATTAGCCAGATTCTCCTCTTCCTTGAATGATGCATGTTCCCACTACCTGTCGCCTTATCGGAAAATCTCTTCCTCCACCCAGCGAGCTGTATCTAGGAAATATCCTCCGTGGGTTAATCGAGATTTAGTACTTGCCATTAAGTTGAAGTACGAACTCTACAGCCGATATAGGAAGTTTCCAACCCCAGCTAACCAGTCTGCCTTCAAAGTTCAGCGTAACAGAGTACGAAACTTATCTCGATCTCTTCACCGTGACTATTTGGCATCTATACAGGCCAGCATGGCGTCAGGTAACCTTAACATGTACCAGTTTGTTCGTTCTCAGCGGAATAGTCAGCAGGATCGTGGCCTTCCTCACCTCATTGATGAAGATGGTCATCCAGTTTCTGGCAGTTTCGACAAGGCTACAGTCCTCAACCAGCAGTTCGCCTCCGTTGCTGTGCCGGATGATCCCTCGTTATCACTTCCAGCTCTTCGTGTCCACAGCCAACTTCATGAAACATTTATTCAGGTCATCACCACAACTGCGGATGTTAGAAAGGTTATCGCCCGACTAAAGTCTCGCCGCAGTCCTGGCTTGGACGCCATTACGAATGATGTCCTGAAGAAACTTGCCCCGTCGATATCGTACCCCCTCTGTCGTATTTTTAATGTGTCCTTTTCGACGGGTAAATTTCCAGCAGCATGGAAACTCGCCAAGGTTGTTCCGGTTTACAAGAGCAAAGGCTCCAAGTCACAAGCCAGCAATTACCGTCCTATCTCCTTGTTGTCCTGTGTATCGAAACTATGTGAGCGATTATTCTTTGATAAGCTTTATGCTCATGTGTCGCCTGCCCTTGCCCCAGTCCAATCTGGTTTTCGACGAGGAGACTCAACCACCATGCAGCTGACACGCCTTGTGCAGGACATTGTGGCCCTTCGTCATGACCACCAACATGTTGGTATGTGTTGTCGACCTAGCAAAGGCGTTTGACACGGTATGGTTCCGTGGACTCCTAGCTAAATTATCTGCAATGTACAATGTTTCCGGAGCGTCTCTGGCGTGGATTACGGACTACCTAACAGATAGAACGCAATCAGTGTCAGTCGAAGGGGTACTCTCAGACCCACTGCCTGTGAAGTCGGGAGTCCCCCAGGGATCTATACTGGGGCCTCTACTATTCTTGTTGTATATAAACGATCTACCTGACTGTATAGATGGTTTGTCACTATTTGCTGATGACACAGCCCTCATTCAGTTTGACGCTGACATTGCAAACCTGTGTACAAAGCTTCAGAATGGAATCAATGTTGTTCACAAATGGATGTTGTCATGGCGTCTGAAACCCAATATCTTGACAACAGAAATAGTCTTTCTCCCTCAACTAGACCACCCTCCCACATTTACCCTTCCCGGACTTGATTCGGCTATTAATATCAATATTGTAGATACGCACAGGCATTTGGGTGTTGTATTTGACTCGCAATTGTCCTGGAATTCTCACGTAGATTTTGTATGCAACAAAGTTAGCAAATCTGTAGGTTGCCTGATGTCTCACTGCTCCCACTTGTCCCCCGAATGTATTCGTCTCTTTTATAAATGCTACCTCCTTCCTATCTTTCTGTACGGCGCCACTGCTTGGCATTCCCTGCTTAGTAAATCTGCTGTACAGACACTAGAAATACATCATAAACGTGTGTTGAAAATTATTTTTCGTAAACCCTCTCTTTTCCCCTCTACTGATCTATATAGTTTGGCCTCCACCAGCCCCATCTCTATCCTGTCGCAGAGACAGTCATGCGTTCTGGTCCATCGTATTAAACTGAACATTGTCCCTGAACATCTCACCAAATATAATTGGTTTACTTTCGCACGGGACACTCGCAATGGCATAGTACTTCCCATAGCTTTGTCAACTATGTTTACCAAATCTCCTATCTTCTCTGCATACTCGTATTGGCTCAAGCTGCCCATGGAAATGAAGACAATATCCAATATTAGACAGTTCATAGACCATGTTAAATGTCATGCCACGTTGTAGGCTCGCTCGCCTCTTTTGCTAGCTTATCTCGCCGCTCTCCACCATGGTCAACATAGTGATACATTTCACCCCGCTGATGCATTATTTTCTTCCGATTATCATCTTCATTCCTTCATTTTTTTTCTTCTCTTGCCATGGCTGGCTAACGCCCCCTCCTTTGCATTGGCTTCTGCCATTGGACGGTGACATAATAATAATAATAATAATAATAATAATAATAATAATAATAATTTCGTAATAAGTATTCGCATGCAACGACGCAAATCCACACAATTCAGTAGACACTTCTTTTCTATCAAACGTTTTCTTTCCCTTCTCTTCAGGATAGTACAGGGAATGTTGGAAATTTGGAAAAACACATAACTATATAGAAAAATAGAGAAAAAGTCAACACTTCAACATAGGCGATAAAATGACTAAAGTGTGAAAAAAAAAAAAAAAAACTCGAAAACAAAAGCAGCAAGTTGTAGACAAACACGTTGAACACATCAAGAAGCACTTGTCACACTTTCACGAGGTGTGACACCAAACAACTGCAACGATAACACATTCTCCTTCTGTACACATAGTTCTGGATCTAGTTTACGAATATACAGAGCTTCTAACACAGCAAGATGTAACTTAGACCTTCCACGAGTTAAAACCGAAAAGACATCATCACTATACAACTCACGACAATTAGCACTTCCCGACAAATGACGCTTGATGGACGATGTCCGATCATTTAGCTCTGTCACCTTCGACGTTTGCCGTTGTTCTCTTCCGTTGGGCTTGTTGACACCTCCAACGTCCTTTGAATTCATGGTCGTTTTCGTTTGACTCCTCGGTCTTCCTCGTTTCCTCTTGTTGATCGTTGTTGTCACTTCCAGTACCGACGTATTCAAATCTCCAGTACTTCGTCTCTTCACCTTGCTTCTGGTAACTCTTCCGGTGTCCGTGAGCTCCGGTGTCACATATGCGGTTTTCGGGATGGTCTTCCTCGCTTCCTCACGCTAGTCTGAGATGGGCCAAGCTCCCCGCCCGTCGAGGCGGAGGCGCGCATGCGTACATCTACACTGGACGCAGACAAAGGCGTTCCAGTATCGGACTGCACAGCACATTTTGGAGGACGGCCACGACGAGGACGAGTACCGGGAAGTGCTAATTGTCGTGAGTTGTATAGTGATGATGTCTTTTCGGTTTTAACTCGTGGAAGGTCTAAGTTACATCTTGCTGTGTTAGAAGCTCTGTATATTCGTAAACTAGATCCAGAACTATGTGTACAGAAGGAGAATGTGTTATCGTTGCAGTTGTTTGGTGTCACACCTCGTGAAAGTGTGACAAGTGCTTCTTGATGTGTTCAACGTGTTTGTCTACAACTTGCTGCTTTTGTTTTCGAGTTTTTTTTTTTTTTTTTCACACTTTAGTCATTTTATCGCCTATGTTGAAGTGTTGACTTTTTCTCTATTTTTCTATATAGTTATGTGTTTTTCCAAATTTCCAACATTCCCTGTACTATCCTGAAGAGAAGGGAAAGAAAACGTTTGATAGAAAAGAAGTGTCTACTGAATTGTGTGGATTTGCGTCGTTGCATGCGAATACTTATTACGAAACTGTTTTCCCACCGCCTCCAAACTACTGTTTGAATAATAATAATAATAATAATAATAATAATAATAATAATAATAATAATAATAATAATATTAACTGGTTTTGAGGGAAAGAGACAAACGGGAAAAGTCTGAAGAAAAAATTGACTGTCACCACCAGGACTCGAACCAGGGACCCTCGCTTGTAGCCAGCGATGCTCTAACCACTGAGCTATGGTGTAGTCGTCATCCAAGCAGAGACCATTCAACGTTTTCTTCAGACTTCGTAACTCACACTTCCTGTGAATCCACACAGGCGGGTGGGACGCAGCCCTCACTGTACCCACACACTTCACGTACAAACTAGCACGCGGGGAGCCCCAAGTCAAATAATAAGTCAAACAAGTCAAATAATAATAATAATAATAATAATAATAATAATACGTACGCTCTGCCGGTTATGACATATAGTTATGGAATCGTAAATTGGACCGAGGCTGAAATCAAGACCACAGATCGAGTGACAAGATCAGCCTTGACTGCGTCTGGATTTCACCACCCCAAAGCCTCAGTCAACAGGCTCTACATGAAGAGGGGAGATGGAGGCCGGGGCTTGGTCTCTTGTGAGGATATGCACGGCCGGAGCATGTGTGGCCTGGCCCGCTACATGAGTACCAGCCCAATAGACAGAATAAGCCTGCTTTATCAGTATCATCAACAAAAACCTACAACAAAAAGCCACTCAATAACTGCAAAGGCCGCTAAGTTCCTGTCGAGTTTGGATCTGCCAGCAGCTGGACCAGCTTTACCCAATAAGCATACCATTAAACAAGCGTGCGCTGAGCGAAAATCCAAAACACTTTCCACTATGCCGCTGCATGGGAGATATTGGAGCCGATTGGAGGAGAATCGCCTAGATAAGGAGCTTACCTTCATGTGGTTGAAATCAAGGACACTGAAACCTTCAACTGAAGGCATGATTATGGCAGCACAAGACCAATCCCTCAAAACGAAAAATTACCAATACGCCATAATGAAGTCAATTCCTCGAGCTGATGCCAATTGCAGGCTTTGCAAGGGCAGCTTAGAAACAATTGACCACATTGTCAGTGCCTGCCCAGTTCTGGCTCGGACCAGTTACATTGAACGACATAACCGGATAGTAAAGTATGTGCACTTCGAAATGTGTAAAGCACGAGATCTACCTACTGGTGCTTCACGATTCGACCACCAGCTCAAGGCATTGGTCAAGAGTAATCAGTATCGCCTCTATTGGGAGTATTCGGTCCCAACTGACCTGAAACTATCAGCAAACAGGCCCGATCTGCTCCTTGTTGATGACAAGGAGCGCATCGCCTACATCATAGACATCAGCGTTCCTGGTGAGAACAACATCAATAAGAAAATGGCTGAAAAGCGCTCGAAATATTATGATTTGAAGCGGGAGATTTCGAGGATTTGGTCCCTCAACCAGGTTGACGTGGTCCCTGTGGTTGTCGGTGCCCTGGGAGGCTTGGTGGGGGAGACTCCTCAATGCCTTCGGACTGTGCAGGGAGGAGACCTGGCTATTGTGCAACAGGAGGCTATACAAGGTTCGATTAAAATACTGAGAACTATCCTTAACATGTAGATGCACCTCTGCTGCGTTTGCATGTTCAATAGCTAAGAGACTTGAATAACGACTGATAAAGACTGATATTTCCTTTGTTACTACTCCCTTCATTGGTTGATGTATTTTGCCTGTCGCTGCAAATTCTTTATTATTGTTTTGATGTTGGAGTTCGGATTGAGTTTCTTTCCTTTCTTCCTCTTCCTTCAACTAGTTCTTGTCCCTTTGGTTTTTAGGTTTTATTTATTTATTTATTTTTGTTTTTGTTTTTTCACTTTCTTTTTGCTGTCCCACCCATGGAAATATTTCCCGGTGGGTCTGGCTTATCGCCTTCGAAAGAAGTGAATAAAGGAGAAATAATAATAATAATTTTGAAAGGATTGGGAGAACTTCATATTCCCCGACTGATCCTTTGAATAATAATAATAATAATAAGGCCACACTAAAGAAGGTCTGTGGTTCGACTCACCCGACCGACCGTACATTTTTCAGCCCGGCCGTAACGTTTTTTCGGCGGGATGTCGTGTGACTGACGTACGTGGACTGAACACGTCCACGTCTACGTGTTGTGCAGCGTGAGTCTGCGGACGCAGGCTAGGCGGCTCCTTTTGGACTTGACTTGTAGTTGTACTGCAATGCAGTGCAGTGAGTGGTACGACTGCTGCCTTGTGCTGGTAGTAGAGTCTACTCGATACGACCACCGGCAGACTGGCGAGACTTATTTTGAAGTGACCGTTCGGTTGAGAGTGATTGGACGGCCTTCTGTTTTGGGATGAAGGACAGACGAGATTGCACTTTCCTCGTGTATTGGGAACGATATTTCACCTGTACCGGTAAGTTGCTGCTCCATGTGTGCAAGCACAGGAAGCGTCGATGGAAAAAGCCCATGTATTCGTGCACGCCGACACCAAACTAGCAATACATGTACCGGTACATTGTACAATTTGTACTTCGATTGAGTTCGAAGTAGTTCCCGAACTTACTTTCAACTCGCATCGTTCTTCATTTGCTGGATGATTTGGACAGTCAGAGTCACCGCTTGAAGTTATTCTCTTCTCGTTCCAGAGCTACACAATGTTTCAAAGTATTAGCCAGTGATCCCTTTATACAACATGTATGGCATAACACTGCGTAATAATGCCGATGTACATGTACTGGATGTCTAAAGGCAGTACAGTGTATTTACATGTACTAAAAAATATATTAAAAAAAAAAAATCCGCCCGCCCGCCCGTTAAAAAAATTTCCATGTTAGTCGAACCACACACCTTCTTTAGTTTGGCCTAATAATAATTAAAAAGCTTACGTGGAGATAAAAATGTAATCAACGCAATAAATAGAGTAAGCTGCGCACTCAGTACAAACACCATTAGCAAAACTTGTTTTCATGTAAATAACGAAGCTTGTTCCTAAACGTTTTCGTCGCCATCTGATCAGAGGATTACTGGCAAATCAACATTAGCTCTAAACTCAATATATATACGCACAATGCAAGCAATAATTTAGACCCTAACTAGCGCGAGAAAAATGAGAGCTGAAAGAAACATTACATCAATCAACGATATCAGGTGACAACAGATGCGATAAATTCACCACTAGAAAGTAACCATGCAACCACAAACGAGAACTACTGATCTAAATTCACAAACAATTTCAACGTAAACAAATTCTTTTTCTGCCTACACAAAATCGGCTTGGTGGTAAAAATGTAGATAGACTCCAATACACGCAGATACCTTTGACTACGTGAACGAGACCAAACAGAAAAGCAATCATCAGTATAACTAGAACGACAATCACTATTCTGAACAAGATGGTTAGCAACAGACGATTCATACACCCTAACACCACTACTAGAACCAGTACATACTTTGGAATTACGTGACAATGAAACCGACCTGACATTCCTTGCCGCTACTGCCAATCCAGACGAGGCCGATGTAGATGTCAGTACCAAAGGCACGTCCGTTACTGGCACTGCCTGCTGCGATGATGCTCCCTTTGACGTTGCAATGGCCGTTGGTGTTGATGAAGAGGAGGAGGGAGATGAGGAAGATGCTGACGACGACGATGACGACAACGACGGAGACGATAAAGACTCTGCCAACCTCGCCCTAGAGCGAGTCACTGGTCCCGCAGACACACCATCCAGTGGTTTCTTCGGTGGCCGGCCACGCTTTCTGCCACCGGAGGTGGACACACCGGATGACGGTACCAAGGAAGTCAAAGAAGACGAAACCGCAGATACCAACGGTGATGACGGGACAGAAGGAAGAGACGGTAAAGACGAAGGCAATGACGAAAAAGCCGATGCCGACGAAGAAGACAGCGACACCCCAGTTGGTTCCGTCCCCAGCGAGGGTGCACCTCCAGTCTCAGCACCATTCTTTGGGGGACGACCTCGTCTAGGCCTTGACGACCGTGCCTCAACAGGTGCTCTCATTTTCTCGCGCTAGTTAGGGTCTAAATTATTACTTGCATTGTGCGTATATATATTGAGTTTAGAGCTAATGTTAATTTGCCAGTAATCCTCTGATGAGATGGCGACGAAAACGTTTAGGAACAAGCTTCGTTATTTACATGAAAACAAGTTTTGCTAATGGTGTTTGTACTGAGTGCGCAGCTTACTCTATTTATTGCGTTGAATAAAAATATTAATAATAATAATAATAACCATACGTGCAGTATGTCAAAGTGCTTGAAATCATTCATTGCTAGTGAACAGTATTGAATCCAGAATAAAAAACGTAACACTCAATGTACTTTGTCATTCAAAACAATTTAGAATTCCATTGCCTTTTGAACTGTATTGCTAGGACACTGTAAGACACCCCCGAATCCAACTGGAGGTACATATCCAATGGATGGTTCTACAACCGTCGGCAGTACCAAGACAATAACTTGTTCTTCTAAATATGCCGTCAATCCTTCTGCAACAACACAAACTATCACATGCCAAGCCAATGGTACTTGGACAGTGCCTGGTGTGCAACCATGTCTACGTAAGATATTCTTGATTTAGATGAGAGTTTATATGTAGGACTCAGTGAGCAGTCACGTCTCGATGACCGATCACGATCCCCGTGACCAATCAAACAGTCACAAATCCCCGAAGAGCAGTCATAAAGTCACACACCAGTTTGAATCCCGATGACCAGTCAGAAACAGCTGCGACTTTCTCCGTGAACGGTCACAGGATCCACGTCAAAATAATTAGTATGACTCAACTGTAGGCATTCACGCGATCAGCATACTTTTTTCCTTCACAGGTTTCAGAAGTGAGCGAGAAAGATTTCGATCAACTCTCGATCTTCCCGTAGTTTACTTGTAGCTCGAGCCTGGTGTGTGGGCTCCTCTCCAAAACGGAGGGTGGTCGAAAATCTTGCAGGCTTCAGATAGAATCTCTTTTGAGAGGACGTTCTGGCTAGTAGATTGTGCTATTCATCATATTTGAAGAACAAACTTCGTCGTTCAGAAAAGCTATTTCGGAATATTTTCAGTCACGTAATTTTTTTGCATGACGATCTTGCTAGAACGGAGACTGACTTCAACTGATCCAGCATACAAGCAGCACTCGCTTTTGTGTTTTTGGAGAGGATGGGTGACAAGATTACAGAGTTAGAAGTGGACATCGTCGACGATGCAGAGACGAAAATATAATGAAGATGGAAATGAAAATATGTTCATCTCCAAGAAGGTACTGACTACTGAGTACATCAAGCACCTTCGTGTGTGTAGCTCTGTCTTTCTTGTGGAAGACTCCACAGAAAGACAATGTCCAGCTTGTTGAAACTGAAACTGCCTCTCAGTTGAAATCGTTCAGGGAAGACATCTATTCAAGACATCATCGATCCATTCTCAAGAACCATCGTAAGAAATTAAATCAAGTCATGTTATCGATAAGAATGGCGAACTAGACCAGAGAAGTGTGAGTGTCTTGTTTTGACTGCAGGAAACTGTATTTCAATATTGTGGCTCAACGTAGTGCTTACGCAGTGTACTGCTTCGAACACATCTTCATTCCTACTCCCAAAATAACTCTGTAAAATTTATTGATGTAACATTATGGTACATTGTCTTTCTCGTTGTGCTGCTGTAATATGTGTTATAAGTACATGCATACGAGTACTGTGTACCATTTACTGTCTCCTTGTCAGTGTTTTTGGGCGATCCTCTACACCTTCATTTGTCCATTACGTATTTTCCTTTTAATTAATAATTTTATAGAAATATTCACTCATTACAACTTCTTGTGATTGCTGGTGCGAATGTAGCCTGCGATGCCTGCTTGTTAGTGAGAGTGTACCAGACATGTATCGATATGTATGTCTGACGAGATGTTCTTGAACTGGCATGCTGCTTTGACAAGAACTTTGGTTAGATAAGGTTGAGAATTGGGTGCTCAATGGCCTGGAGGAATTAATCATGTTTGCGATCAGTATCACCAAGAGTACGGTTCTTCCGTCTACGCATCTCTTCTTGGCCTGTGGATTGGTTGAAAAGAGATAAAATAAGTTCTACCTCCGTAACTTTGTCCGCAAGGTCACGTGACTCTAGCTGGTAGTCCCGCTGCCTATTTGTGTGCGTGTGTGCGCGCGCGTGTGTGAGTGTGTATGTGAGTGTGTGTGTGTTTGTGTGTGTGTGTGAGTAAGTGTGCACGCGCATGTGTGTGTGTGTTTGTGTGCATGCGTGAGAAAGAGAATGTATCATAATGTGTGTGTAAGAGGGAGAGAGAGAGAGAGAGAGAGAGAGAGAGAGAGAGAGAATGTGTGTGTGTGTGTGGATGTGTGTGTATGTGTGTATGTGTGTGTGTGATTTAGAGAATGAATGTGTGTGTGTGAGAGAGAGAGATTTAGAGAATGAGCGTGTGTTTGTGTGTGTGTGTGTGTGTGTGTGTGCGCGCGCGCGCGCGCGTGTACGCACGTGTGAGTGTATGTGAGAAAAGGGAGAGAGTGTGGGTGTATGTGTGTGTAATGGTGTGGGCATGTGTGGATTTGGCATTTAAGTCCCCAGCTCTTTTCTATGTCATTCACGCTGGAACTGCTGCTGCATAGCCCCAAGTCTGAAGACTTGGCAACTTCACGCCTGCACCTGACTCTTGCGCTATGATACGTGTCGCCTATGATACCCCTCAGAATTTCCCACCTTACTCCCCCTTATGTTCAGGCTGCCCGTTTAGGAGCCATCAGTTACCTGACGATTGTAGTAATACGTGAAACTCAGAGTTGTGACAAAGCTTCCAATCTCTCTTGTAATACAGAAGTACCTATATTCTGCCTGTGACTACTCACAGAGAAAGAGTGGTTGCAACTGTACATTCCGCATGTAACTGTTCGCATGGAGTTATAGTGGTCACAACTGTATTCTGTGACCGCTCATAGTGAATTATAGTTTTCACAACAAATCCTGCAGTACGAAGCACTCTGCAAGCAGTCACGAACTGTGTACTTTACACATGTACATGTATGGTGATTTGTGACTGGTCATGGGGCATTGTGACTGGTAAACTAATCTGTGACTGGTCATGGGGGGTTTGTGACTGTTTGTCTGGTCATGGGGACCGTGATTGGTCATGAGGCCTTGACTGGTCACTGAGTCCTTATAGTCGGGAAAAGGACCAAGGAAGTACACGTTATGCTATAATGTACACAAACACCATCAGTCACTAAACAATCAGCTCATGCAATAACACTGTACGACACTGACCAACGGTACTGACGTTCTACAACTAACTGACTATGAGCTCTAGAATGTCTTTCATGCGCACTCCAACAGCAGTATGTTATCATATAACTTAGAAGATTCCAAGTTGGAAGACTGTTGGAGTGCGCATCCAGGACGTATTAGCACCGTTTAAGATGTCAAAAGATTATAAAGCTTTCCATTTGGCTATGCAGCATGAAGATGTGTCTCTCGCTCTTTGCCAATCTTCTTTTGTTCGATGTTACCATCAATCTCCTTTTGTTCGATGTTACCATCTGTGCAGCTCTGCTGTCCGAGTTCACAAAGCCCAAGGGCACCGTAAATGGGGAAACAGATAGCTTGAGTGACCAGCACACGTTTTTTATTTGGGTTTTGAGTATGAATGTAATAGTGGAGGTCGTGAGCAGCTTGGTGTGGCAGTGTAGTTTGGTACAATTCTGGGCCCCTTCAATGCAAGCTCTTTTCACCCACTTCCAATCATCTCAAAGAAAAGCGAAGTACACTATCGGACCCAGGAATCGAAAGACTACAAGATAAGACGGAGAAGGTTATGGTGACAGATCCTGTCGAACTTACTCAGTACCATCTTTATTGTACGAATGGATTAGAACCAAAAAAAGCTGGGGCTTATGGGTTTGACCTATAATTTTAGTGTAAGGAAATAACCTTACAATCGATTGAAAGTTAGAAAGGTTTCGATCTCAGGGCATCAAAGTTGTACAGTTCGTACACAAGGGGTTAAAATTCGTGTTTTGGTGCCCACTACACATTTGCAAAGAGAGAGAGAGAGAGTGCTGCCAGCTCAGGGGCCTCGCTATGCTTTCGCTTGACCTAGGTCACGAGGCATGAATTTTAAATTGGTGAAAACATCTTTTAAAAATACAATCATTGGTTTCCAGTACTTGTATTGCAAATATGTTTCTATCAGCTCGAGTAACAGTAATGATGACCTCGGTAAAAAAGAGGAATAGCAAGGGTCCTCAGCTGGCCCCTCTCTTATTCCTTAATTTTTTTACCACACATACATGTACCCTTCTCATCCCAAGCTGACTCATGCCGCCCCAGCATTACCATAACCATATGTGCAGTATGTCAAAGTGCTTGAAATCATTCATTGCTAGTGAACAGTATTGAATCCAGAATGAAAAACGTAACAATCAATGTACTTTGTCATTCAAAACAATTTAGAATATTCCATTGCCTTTTGAACTGTATTGTTAGGAGACTGTAAGACACCCCCGAATCCAACTGGAGGTACATATCCAATGGCTGGTTCTACAACCGTCGGCGGTACGAAGACAATAACTTGTTCTTCTGACTATACTGTCAATCCTTCTGCAACAACACAAACTATCACATGCCAAGCCGATGGTACTTGGACAGTGCCTAGTGTGCCACCATGTCTACGTAAGATATTCTTGATTTAAATGAGAGTTGATAGTAGAGAAAAGAACCAAGGAATTACAAGTTATGTTATAATGTCCACAAACACCACCAGTTACTAAACAATCAGCCCATGCGATGACACTGTACGACACTGACCAACGGTACTGACGTTCTACAACTAACTCACTATCAGCTCTAGAACGTCTTGCATGCGCACTCCAACAGCAGTATGGCTTCCAAGTTGGAAGACTGTTGGAGTGCGCATCCAGGACGTACTAGCACCTTTTAAGATGTCAAAAGATTAAATCTTTCCATTTGCTATGCATCTTCAACATGTGTCTCTCACTCTTCGCCAATCTTCTTTTGTTCGATGTTACCATCAATCTCCTTTTGTTCAATGTTACCATCTGTGCACCTCTGCTGCCCGAGTTCGCAAAGCCCAAGGACACCGTAAAGGGGGAAACAGATAGCTCGAGTGACCAACACACGATATTGATTTGGGTTTTGAGTATGAATACAATAGTGGAGGTCGTGTGCAGCTGGGTGTCGCACTGTACTTTGGTAAAATTCTGGGCCCCTTCTATTATTATTATTAAAAGAATGTCCGCGTAGGTGGCGGGGGTGCCACTTTCGCTTATGCCATTCAGGATTGATGTCTGAAGAGTAATACGATACAATGAAATGACAGAAGTGACGTCAACAAAAGCCGTTAGCAACAATACCAATAGAACTAATGGAAAATTTCATCCAAAGTAAAAAATAAAGTAGAATATGCATACAACATGCCCGGCGGAATCACGTGGATCACGAGAATCAGTCCTGTTAGGTCGGGCGGGCTCCACGCCATGCCTGTCGGTCCCCTGCCATTGTGCGGACTGCATCAGCATCTAGCGGCTGGTGGAGGGTAAGTCCATGCCATGATGACAGTTCCGTCTGCAAGACCGTTACCAAAGTCGTCCGAGGTCGACCCCTGAAGCGTTCAGTGCCCTCGTCGTTGGCCAAGCAAAGATACATATCCACTGCCAACTGTGGAGGAGTGGATGATCAGTACCTGGCTACATCCCAAAGTGCTTTTTGCTGTGGCCGCAGCACAAGTGATGTGGTGTGGTGCCATCGATGGCTATGCAGTATGACGCAGCGATTCAATACGTCCATCCACATATTGGGAATTGACATGAGTAAAGCATTCAACACTCTCCGCCGCGACGTCCTGATGAAGATCCTTGAATCCTTCCGCCAAGAAAGTGAGCTCCGAATGATCCGTATACTGTTGACTGAAACCTGGCTTGAACCTCGTGTGAAAGGTGCATCGAAAAGCTTCTTCAAGACAAATATCGAAGTCCCTCAAGGGGACAGTCTTTCTCCAGTGCTTTTCACCATTTACCTGGAGGCTGCTCTCCGAGACCTACGACAGGAGCTGCCATCTCGGCCTGCTGTGGACAATGACCTGCCGCTGGATATCGCATACGCGGATGATGTTGATTTTGTGAGCCGGGATGAGACGTTTCTCAGTGAAGTTGAACAACACACTCCAACAGTTCTTGCGAGATGGAACCTGAACGTTAATCCCTCCAAGACAGAGCATACCTCCGTCGCCCGATTTCCCGATAGGAACCAAGAAACGTCGCGTACTGTCCGCAAACTAAGCTCCCTCCTGGGTGACGCCGAAGATGCTGCTCGGAGGCGTCAACTGGCCGCCGCCGCCTTCAACTCACTCCCCAAGATCTGGACCCGGAGGCGCCCCTTCTATGCAAGCTATTTTCACCCACTTCCAATCATCTCAAAGAAAAGCGAAGTACACTATCGGACCCAGGAATCGAAAGACTACAAGATAAGACAGAGACGGTTTTGGTGACAGGTCCCGTCTAACTTACTCAGTACCATCTTCATTGTACGAATGGATTAGAACCAAAAAAAGCTGGGGTTTATCGGTTCGACCTACATTATTTTTGTGTATGGAAATAACCTTACGATCGATTGAAAGTTAGAAAGGTTTCGATCCCAGGGCATCAAAGTAGTGCAGTCCGTACACAAAGGGTTAAAATTCGTGTTTTGGTGCCCACCAGATGTTGATGTCTTACTACTGCCGGACTTCTTCCACGCTTCTCTCTCGGGACAATCTTTCTTGAGGAGTCCCTCCGCATCGCAAAAGTGACAGATCAGACGCCAACCTGAGTTACCACTAGCACCATCTCGTTGTTTCTTAACTTTACTCGGGCAGTTCCGTGAAATATGCCCGACTTCATGACACTCGAAGCACAGCACTGAACTGGATTGACGACTCCACGATGACGACTCCACCGAAGACGCTGCTACGGCCGACACACCACCCGACATATGCGACACCGAAGTGCGCAGGCGACGAACATATGCCACGCAGGCTCCAATTGATGACGTATCACCATTCGATGTCAATTGATTGGCTTCCGTCGACGGCAAGCCCCTGATGAACTGCTCAATGAGCATGGGTGACTTGTCCGCTTCGACTTTATGTCCGGCTGCGATCAACAACCGGCGCAGATCTGCAGCGTATGCATCCACACTCTCGGCGCGACCAAGGGTGCGCGTAACAAACTGGCCATACGCCTGGCCTGTCGACAGCGTGAAGGCATCACGCAGCCGTTGTTTCACACTGTTATCTTTCTTCTTATCCTCATCAGGGAGCTCATCCCACACTAAAAAAGCATCTCCATCCAAGAATAACGGAAGTTGTGCCATTCGCTTTTCCTCTGTTGTCCATTGTTGAAGTTGAGCAGCCACCATAAACTTTCTCCAAAAGACATGAAAGTCATCGCGAGCTCCACGATACTGTTTCAAATACGAATCAAATTTGGAGGACATGGTGCATACCGGCCAGCACCCGCACCCGCAACAGTTTCTTTATCGTCCGCGACGTCCAAATTTGTCACACTGACAGCACTGACACTCGAACTTTGATCAGTCTGCTCACAACCAGCACTACCACGTTGCTGTTTTTGGACTGTATTTCCACGACCACGACGACTTTTCCGGGGCATCCACCTGGGTTTCGATACCAACCCGGGTTTCGGCACCAAATGAGAGCCGACAGTCATCGCAGAGCAAGGGTGTCGACGCTGCAAACAAAGCAAAGCGAACATGCTTTTCATTTTTCGTCCACCAGGCGCAATGGGAGGAAAGGTGCTCAGCTCAGTGCTCGTCATACCTGTTAAATTTTGTTACTTGTAGTTCCGAACTTGACAGAGCTGGACAATGGCACCAAAGAGCAAAAAGAGCGGAAAATGAATAGCAACAGCAGCTAGTGTTTTGAAATCTTCGCCATCCCCGAAACGCCTGTCTGCATGCGAACAGGTTGGCAAGGTGTCAAACTCCAAAACGCAAAGATGTGACAATCGTCACTTCGCGCTGCAGAGCAAGATGAACAAGTTCAATATAGAAGTCGTTCAGTTACTTCTGAGCCCAGACCTCAACGTGGATGATCTCGCCTTTTCCAGCAGCCACAACAATGTTTCCTTGGTCGCAAAGGAGGTGTCGAGATCGGACTGCGGCAGTCGGGAAGTGCTGATATGACCATGATATCCCTCGGAGGAAATTTGAAATGTTTGGCGTTGCCAGTGTTTTTTGTTGTTGTTCCGGGGTATCCTCGAGCGAGAGCGGAGGCGGCAATGAGTACCAGCACTGCAGCGCTACCCTGGTCTCCGCCGAGATGTTGGAGAAAGTATTCAGGTAACAGCTAAAATGATCAGGGATGCGGAGAAGCTTCTCCGTGACATACGATACGACATCGCGTCGATCGATCTGCCACTTGGAACGGTTCTTAGTCCGCGGTGATAAGTCGAGCGATGTCGACCCAGACTGAGGCTCTACTCCCACTAATCGATCCTGTAGATATTGTAGATATGTCGATTGAATGTGTTGAAATGCGTCTCTTCCAAAAGAACATTTTTGTTGAGCACAGTAATTTCCTGAAAAGTCAAATTCAGAAAATCACGAAGTTTTTGTTTCAGGAGGAAGTACAACTTTCACACCAAGGTTCAACTTGAGTGACAGGAACGCGCCCTCGTGGGTTGCAGATAAGTTATAGCCTGCAGGCACAGTGAAATAGTGATCACGTGACTGTTGTGCGTATCAGTATGCGACTGCTTACTCAACCGTGTTGGATTGGGAATATGGGCCGAACACTGCATCACAGCCTTCTCGGACCAAAATCAATTCACTCAGCGTCCTAAAGACTACAATACATGGGCCAATCTCGTTCATCCGTGCTTTAATTGAAGCGAAATGTCACTTCTAGTGACAGTTTGCATACAAATCCACGCCTAGTAGGGCGTCGTCACCCATTTCTTTTGGAAGCGGCGAGTTCGATTGGGAATAAAGGAGGAAGTGAGCTTCTCAACTTCCTAGAACCAAGACCATTCGACTCAGCACCCTGAAGACTTAGAGTAGTGAAATTTTGTTTCTAGACCATGCTTCCCCTTTAGCCCATACTCGAAATGGCAAGACATTGGCCTGAATAGAGCTGCCAAGTAATTCACAAGAGGCAGATATAGCAAGAACCTTTTGTGAAGGACATGGTTGTGAATGTATTTTTTTCTGCTGCTTCTATTTTCAGCAATGCTCCCAACTGTGACATACTCCACCAATTCAACATCAATAACTGCACACTTTTCCACCTTTGAAAACAGGACCACAGATTTCTGTGTGAAAAATAATACATCCGGAGCTGTTCTATGCAAAAAAACTTTGAATGTGACGATATCAGGTCTCTATCCATACACAAACTACTCAGTATCTTCCAACACAAAAACTGGTCAACTGCCATCACAGTTTACTGCTGCTGTGATCGTGTGGATCAGCGCTTCAGGTAAGCCACCTCAGTAAAAACTTTTAACGGGGAAGTGCATCGATGTTTCAAGTAGGGTTCAGATGGAAGACAATTAGATGTCGGTTCGAATGGCACATCTCTCGCTTCCATACGATAAGCCAAGCGTGCCAAATCACCAATTGTATGCTCAAATTACTATAGCGACCAGCGCATTGATGACGCACGTTCTGCTTAGCACCTTGGGAGAGAAGGTAGATCATTGCAAAATTTGGTTATTTTCAACTTATTGTGTTCACAAAGTGAAAGAAGGCTGTATTCAATTCTGTTAGTGTCGTGAACTGTTCACTATTTGTCCTCTCGGCTGTGTACTTGGACGTAACATCGACAGGAGAAAGCTGGAGTGAGGAGACATCAGCAGACAAGCGAAAATAGTGATGAACAAAGTGGTGAAATCTTGGTTGGGACAAATGAGACGTTCAGCATTTACCCAAACCAAGGACCACGCCGTTTGATCTTTCAACTTGCTGAAGATGGATGTGATGCTTCCTGGCAACTCTTCTATCTCTCGAAACATCTTCTGAACCCAGGTGAGGCGACGGGTGGTGGAGATTGACGAACAAAATCATGTCGTACTTTTTGGACAGTTTGCTGAACATTTCTCAGAAGAGATGGCGAATACCAAGCACCTTCTACAAGAGGAGCCATTTCCTAGGCTGCAGTAAGCCTAGGGATATGCAGGATATGGCCAGCAATCGAGGACATCTGATAGTTGTAATTTTTGCCCTCCAACAAAGTGTGATTTTTGGCCTGCTGGGCCAAGCACAAGGAAGTCTTCTGCCAAAAAACTGAAGAAACTGGTTGTTGTTTGATCCTTTGGTGTAATCTTTGTAGCTAGTCAAAGCTAGTTGCTGTTTGGAGCAGAAGCACTGAAATATGAGCCCCAGTCAGCAGAAACCTGAACATGTGTAATTTTTTCAAAAATTATTTTTTTGCTTGAAATTAAATTAATTCTACACTATTAAAGGGGAACTCCACGAAAAAATGAAAATTTGATAGCCTGTAGAGTTTCGGGCGCTGAGTCGAATGGTCTTGGTCCGAAGTCTCTACGAGAAAGCGTTCTTGAGATATTTCAATTTTAGCCACGCCCCATACCAATGTATGTGTGACGTCATTGTGGCAAGGTGCGAAAATACTTGGATTTTGAATCTCACTTTCTTCAGGACGAAAGTCACTTCAGAAAGTAGTTTGCCAAGTCGCCTGAGCCGCTGCAATGCCAAATTGTTGTGTTGTTGATTGTGCCAGTATCACATCATCCTCCTGGGGTTAGTTTTCTCAAATTCCCAAAGGATGGAGACCTGGCAAAGCGCCGAGATGTTGCAATGCGTCGTGAAAATTTCAAGCCTATTTTCGCAGCACGAGCTATGTTTGCTCGCTGCATTTATGATCCAGAGGGACTTGAGAGCTGAGTTTTGACGAGTACGCCGTCCAGGAAAGCCCTCATCAGTGTACCAGTGCCCTCCGAACCGTGAGCCTCCAGCAAAGCGAACTCAACAAGCTGCAACTGAGAAAGCAGGGCGAGATACGTCCCATCAGGATCAGAAGAGTACATCACCCCATCAACTCCGACTGCAGCTAGCTGATGAACGATATTACCCCAGTAACTTTGCGCATACCAGTACTCAAACTGTGCACATCTGTCATCAACTGGGACACAAACAGACAGACCCCCAGCAAGTACGAAGGTTACAGAACTGTTTGCTTGCGATGTGCAGGCAGCATGCACGACGAACTGTCTCACCAATCCTGCCAAACTGAACCAGTGTAAGTTGATTGCGTGGATATGTCTCTATTTATAACAG
This sequence comes from Sycon ciliatum, assembly GCF_964019385.1. Classification (NCBI taxonomy): domain Eukaryota; kingdom Metazoa; phylum Porifera; class Calcarea; order Leucosolenida; family Sycettidae; genus Sycon; species Sycon ciliatum. The sequence continues at coordinate 25,254,490 of NC_088654.1, forward strand.
CTACCCTACTTCTAGGCATGGTTGCATGAATACCATATCACTCAGAGCAGTTGTTAGAAGTCTGAACAGCCTAGGAATAGTGCAAGTAAAGTGAAACAAAAATTTATTACACTCTGAGTTCCACGCTTGCGGGATCACCAGGCCAAAATTTTTTTTATTTCGAACAAGGAATGGGTTCTGGTTGTATGCGAAAGAAAAGTAAGTGAAGACCTATTGTGCAAGGAATACAGTGGGAACTACACATATTATACACATGCACTCACACCTTCACCCACATGCGCGTGTGCGTGCACACACACAAACACAACAACACACACACATACGCACCCACATACTCAAACTCACTCGCACGCACGCTAGCCTAAGGATAGTACATATGCTGTAGTAGTGGTATACTTAGTGAAATGACTATGTGTACATCTAATGACGCCGCCACTCCACGCCAGAAGACAACAAACATCTGCTGAACAGTTTTGCTCCTGTCTCTTATGGGCAACACAGGGAATGAAACGAACAATGCAATTGAGAACAAGAGTCGTCCTGTACGGTGAAGTTTCCATTTTCTCATACAGCAGTATATTGTCTAAGCAAGTGTGTTTTCTCCCCATTCTTTTTGCCATGCAGGTATATCACAGTGTCATGCCAAACTACATTCTCAAACGCATTCGTTTCTCAATTCTGGGGATGATTGGACACGCACATCTCACAGCTCTTGACGACGTCAATGTCAACAGTCGTCACAGCACAACCAAAAAGACTGCGATAGGAAGGTATAAAGTCCAGTTCTCAAAGCATAAAGAAGACTGTGGCCAAATAGAAAATTATACGACAGAAAGAGCTATGAGTATGTTGACAAGCTCATGTGTGAGGTGGTAGCGGTTGCAAATGGCAACCTCGATGTTCCTGCCTTGGAGAATCGTGTTTCCCTGCCAAATTCCAGGTGGAAGCCTCCTGAGAAGGCTGAGGTGGTGCAGGATTTGGATATCTTTGCCTGATGGTATTCACAACGCAGGCTGGAAGACGACAACGAACGTGCTTGCCCAATTTGCCGTGTACATAGTGTGTACTGCCTGCGTGCCGCATAGCGTAGAGATCTACACAAACACAGAATGTCATATGGAATGTGTATGATGAGTGCTTGTACACATACCACATTGCTGTGCCGTAATAATTATTATGGTCAAATACTCATTTAGTCTACATATGCGCTGTATTGCACCTACCGGTACCTACCTACACTTTCAGTGCGCGCGTCATACTAATTTAGTGTCCACTGGTACAAAGATGGAGGGTCTTGTAGAATTTCCCATAATTGCTGATTTCAAATTGAATTCCAATGATCTGGGGGATGAATACTGATTAGTACGCGTTCGATTACCTACTAGTACAGAGATGTCTTGGTCAGAAAGTACTGATGTCTTACGCTCCTGCCAGAATTTGTGCATACTTTTGGTGTACGCTTTCTTGACCCCACGCTTGTACGTTGCATGCCATGGAACGAGTTTATTGACAAAGTCTATCGCTTGAAACGATAAAGTATGGGTTCGGGTGTGATCAAATGCACCCATGGTGCTCATAAACTGTGTGCAGTTCTCTCTTCACCAACAGAACACTACCATACTTTGCAGATCTTGTACCAATCCAAGGGAAAATGACAAAGACAAAATAATGTGTTTGAGTCATGCATGAAAACTTGTGATAACTACTAGCACTATAGTACAACGTTGTTCGTGCTATGCCTGACAACAATAATAAAATTAGTTACACAAAACATTACGCGCATCGATCCTCACAAGATAAGTCAAGACATACTCGGAGCAAAGAGAAATTTGTTTGTGTCATGCATAAACTTGTGATAACTACCAGTACAATGCCTTTCTTGTGCGATGCCTACTGTAGTGCGCCTGACAACAATAAATTTCCCCCAAAAAATAAGAATAAGTGTATCATGCTGATACGCAATCCTCACAAGACAAGTCAAGGCAAACTAATTGAGGCTTACCTAATGTCAGACTCTTCTGTCACTGGCATTGGCGGCTTCTGCATGTCGAGATAACCTCGAAGAGCAGTGATGGGCACAGCCTAATGCAAGGATACGATCTCGTAATCTGCGAGGTCCGCTACGCAAGGAACCTTGGGCCGTCTCGTCGACAGCGACGGCAGCATCCTTCCAGCAAAATCATTCCCGCGGGCTGGGCATGGCTATACACTTTTGTCCACGCTCGCACCAGTCGGAGTCCCAAACGAATCGAGATTCTGGTGGCCAAGCTACTCGTCTTCTGTCGGACGCAGCTGCTGAAGCATCTTCTTCCTCAACATTTGTTACACGCGATGGCAGCTCCTCAGCAGAGTATCTGGGCTCCCTGCCCCAACCATACGCGGCGGTGGGCTGTTGGTCGTCCTCACTGGCCTCAGCATCGCTGCCTTCATTGCTGGGGACAGAGGATTGTTCGGAATCGTCCATCTTCCCTTGAAATACCAACTAAAATTAGTGCTTGTAGATTGGCGAAGAGAAACTACTTTGCCACAATGACGTAGGCAGCCCGTGATGATGTAACCAAATGGCCGCATGACGTCAGGGCGCGGCCCCCGTTTTTGCAATTTCAAAGTGAAATATCTCAAGAACGCTTCGTCGTAGAGGCTTCGGACCAAGACCATTCGACTCAGCGCCCGAAACTCTACAGGCTGTCAAAGTTTCATTTTTTCGTGGAGTTCCCCTTTAATCATTCAAGTTATCAAGTTTGGTGACAATCTGAAAAGCGAAAGCAAGGAAAATAGAGTTTGAAGTCACACAGGTCAAGATTCCGTACAGTTGGTGCAGCATCCATGCCCAGTGACTCCATGCAAGTTGATCCTACAGTTTCGGATTGTGATGCGGAACAGGTACATGTAAGTAAATAGAATGCAAGTCAGGCTTGCCCTCTTGGTGCTGCAGGCATGAGTAGTTCAGAAGTGTGACGATATTCCGTATACATGTACACCACTACCTTCTTTACAACACCAGAGTGCAAAACGATGATTGGTGGCTGGCCTTCCAAATTGTGTTCAGGGACCTCTGTGGTGGCAGTTTGAGCATTGTCCCAAAGCTTGCCATACTGATAGATGTACTGACCAATACCACTGACATCCACTCCCTTGCACACTTTCACTCAAACCATGATTTCAGCATAATTGTATTTCAATGATATGAGCGAATACTCGCGTTTTGTAGCACGTGAAGATGTTGCCCCAAAGCGTTCAGCCGGTTTGACTTTTTAGGGATCCCTTTTCTCAGCACAGGCAGCAGCCAGCTTGGCTTCGGCTGGCAAGGTAGAGTACTGATAATACTACGCTCTGTTTTGCGCCGTGAGAAGCCCTCCATCAGTGTCTGCAACATCATTGTTGTCGATGTAGAAATACGGATCGCTCAGCGGGTCGACAATCAGCTTCTCCTCGCAGTCGCTATTACTCCAGCACTGACTATCGTCGCCACCAGTATCCAGTGTCAATTTTATGAGGGCTCTTCGTTGCTATGCATATGAGACTCGCCACTGCTGGACAAACTCAGCGAGATCGCCACCAGAGAAATAATTCCGATCGCGAACTAACTTTCAGCGCCGCTTCGTACAGGGAGTCTCACGCTGACAACTCTGGACCTAAGTCCTTGTCGCGACACCTGTCGCCATCGCTGTGTCGAAACTCAACCTCCCTGTGACGAGCTCTCACCTAGCGCTAAAATAAATTGACCAGAGACATTTGAAGCCACTTGAAACTCCTTTGACAACAAAGACACCCACTCGATCGAAAAAGAATCTTCAAAAGCCAGCTCACTGCGCGTCCCAAACTTTGACGTCACATTTTGATGATTGATATCAAGTACACAAGTGCTGGTTTTCGCTGGCCGGGGCTCATATACTATTTTCGGTTCCCGGTTTGAAAGTTGACAGGCGACTTTCGTGGCTTGAAAAAGGAGTAGAGAGCGACAAAGGTACGTCTGTAGCTGATTTTTGACTGCTCCTCGTGCATTTTGGTGGCAATAGAAAATTGTCAGACCAAATTCAGCGCGGCGGTGGGCGTGCAGTTTTCTTGTTGACCTTTTAGTTGTTTCATCTCGTACCTACATGTATGTCAGTATCGTGATGGTGAAGTGGACAAGATGATTCTCTTCCTCTAGGCTTCGTTCGGCCGACTTTGCTTAGTCCTCGTTGAAAAATGATGCTGAAAAAAGTTCGATTCGCAAAATATGTTGATTTTCAATGTACGTGATGACATGCGATTGCTGGCTTTGGGCCGACAAACAGTTCACGGCATTAACAGCATTGAATACAGCACTTCTTTCACTTCGTGAATGCAATAAACCAATTGAAAATAACCAAATTCTGCCGTGATCGACCTTCTCTCTCTCACGGAGCTAAGCAGAATGTACGTCATCGATAAGTTTTTTACATTAAGTTTGGCTTGTCATACGCAAGCAAGAGATATGCCATTCGAATCGATATCAAATTATTTTTCATCTGGACCCTACTTGAAAAATCGATGCACTTCCCCTTTCCCTTTCCGCGCCATGGACGCGTTTACACGTTTTTTTCAGTATGAGCAGATTGGCCATGGACGCGTTCACGCGTTCTGTCTACATTGTGCAATGTACACTGTCAGGGCACACGGTTGGGATGCCAAAACTCGATTACGTGGGAGGACATCTTGAAATCTGATCACCATAGAAATGAGATCGCGTGACCTGAGCTACATGCACGCGGCAGTGCGCGGAGCACAGCAAGGACTCGAGGTTTTGTGAGTTGCAGTGACTGACAAGAAGAAGTAGAACTGAGGAAGACGGAGACCGGCTGGGGCCTTTCGTTTCACTTTGGTTACCGTTCACCGTCGTTATTATTGTTTCTTTCCGAGCCCATGTGTTGGGAGCAGTGTTGGCCTCGTAAGCCGAAGGCTTCAGACATTTCGCACGCGGACTCCTGCGATAAGTAGAAGTTGCAATTTCTGCAGTCTTTGCTGAGAAAGGGATCAACATCTATCTCGTACGCTGATGCGCTGGCGCAGGTGAGGAGAGATAGAGAACAAGAGCTCCTTGACGGAATGAAGCAAAGACTCACACCGTGTTCCAGTTCTAGCTCGTTATCTCTGTTCTCAGAGTGTTTTGTAAATACACGTATACGGGTGAAAGAGCCGTGCCACGCTGCTGTGAGAAGTGACGATGGAGAGTTGTGAATTATTTGATATACCACTCTGTTTCGTTGCAAGAGGAAAAATCAAAATAATGGCTTCGCCGTTGTACTGGTCATGTATTTTAGGTTCGCCATAGCTGCTGAAGCACACAGCAGTAGAGCACCGATGAGCGAGACAGCAAACAGTGAAGAGTTTTCAAGAGTTTGTCAGTCACGGAGGAAACATTGCAAAAAACGCCTTGCTGCTGCCGTGCTGGTGTAGTTTCAGCATCTACGACGTATATGCACATGCTTCCTTCCTTGTCGTCGCGCACGGGAGTTTGCGTGCGCCCCTGCCGACTTACCTCACTTCGAAACTGTATAAGGTAGCACAATATTGGCCGATTTTGACAATCGATGGCTCAAAATGTTCAGAAGATGCTAAGCTGTACAACACATGTCTATTGCAGGCTATAGACGAGGGTACAAACTGTCATAATTCAGTGCGAAATTCTCGGATTTCTAGAAAATGAGACACCGCTCGAAAGGTTTCAGCTTTCCAGGGGTATAAAGTTCTTTGCGATACGACAAGGTATGACCGAGCAGCGAAACATTGAATGGCAAGAATGCGCAAATTTCACATTTTGGTTGTCGATACAATTCTTGTTTTCGACTTCGCGCGGGCTAGGGATTTTCCCTAGAGATAGGGCATGCACAGTGAACTTCAACGAGCACACTTGAATCTCAGCATTTCCAGTTTGAATCGTGAAAATCCGTTCACTATGAGCAAGAAGACGAAAGAAAACACGAGAACCAGTCGTTTTGATATTTCCAGGCATGGTAGGGGACTTGGAGAGGAGGTGGAAGTAACCCTGGTATGCCTATCAAGCTATGAGCCCATGGAATGGCATCCCATGGTCAAGATCTTTCCAACAAGCCATGGATCGTGAAAATCCATCAAGGTACAGTGAAATAGGAATAAATTTCATCCCGAGCTGCGCTTGCGGCTTTGAACAGGTGAGCGCAGTGCAGAGACAAGTGCGGCCAATACAGGGAAAACTTGCTGGCATGAAAAGGGTTAAGCACGATATTTCAAGGATGTCTTATTCTAGTCTTTCAGCCACAAACTATGTTGAGGTATGCAGCCAGCGTAGAACTAAATTTTTAGTCAACCATGCTGCCATTAGTCTTCTATTATGGCTTTTCTATATAAGTATTTACTTGTATTTTATTGTGGCAATCAACAGAATCAGCGAAGCGGACATTGGACGTAGTAATCAACAAGAATTAAATATGGATAATAAAATTTCCTAGCAAGTTTTCTAGAGACATTCATCAGGAAAATACGTCGTAATTATGAAATCTAGCAGTAAACAACATTATATATGTGGAAGAGTACGAAATGCACTATATGAAAAAAATAGGAGAAAAGAAGGTGAAGTGAGAAAGACTAGAGAAGTGAGAACTAATAACAGGGGTACGCGAAGAGAAAAGTATGGCACGTATATATTGTTGTTTACTGCTAGATTTCATTATTGAGACGTATGTCCCTGATGAACGCCTCTAGAAAACTTGCTAGGAAATTTTATTATCCATATTTTATTCTTGTTCATTTCTATGTCCAATGTGCGCTTCACTGATTCTGCTGATTGCAATAACAACGTTTATTGTCTCCGTGCCGCTTATTCGTTTACTTCTATTTGTCCCGATTTTCTCTCATTCAAATATACAGCTCCGTCTCAATCTCCCGTATTTAATCTATTTCCTGGTGCCACTTCTGTCCGCTTGGTGTGGACAAAGGTAAAAAAACCGCATATCAATGGTGATCCAAAAGGGTATGATATATTCTACAACGAATATGGAGCCACAAGCAATGTTCACAATATACGTGTTGACCCTTCTGTCGCTCAGAAAATAGTCTCTGATTTAAATTTCAGCACGAATTACACATTCTCAATGGCTGCCATATCATCAGGTGGAAGAGGACCAAATCTAACCCAAACTATTGTTACAACCCAGGAACGTAAGTTTTAAACGAAGAGAATATTGAAGGCTGGGTACCCCCAGCCCCCCCCCCCCCCCTCCCTGCTGCCTCGTCAATAGACTCTATGGTATGAATGTAGTGTAATAAGCACTGTTTAGTGATGCTTGTTAAGGCACAAGTTTTTCCTGCGGATAGGTCTGCACAAAGTTCTCTGTCCTTGTGCCTGTGGTCGACCTACCGTGTCAGCAAACAACACGGAACTTAGCAAATCCATCATCCGGGCTCAGTCCAAACTGTCATGTTTGTTGACCAAACCAGCAAGTACGTTTCCTTAGCGGGAAATTGCCACGTAACAAGCAGATCTCAGCGGGTTTATGGCTCTCTTTGGGTTTGCAAAACACTCCTCCTGAGTTACCCATATTCGTTCATTGTTTGTTTGGGCAAATTTCGAGTGATATCGGGGCCACATTGCGTCGACATCTCAGCGTGGTATCGTTACATCTTTTTGGGGATTAAAAGAAATTCACTAATGAAAGTGTTACACCGTGTTATGTTACATCAAAACGAATTCTGTACTTGTGCGATTAAAGCCCTCTCTCGAATAGTTCCCCAGTCTCTAAGAGCTAGTGAACAAATATGGCCCTCTCTTGAATAGCTCCCCCCCCCCCCCCCGTCTTGTAACCAAGAGCATGTGAAAGTTAGGTGCTCTTTTGGTAATGTTCTTGTCCATGTCATCGAACTGGTGGTTTCAGGATCCAAATCGCAGTTCCTGTTGCCCTTTCTCTGGAGTCGTGATAGTTTACAGAACACATTAGGTTCAGTTTTCTTTGCCTTCTTTGTTTTTATGGTAGATGACGTAAATGTGCCAGCATTGAAAAAATAGTGCTCTCTCTCTCTCTCTCTTGAATAGTGCCCTCTCTTGAATAGCGCCCCATTTGTGATGCACATTGAAAAAATAGTGCGCCATTTGCACTAATCGTGAGAGTACTTCCTCCGCGTCAGCGAAATTGTCGCAGTTTGACTAGTGACTTGCCACTTGTTACTGACAACTCCATAAGCTAAACCATTCAAAACTTATTACACAGTATGATAGTCTGAAGACTAGAGTAACGTTCCAGGACAGTTTGACTGAGAGTTTTCATGCAGAGATGAAGTCTTCGTCGCCGCTGATGTCAATGGACGCAAAAATATCGTTCCGACATATTTCAAGGAAGGTTGAAAGTTGGTCGCGCCTCATCTCAGACGCTTTGACTTTCTGCACAGGACAAGAGCTGCTATGCTTGTCGTCTGCTAGCTCTGGATGATTTCTACTTCACCACCAACGAAGCCTAGTAAGAATACACGATCGTTGCCAGGTCGATGATTACCGTCGGCGGAATCACCTCGATCTTGAAATGAACTTGTTTTTAGCCGTGGCATGCCCATTTATTTTAGCAGTGTGGTCACAGTTCATGCAGGTAAGTGTACTATCATCCAGCGCGCCCTCTTTTTCAGCATCACTGGTGCAGCACCTGCGTGTGCATCACTAGCACTTCGTGTAGAGGCTACACGGCTCTTGCAGGTACAATCATGTACTGAGTGTCTCAGCCAGAGCGACAAATTATTATTTTATCGCTGTTGCATGCATTTGGTTTGCTGACCCCTCGATGTTTCTCCAACTTGTCCAAGCGCTGCTACTTGTTCCACGAAGTCATTCTCACCCCAGCTAAGGTAAAACAGTGATGAGGCTTGAGTGAATGGCCATAAGCACGAGAAATGTGCAGGCTGCAACGCCTGACTGATCTCGGCGAGTCGAAATTACCATCGCAGCGACATCAGCGAAGAAATTACGTCTAGTTCAAAAATTTCAGCTTCCAATAACAGAAAATAGAACTTTGCCGTCACCCTATACTGATGACTATCGCATATCCGATTCCTTGCCTCTGGTACGAGTGCTGGTGAGTAAATACCCCGTTTTATGTCAAAAGTCAAACTGCGACAATTTCGATGACGCGGAGGAAGTACGGTAACTCGAATTGTTTTCCAAACGAATAATTCTAGAATATTCGGTGAATTCGTTTCACCCCTAGTTATATGCAATGCCTGCAACTTGAACACTTCGTTTACGGACTACTATTCGGTAAGATTTAAAACAAAAAAGTGTGATGGCTGCAAAATTAAGAGAGCATGTCTGAGAATACCAAAGTACAGGTCCTCCCTCATTAGTAGATAATCTCTGAGCTATCAAAAAGTTATCTTGTAACGAGACTTATCTTGTGACAGGACTTGCAGCTAAAAGTGAAGTAAGCACTAATTCATACTTAGCAGGGCTTCCCTCGATACAACATAAATTGTCGACACTTCAACTCAATAATAAGATAATTGAAGATGTCCAACAGCGTTCTTGGGTTTTCTTGAAAAAGACAATTTGAAATGTTCCTCTCCATCATGCAGAAATACGGCCAAACTCATACCTGCCCAGGAAAGCTCGCCCCTCCGTGAAGTATCCTCAGCATTTTCCTACTCCAACACTACTCCCAAAGCTGCAGAACAAAGTGTATTGTTGACTCTGAAAAGGAAAAGCGGCGGTGATCACTTGTCACTCCAAATGACAAGCTTCTAGTGCGCCACCAACAATTTTTGGTCCGATCGCTTATGCCAAAGTGAAGTCCTGAGCGAAGGTATTGAATTTTACTGCAAGAGGCATGGTGACATCACGTGCCTCGTTACACAAGAATGACAAGTCTCGTGAATCTCAGCTCACGAAATATCCAAGTCAGCTTGGTCAAGTGCGTTGTTACTTGGCTTCAACGCCCGTTGCTCTAGAAGCGATCACACTCGCGTTGTCACAAAGCCTAAGAACACGCTGGCCGTGTTGTAGAACTGCGAACTGGGACTTTCCCCTGACCATGTAGCTTGAAGACCATTAAAATCACGTTCCTAATGACGTAATAAATCTGCCATGCGGTTCATGCATCAAGCACTGTTTGTACCAGTCAACACAAAGCGACCACGCTAGCAGCTCTTGTCGAGCATCGGCATGAACCCAAGGGACTTTTAATGTTGGATCATGTTCGGGATAGCAGGAGGTAAGAGTAAAAGATGCATAACTCTCCTTGCTGTATGGGGGAATATTTCAAAGGCGTATTGCCTTTGCAACACTCCTAGGACAGTTTGTTGGGGTTCTGAGCAGACCATGCAGGAAATGCAGCGCAGCTTACCTCAGCCATCACCGTCCGTTCCGAGTAGCGTGCCAGGCACGATCGTGATCAATTGCTTCGTGTCGTGATCCGGAAAACGTCATCCTGCGTCATGAAGCACGTGATTTCACTGTACCTCTTGCTGTAAATTCAAAACCTTCGCTCAGGACTCAGTCACTTTTGCATCAACAGTCGCACCAAAAAGTGTGGGTAGCCCAAGGAGAAGGTTGTCGTTTGGAGTGATACGTGATCATCGCTGATTTTCCTTGTCAGGGTCAACGATACACTTTGTTCTGCAGTGTTGGGAGTAGCTTTGGAGTAGAAATTGCTGAAGGAGACGTCGCGGAGGGGCGAGCTTTCCTGGACAGGTATGAGCTTGGCTGAAGTTCAGCATGATGGAGTGGACAATTTCAAAATTGTTTATTTCAAGAAAACCCAAGAATGAAGATGGGGGAACATGTCCTCAGTGCTAGAAGAGGTGTTCTACTATCTGCCGGTGTATAGTTCTTGCTAATTGGAGATGTAGCTCGTACTTTTATCAGCGCTTGTAAATTGGCTGTTTTCAGTACGATCATTTGAGACGTCAGGGGTTGATGGCCCTTGTCTTCTGGGGTGCTGGCATGGCTAAGCTGTGCTGTCCCAGGAACTCTTCTAAGGTAAGGCAATGTTGGCTTCAAGGAATTTTGTTCCTAGCCTGTTCGTGTACCCTGTGGCGAGACTGGTTTTTAGACTCATAAATGATGTTATTCTTTGACCATCTTTGAGGGGTATGCCAGTTTCAAGGTTCCCGTCAGGAATTTTTCAAGTGTTTTGCAAAGTCGATCTACACCCCAAAGGGAACCTATGTGCAAATTTTGAGCGAAATCGGAGAGATCGACTTGCACACATAATTTGGTATTCTCAGACATGCTGTCTTTAGGGAACATCAATTTGAGTTCTGAATCCCTTTAGAGTTAAAGAAGTATCATTTGAAGTCTGTTTAGTTGACTTAGCAGTTAGATTGTTTACCTTCAATTTTCCACCTAGACCCTTCCTGTTTTTATTGCAGGGTCGAAACTTGTAGCCTTCTACCTTGGAATCCGTGTATCTGTATTGTATGCTTTGCCTCTCTTTAGGGCCCAGTTTACCTATAATCAACTCCACGGATATAACATCAACAACAGTTACTATCAATCTTCAGATTGTTCCAGGACACTATCATTTCTCCCAGTTTTGTTGTAACTTCACGAGGTCTTCAGTGTCGGACATACCAATGTCAGGTTTGGATACAGTGAGCATTTGCAAACAAGTTAGCCCCATCATCTTGTCTCCAGTTGAGGAAGATGCCACCTACACAAACACACAATGTGCCACACAAAATACACTTGGAGTGATTGGACTGCCAAACATGCTTGGTGACTTTAGTACAAGAACAGCAGGTGATTTCATTCTGTAGCTGCTTCATGTTTTTGCATACCTTTGCTGCACTTGTCTTTTACTTTCCGCAGGGCTGCGGGACCAGTCCGGTTGGTCCGGTTGTCACCGGACCAACTCTGGCTCAGGTCACCCCCTAAGATTCATCCAAAACCGGGGAGAGAAAATTCTGTGTACATGTCCATGTATTATCGATCATGCATACATACTTGTATGTACATGCACCCATGGTGGGCCATACATTGTACATTGATGTCCATGCAAAGTTATTCCCTGTAGTTGGCACTGAAAACTTGTGAAAGGGCCAAACTCTGCTATTTCTGACCGGATTTTTCAAAAAATGTCCACGGGAGATCCCACGGACCCCCCTCAAACCGGACCAACTTTGCCGGCGGGCCTGTTACGTCACCAATGGCACACGCATAATTGCCTCCTCACCGAAGAAGGATGAAGGAAATTATATTATGACTCGGATACTGAGCCAATAAATATCATTATGCTGACCTTTCATACAAACTTCCAGTCAACTTGCCCATCATGCTGGTGGTTTATACTGGGCATATAAACCTCATATAAACCTCATACAAACCCCATATAGACCACCACCATACAAACTCCTTTTTAGAGATTGAGAAGAATTATTATCACATTATCTCATGAGCAGAATAACCATGCCTACATGCCAACAGGCAAATCAGCTTTAGAGGAAGCTAGGCGCCTAGCAGCAAGATAATTATTTAGCAGAATGCGAGCCTCAACAGCACGCTCTGCGTGAATACTGAACACAATAGAACTGTGCTTGAAAGTAGTGGAAGCAGCATTCAGATAAGGAGATACGGCAGAAGCAGAGCTCTGAACAGCAGATTAATGGCTCTGAATAGTGACAGCGGGTGTGGATGACTGCACAGCATGGTTTGATTTATCAGCTACAGGCAATCTCAGATCAATAGCTTCAGCCATAGAGTACGACTCTGTTAGGTTGGGCCTATCATAAGCAGTAAGAGACTGAACATTGCGATGACCAGAAACAGAACAAATTCTCCTATCATCCACACCACATTTTTTCATGTTGGTAATTGATGTTGCTCTAACACAGTGATTCGTATACTGCATTGACAAAAGAGCATCCGAGGGCAAGCGCTTTATCATGCCAGATAAGATATTGTGTGAAAGAGGCATTTTCATGAACCAGCAATTGGCAGCAGCAGACATCTCACCTGACAAAGCTCGCTGGAACAAACGATTCTCGTCAGGATGGAGTTTGGATAGGTAGCGCTTGATAGCCGACAGCTGAAACTCATCGCGGATGACGCCAGCACGCAGGATCGGTAAATATGTTGATCTGCCGCGAGAATGACGAGATATGCCGCTGAATCGCACCACGGGCAGATTGAAGACTGTTTTTCGCGAACCCGGAGCCATCCTTCTTCTTCACATTCGCGTAGAATGACGAGAGGATATTGTGGAATATTGCATGCTTGTTGAATATTGCATGCTTGTTGAATATTGCATGCTTGTAAGATAGTGCATGCTTGTTAGAGATTGCATGAATAAGAGTATTGTCACAAACTAATGGTTCGCACCAAGCATACAAGCAATTGATTATACAGTCTTCTTTCTTCTTTCTATCGTGTCTTCTAAAGTATTTTACTTGCCTTTTGCGCCATGGGACGCCTACGACGTTCCCATGGTCTTCACGTCCGACATACGGTTTTCTAGCCCTTTTTCCTGGAGCTTGTCTCCTCGTGTCGTTTCTGTTTCATTGGTTTTTTCATTACGTTGTCTAGTGATAAGTTACAGTTTGAGTCTAAGAGAACCCAAGATGCGCTCGCGTTGAGCCAAAGCAGTCTTACAATATACCCTTTTGTAAATTGGTTCTTCGAGCCGGTTGAATTCAGTTAGTTGTTGTTCAGACGTTCGCAGTTACAACCTACAGCCTCACAGATTCAGTCGACATGTGAAGTAGCCATGCATGCAATTTTGGCGCGAAATACCAGGTGTAAAGCCCCGCCTAGCGCCTAGCATTAAAGGTGTGTGAAGTCTTTTGGTGTCCCTCACCTGGCTTGACTTACAATGAAATTCCAAGACTTTGTGTTTCATTTCTACATAGTCATTGACCAAGGGAACAAGTAATTACTAAATTACTTACCTCTTTCTTGTAGGGGTACAGCATCAGTTTCTGGTCCAAAGTACTGTTGAAGTAACATGGCGGCGAAGAAGAGAGCGGCAGAGCCTCGCAAATCGGCTGGCGAGAGCTGGAAAGAGGTGACGAACCTGGAGTTTGTGAACCCTGGTCGTAAAGCCTTAGTTGCGAATGGCGACGAAGACCAGTTGAGCCGCAGAGATCGACGCAAGCGAGAAGAGATGATTCGGAAGTGGAAAATGGTCGAAGTCAGTGTTTTCGTCAACAACCGCAGCTACTGTCAGCGACAGCGGAGCTGTATTTCTACAAACTGCACAGACCTCGGTGGTCTCGCCTCAACGTCCAGATCGAAAAGTGCATGTACGAGTAATGCTAGACGGTGGGAGCCAACGCTCGTACGCTACATCATCGGTACTGACTCAACTGGATGTGCGCCGCTCCGGTCAAGAACGTGTAGTGATAAACGCGTTTGGCGGCGAACAGCCAAGCCCAAGCACACTCCGGGACGTGGTCGAACTGGGCATTCAGTGCGTTGCTGGCAACCGGATTCGTGTCAACTGCATCGTCGTTCCATCAGTCTGTGCACCCGTGCAAAATCAGCACACCACAGATGTAGTCACAGCTTACAAGTCTCTACAGAATCTCAGTCTCGCCGTCAACTGTGGCGGCTCAGCTAGCATCGACATTCTACTCGGCGCTGACGTTAATTGGCAGATCGTCACGGGCGACATCGTTCGTGTAGACGATGGGCCAACTGCTCTCGATACTCGCCTCGGATGGGTTCTGTCCGGACCAACAGGCAGGTGTAATTCAGGCATCATCTCCACTAACGTCGCAACCGTTCACGCTTGCGATGTCGAACCATCTACCGTGCAAGATCCAGACAGTGCTTTGGTCCAGCTACTCAAGAAGTTCTGGCAGCTTGAATCCATCGGCATCTTGCCTAATGAACCGGACACTCTGCAGCTGTTCCAACAGACCATCCGCTACGATGGGCAGAGGTACACGGTCAGGTTGCCATGGAGGGAGGATCATCGCGCGCTTCCAGACAATTACAGTCTGTCCGAGAAACGGCTACAGTCAACACTCAAGAAACTGCAGAAGTCACCAGAAATTCTGAAGGAATACAATGCAGTAATTCAAGAGCAACTTCAGAAGGGCATCATCGAGGAGGTGCCAACTACAGAGCACGACATGGTGGGCGAAGTACATTACCTGCCTCACCATCCTGTCATTCGGCAGGACAAGACCACTACGAAGGTTCGTGTGGTGTACGATGCCTCAGCCAAGGTGAAGACGCATCCGTCCCTGAACGACTGCATCCACACGGGACCACCGCTGCTCGAGCAGATCACCAGCATACTGCTCCGGTTCCAAAAGCATGCGGTAGCCTTCACCGCAGACATAGAAAAGGCGTTCTTGATGGTTGGGATTGAGGCAGCCGACCGCGACGTCCTACGCTTCCTCTGGGTCGACAATCCCACAAGCGCTCAGCCGGTACTCAAGACGTACCGATTCACGCGTGTTGTCTTCGGTGTATCCGCTAGCCCATTCTTATTGAAGGCTACCCTGCAACACCATCTCGCCAAGTTTTATCCCGAGTTCACTACGAAGCTGCTGCGGAGTCTGTACGTGGACGATGTTGCGAGTGGCGGCAACAGCAATGCCAATGCGTTGGAACCGTTCAACCGTGCCAAGAATCACCTCGCAACAGGCGGATTCAACTTGCGCAAGTTTGTCTCCAACTCCGCTGAGTTGAATGAGATCGTCAATGGTACCGCAGCGACACCACTGTCGACTAACGGTCTGCCTACTGTCGCCGTGGACAACGACTCGTATGCCAAGACCATGTTGAACGGCTCATCCGCAGCCACCACCAAAGTCCTGGGCATTCCATGGGACAGGACATCTGACCGTCTTACGTTCAGCGTCGACGAGGTGTTCAGCACGACCAAGGTCGACTCGCCAGTGACTAAGCGCCAAGTCCTATCGGCGTAAGCCAAGATGTATGACCCCCTCGGACTCCTGGCACCTATCACCATCACCCTCAAGGTATTTCACCAACAACTATGCCAGTTGAAGATGGGCTGGGATGACCCATTGGAGGGAGAGTGTCTTGGCAAGTGGCAGACGATGATACGGGAATTGAAGGCCGTGCCACCGGTCTCATTGCCACGGCACTACGCAACAGACGCGAACGGCAACATCACACGTGTCGAGCTACACGGTTTCTGTGACGCGTCCGAGAGAGCCTATGCAGCAGCCATCTACATTGTGTTCACGACGGAGGTGGGCACTTCAGTACAGCTAGTCGCTGCAAAGACTCGTGTTGCGCCTCTGAAGCAACAGACCATTCCCCGTCTCGAGTTGCTTTCAGCACTGGTATTGGCTCGCCTGATGGCATCAGTCTCCTCAACTTTGGCAGATCTGAAGATTGATCAGATTCACTACTGGTCAGACTCCCAAGTGGCACTGGCGTGGATAGCTGGAGTGGAGCAAACTTGGAAGCAGTTTGTTGAGAGCCGGGTTACAGAGATCCGACGTCTCGTTCCGACGTCCTGCTGGAGCTACTGCCTAACATCTTTGAACCCAGCTGACCTGCCGTCACGAGGAGTGAAGCCCAGCGAGCTCACCAGTACCATCTGGTACACTGGTCCGAAGTGGCTACACGAGCCACAACCCCGAGCAGAAGTCGACAGCCGCTCCGCAGCATCGCAGTATGAAGAAGTCGAGAGAGAGCGGAAGGCAACACCTACCACGGTCATGGCAGTCGGCTGCACCTCGCACAGTAGCATCGAGAAGGTCATCGATGTGAATCGATTCAGCTCACTAAGCAAACTGCTGTGTGTGACCGCTTACGTCCTGAAGTTCACAGAGCTGTTGAAGCGTCGCAGCAAGACCACACATCTGTCTGCGAAGGATCTCCACAGAGCACATACACTGTGGATGGTCAACATTCAACAGGATCTGTCCAAGAACAAGACGTACCCTGGTTGGTATAAGGAGTTCGGCCTTTTCACCGACGAGAGTGGCATGCTACGGTGTGGCGGACGTCTGCAAAACGCTGGACTGTCGCATGATCAAACCCATCCGATTTTGCTGAACGCGAACCACCCGTTGACACGTCTAGCCGTCCTGCAGGCGCATGACACGGTATGCCACAATGGTGTCAAGGAGACACTAACCGAGCTACAATCCCGTTACTGGATCATTCGTGGTCGGCAATTCGTACGAAAGATTGTCGGCCAATGCACCGTTTGTCGACGTCTCGAGTCGAAGCCGTACGCTCCGGAAGATTCACCTCCCCTGCCGGAATTCAGGACCAAGGTGGACTTCCCCTTTAGTTACGTCGGTGTGGACTTCGCAGGGCCACTGTTCGTCAGGGAAGGAGCAGACACCAAGAAGGTGTATATCGCGCTCTTCACCTGCGCCGTCAGCCGAGCGCTCCATCTAGATCTTGTGCCTGACCTATCAGCGGAAACGTTCCTCCGTTGTTTCAAGCGGTTTACGGCACGATTTGGCATCCCTCGGCACGTTACCTCTGACAACGCCAAGACCTTCAAGTCAGCGGCTAAGTCACTAGTGGGTTTGTTCGGTCTGCCGGAAGTCACCGACTATCTAACAGCACACGGCATGGAATGGTCGTTCAACTTGGAGAAGGCTCCATGGTGGGGTGGATTTTATGAACGGATGGTCCGATGTGTAAAACGCTGCTTGAGGAAGATTCTCGGCCAGGCACGCGTCACGTACGAAGAACTGCTCACCTTCTTGCTCGAGGTTGAAGCAGTCCTCAACAGTCGCCCTCTGACATTTGTGTCAACTGAAGATGTCGAGGAGCCATTAACACCGTCCCATCTACTGTATGGTCGGCGCGTCCTGTCATTTCCGACAGTTTGTCCTGATGACGTCGATGTCGCGTCAATTCAACGAGATGAGCTTCTACACCGACTCACCCACCTCAACACAATCCTGGAGTATTTCTGGTGCAGATGGAGAAGCGAGTATCTCCTCGAACTCCGAAACGCTCACAGGCGAGGCAATCAGCACGACCAAGGAGCAACAGTGTGCGTCGGTGATGTAGTAGTCGTGCACGACGAGAATGAGAAGCGTGGCCTGTGGAGACTAGCGTTAGTCGAAGACCTCATCCGAGGCAAGGACAACAAGGTCCGAGGAGCGGTGATAAAATGCTCTTCCCGCGGAGGACGAGCATCCACCATGCGTCGCCCGGTACAGCGACTGTACCCCGTGGAGGTAGCGAGCCCTGCACCAGTCGCCGATGTTCTCGGCAAACAGCCACAGGCAGTTGTTGCAGACCCAGCCTCTGCTAGCCAGCAATCCGGTGCGCACCCCGGCGCCATGCGTCCAAAGAGAGATGCTGGCCGGTCAGCTGATAAAGCCAGACAGCAACTGATTAATGCCGGCTCCTTATAGAACTGCAGCAGCAATATTCTGTGTTAGATGAGAGCATCACGTTGCACCATGCTCTGTACTCTAGCAGCATCACGCTGTTGTAGGAACGAGTCAGGTACATGTAGTACACTAAATTCTAAGCTCTCATCTGGAGGGAGTGTGGAATATTGCATGCTTGTCAGATAGTGCATGCTTGTTAGATATTGCATGCTTGTTAGAGATTGCATGAATAAGAGTATTGTTACAAACTAATGGTTCGCACCAAGCATACATACAAGCATACAAGCAATTGATTATACAGTCTTCTTTCTTCTTTCTATCGTGTCTTCTTAAGTATTTTACTTACCTTTTGCGCCATGGTACGTCTACGACGTTTCAATGGTCTTCACGTACGACATACGGTTTTCTAGCCCTTTTTCCTGGAGGTTGTCTCCTCGTGTCGTTTCTGTTTCATTGGTTTTTCATTACGTTGCCTAATGACAAGTTACAGTTTGAGTCTGTGAGTCTAAGAGAACTCAAGATGCGCTCGCGTTGAGCCAAAGCAGTTTTACAATATACCCTTTTGTAAACCGACGGACAAGATAATAATATAATTTTAGACTCTGACGAGTATACTTGGTTGGGAGATTTATTGATTAGACTGAAAGACTGATTGTAGAAATACTTGGGTTCGTATAAATAATTCTCTGTATAAATACTTCTCTGTATACTAGTAAATACTTCTCTGGATACTAGTAGTAAATACTTCTCTGGATAAATACTGATCTGAGAGAGAAGCATACATTTGTAACTCTGAAACGAGTGGAAGCAAAATATCTGTCTACATGGACGAAGGAGTACCGAGTTTTTTCCTCGTGTGCTGACCTCGTTGCCATAGAAAATAAACATGGCGGCTGTACGCAAGAAAAATCTCATGCGTAAAAAATACACAAAATACGTAAAATAAATAATTCGGAATCTCCGTCGTGAGATTCGCGACACTTGACACGCTCTCCTCCGCTTTGTACACTTCCTTTAAAATCCTCTAAGTGGTAGTATCCCGAAACTCCTAAGGTCCCCCATCAATCATCGCCTTGAGGCAAGCTGATTGAAGGCTTGTCACATGGGTCCTGGAAGGTAGGTTTTCACCCAAGTTGTGCTGGCTCAAACATCAACTAAGGTTCCCTGAAAGACAGCACCAGCTTTTTGAGACTCCCACTATATGTGTTGAGAGCTTTTTGCTCACTGCGTTTTACATTCAATTGCTAGCCATTCTTGCATGTGTGAACAGCTACCCGGGATGTGTATGATGAGACGGGGTGCATACTGCATTCTGTTGGTTATTGCATCATCACTGCATCACTTTAACCTTTGCATTGCTGAGCCTGTAGTGTTACACAACAGTATTATGTGATGAGTGTACATCACACATTGATGAGAATTAACTGGGCGTGCATATGTTCATACGCCCGTTAATTCTTACTCGATTCCCAATCGAAATAATGTACGGCGATGCGAAAGCTCTCAGCTTGCGATCGGGTCAATATTCGTTGATTTATGGTGCTCCATGGACAAGCATACCCACACGAAACCAACGACTATTGTGCAGTGAGTGGGTGCTTGATTTTCTTCTTTCTATGTTTTTTCAACGTGGTGCCATGACTGCTTCGAGCAATAGACCCGCGGGAGTGTTCAAAAAACATTTGACCTCGATACAACCGAGGAGAGTCAAATGGCGGCTGAAAGAAAACTTTCTTTTGATTTGTGCAAACGCGACTTTAGGACAAATTCGCTTAGTTCTAAATCTGGTCTCCTGCCATGGGAAGACTTATGCTTCAGCTCATCATTTTCCTGGTTGTAGTAGCTTTCCAGGAAGCCAAAGACCATGAAATATGGAGAATGTGGATGCCTGAGCTACAGCCTTTAACTTAACATGCAGTATGTTCTTAGTAAAACAGAACCGTTTTCTCTGATCCTTAGGGCCCTGGCAGCAGTATCCGCATACATACACCGATACACAGCATGCACTCGGCTGTTTAGTGATGTTACGAAACTACAACTAGACTTGTTTGCTCCTGCGGTTCACGAACCCCACACGGCACTCACTGGCCCGCACGACACGCAGCCAAAACAACACAACCGTCTTCTTCTGGGTCTAGAAAGGTTCTAAAGGATTAAATCCATAGAGCTATGTGAAATATACTAAGAGAAAGTACCAACGACCCGGGTCGGCGCAAACAAGCTTGCCCAACGACCCCGGGTCGGTGCAGGTACGCATACTACAAGACTTGCACGTTCCAGAGTGCAGCTGCACGTGCAGTGCAGCACCGGAAGTCAACCAAAGCAGTGTACAATAATACACAGTGGCGGAACGTGCCGCGCTGCAGAGCGGGCAGGAAGTCATGCAACCAAAGCACCATACAGTAATAAGTCCAGTGCAGTGCAACCACCGTACAATAAATTACGATGGATTTGTCCAAACAGAGTGGAAGACTACAAGACAATACGCACGCACATGCATCACGCGTACACCAGTGGGAGAGAGGCAGAGAGGGAGAGAGAGAGACACCTTACTTCTCTAACACCCCTCCCCTAGGCATGATCTCTCTCACGCATAGCGAGCGGAGGGACGGACGTCACGACGATCGCACAGACCGCAGACTTGCCGGCCAGCAATCGGCTCCACGCCGTGCTCGGCAGGTGTGTCATCGCCATCGGATTGGTCACCAGCCGCGACAGGTTGTGATGGCGAGGGCTTCAGAAGGTCAGCATTGATAACCTTCTCCCTGCCATTCACGTGTCGGATGTCAAAGGTCGAGGTGCCCACGACTCTTTTTACCATCCACCCGGTCTCGTAACGCAGCGCCAGCTTGCGCTGCCGTGTCGGCTGACGGAGCAGGACGGCAT
The DNA here is from genome assembly GCF_964019385.1 of Sycon ciliatum. Taxonomy (NCBI): domain Eukaryota; kingdom Metazoa; phylum Porifera; class Calcarea; order Leucosolenida; family Sycettidae; genus Sycon; species Sycon ciliatum. Next base: position 25,275,643 of record NC_088654.1, read on the forward strand.
CTCCTACGTCATAAGCCGACTGTTCAGAGACTTCGACGACAGAATCGGTCGTAGAGAACTCTGCTTCAACGAGGTCACGAAGGGCTGTCCGCTCTCCTAGCCGCGTCACCCATGCGCTGAGGCTACACACCTCCTGATCAGTTGCAACGATGAGATCTCGCGGCAGCCAGCCAGTCATGGCAACCATCAATGCAACGCCGGTTGCAGAGTGCGGGCGCGTCCTGTAGTAGAGGAGGAGGAGCTCCAGCTCAGACTTCCAGTCAGACGCTTCTAACAGCACCTTCCGCATCAAGGTGATTAGTGTCCTGTTCATACGCTCCGCAGCTCCTTGGGACTGCGGGCATCGCACCGCTCCGGTTCTGACTTCCATGCCGAACTGCTGGAAGAGGGCATCGCAGACGGCATTCCTGAACTCCGTGTCATTGTCCATGCGAACGATGTCCGACGAACCCCAGTGGCAGCAGATTGTCGTGAACGCGGCGGCGACACACTCCGCGTTGTGACGGCGAAGAGGCACAACCTCAGCCCACTTCCTGAACTCATCAATACAGATAAGCACGCAGTTAAACTTGCCGCTCTTCTCCGCACCAAGTTCCAGCGTGTCGATCTGCACGACACTCCACGGGCGGCTTGGGACTTCCGTTCTGGCCTGCGGCGATGCTGGCCCTCTCTGCCCACTGGCTGCTCTGCATCGCTCGCAGCTTTGGCAGTGACTCTGCCAGCTCTCGGCGATTGACGGAAAGTAACAGCGACTGCGTAGCATCTCGTACATCACGCCCCAACTGGCATGTCCAGATGCGCAATGGGCGGCTTTTACGACCTTCGGGACAAGCTTGGTCGGGATCACGGGCACCGCTACCACGCCTTCAACGGGCAGTTTGACGCTTCGGCAAAGGACGCCACCGTTGATCACGAGCTACTTGCTGACTTTCTTGAACGGACCGGCAATCAACTCAGGCGTGCCAGCCTCGATCAGCTCAGTAGCGGAATCAATGTCAGCATCAACAAGCTGACCCCTAGCGATCTCTTCTCTCGGCACAGGGCCGACTACCGCTGGAACAGTGGCGGCTCCGACGGCGGTTTCCTTGGCTGCCGTTTTCTGACACTTTGACCACTCCGACGGCACGCGGGTCAGCCGGTCGGCCGGGTTATGCTCGGATCGGACCCACTCCAGTTTGACAGCTAAGCCGGTCGACTCAACCAGGTCTTCGATGACTTGAAGGCGGCGCTGGACGAGTACCTTGAAGACCGCTCACCTTCACACGGCAGACGTTGCCGACTACTTGTTCCAGCCATCCGAACACGGTCTTCGAATCGGTGATCAGCCGAACTGCCTCCAGCTTCCACTCCGCAGCAAATGTCAAGCCGCGGAGCGCGGCGTCAAGCTCAGCGACGTTGATGTGCTTGCTGTCGTTCGCGTCTCTCAGCCACGAGCTGTCCTCGATGACTTTGCCGTCGAGCTGCAAGACGACTCCTACTGCCAGGTCAGACGCATCGCAGAACACGGCCCAGTCGCCGACAGCCGTCGACGGGACGCTCCATACGCCGTGTACTGGATCTCTGCTTGCGACCTTCGCTTCTAGGTCCTCGCAGCACCGGACGGTAGCGCCGGACACGGCAACATCCCAGTGATCCCCCGCGCATGCGAGCGTCTTGAGCCACGCGCAGGCCGGACAAAGCCAGGCACACACCGGGTAGTGGCTGGTCAGACGTCCAGTCCACTTGAACACGCCACGCTTCGTCAGCGGACGGTCGAAGCTGAGGTCGACACCGTCGCGGCGTGCCCAGTTGACCACGTCGGCCGCCGAAGTGGACAGCTGTAGGCCAAGCACGCGGGCAGACGGCAGAGACTCGGCAGGCTTAGTCGGCAGGCCATAGCGTAGCAGCTCCGCAGCCACGGCTTCGCGGATCTGCGCCGGCATCAGGATGTCGTCAACGTAATTGTCGACTCCAGGCCACTTCCGCGTGACCCAGCGCACGATCATGTCCATGAACTTAGGCGCGATGGAGAGACCGAATCCCATGCGCGTCATCACATACATCTTCCCGTTCCACACGACGACTTGATAGCGCAACAGTGACGGGTCAACGTGCACTTGCAGATAGGCCTTGCGGATGTCGACCAGCTGATAATCCGCGTCGCAGCTTGACCGCCATTTCCGGATCTTCTCTGCACAGGCCGGGGCATCGGTGCCTGGGTTGGACTTGATCAGCGAATTCAGACCACGATAGTCCAGGCAAGGCCTGACGGGCGTGGAACTCTTGTGCTCTTGCGCCTTCGCCAGCAAGGGCAACAGGCTCGCCATGGACTGCCGGATCGTGCTCAACAAGCAGCCGTTCTTCACCCAGGAGTCGACCTCGTCATAGTATAGCGACACCTGCTCCGCCGTGAGTTTGTTCCGCGCATACTGGCCAATGCCGGACCCAACAGGAGCTGTCGGCTGCTGGTCTTCCCACGCCCATGTCAGCATCCAACGCTGTGCGACGCAGTCCCAGCAGACTTGACCGTCATCCGGCGACAGGGTGACGTCATCTCCGTCCTGCTCGACAGTCACACGGCGCGACGGATGCTTGTCGGCGGCTGCGGCAACAACGGCAGGCTCCTTCGTTTGACCAAAGCGCACTCCGTCCAGCACACCGTTGTCGTCGTAGCTGAGCTGTACGCCACCAACACCTGCCACAATGTCGGCTCCAATCAGCACGTCGGTGCCAATGACCTCCAGACTCCGCGTCACGCATGCCACGACAGACACACAGGGTAGAAACACAGGGCCGTCCTGCCGCTGGACGTCAAGGTTGACGGTGCCGATCAGGTCGATCTCGCTACCATCCAGGGCAACCATCCCGACGGACACGTCATCACTGTACGGGATGTTGCGGGCCTGTAGAAACTTCGCAGAGACGAGCGAGTGACTCGCACACGTGTCGACGACGGCCATCGCTCGCGCCCACTCCTGGCCAGGACCGTTGGCAGGTCGGATGTCCATGTACACGCGCGGCAGCGCTCCTCTAGACCGTGCAGCAACCGTGCAGAGGCAGGGGTCGCTGCTGCTGCTCTGTGCAGCTGCGTCCTCTCCCGCGGCAGCTGCGCCCCTCTTGCGGGCTAGCCACGGCTTCCGCTCAGGGCAGTCCGCCTTGACGTGCCCAACGCCATCGCAGAAATAGCAACTCAGCTGCGTCGCGCCCTTCTGGCGACCGCCACCTCCTGGTCCACCGCCACTCCGTGGTGCACCCCGCTGCAGGTGAGGGCAGTTGCGCCTGATGTGGCCGACTTCCTGGCAGTTAAAACACACTCCGTTTCCAGTGGAGGTGCCGCTCGACTGGGCGCTAGACGCTGGCATCGCAGCAGCCACGGGCTGTTGTACTGACTGACGAGCGTCGGTGGCAGCAGTCCGCAGTGCTCGGATCAGGTCCGTACAGCCGCTCACGGAGTATTCTTTCCCGGCCATGGCCAGCCTCAGCTCGCGCTGAAATTCCGCCGGAAGACCGCACTCTATTTGCTCGACGACCATCGGGTCCTTATCATCGGATGCGTCGTGGCCAGCCAGCCCCGCCAGACGCTGCAGATCGGCGATGTAAGCGTCGACGGCCTCGTCCACCTTCAGCCGACGCTGAGGGAAACACTTGTAGGCCTAGGCCTTCGCGATACAAAACGACTCTTGCATCTTCGAGACGACTGTGCCCTGGACCTTGCGGTCCGTGGCGCTCAGGCGTGAACACACCAGGAACGCGTCGCCGTCGAGGAAAAGAGGCAGGCTCTTCATCCTCTTCGTCTCCGTGTCCCAGCCCTGGATACTGGCGAGCACGAGGAACTTCTCAAAAACCCGCTCCCGGTCATCCCCGTTCCCGCGGAACACTCGCAGAAACTTGGTTGTCTAATTTCATCGACATGTTTACTGAGTCCCGGGTTTCGGCACCAGATGTTACGAAACTACAACTAGACTTGTTTTCTCCTGCGGTTCACGAACCCCACACGGCACTCACTGGCCCACACGACACGCAGCCAAAACAACACAACCGTCTTCTTCTGGGTCTAGAAAGGTTCTAAAGGAATAAATCCATACAGCTATGTGAAATATACTAAGAGAAAGCACCAACGACCCGGGTCGGCGCAAACACGCATGCCCAACGACCCCGGGTCGGTGCAGGAACGCATACTACAAGACTTGCACGTTCCAGAGTGCAGCTGCACGTGCAGTGCAGCACCGGAAGTCAACCAAAGCAGTGTACAATAATACACAGTGGCGGAACATGCCGCGCTGTAGAGCTGGCAGGAAGTCATGCAACCAAAGCACCATACAGTAATTATCCATATAAAAACCGCTCTGTGAGCGGTTCTGAAAAACCTTTACTGGTGCTGCCCCGTCGTAAAAGTAAGAAATTAGAACTGGCCCATTGTCCCCCAAATGCGAACTGATCCACCTAAATCGCGAATGACGGGACCCGAACGCACCAGTAGCACGAGGTCGGGAGGGCACAGGATCACAGCATCATAGGGTAACTGTCGCGTCGTTATCGTTACATAGACCGACGGACAAGATAATAATTTTAGACTCTGACGAGTATACTTGGTTGGGAGATTTATTGATTAGACTGAAAGACTGATTGTGGAAATACTTGGGTTCGTATAAATAATTCTCTGTATAAATACTTCTCTGGCTACTAGTAAATACTTCTGTCGTCTCGGAAGGTTGAGAACGAACTGCCTCTTCTATCCTCGCCACGCCACACCTCAAAACGAACTAGTCAGTGGTTTTTCTCTAGAGCTAGAGAGAGAGCTTTTCATAGTTTACTTCAAGCGGCGACGGAAGAACTCATAATGGAGAACTAGCACTGACAACGAATGACTGACGACTGTCAACAAACGTCTGACTCTGACAACGAATGACTGACAACTGACGACGACCGTCGGACAACTGACTCTGACAACGAACGTCTGACAACTGACGACTGACATGGCAAAAGGAAAACATGATAATCATAAATTGGTGCCCTCGTCAGCACAAAAAGGTGCACGTGTCAACAACAAAGCAGCGCAGCAGCATGTACGGGTCAGCAACAAAGCAGCGCGCGCAGCAGCATGTACGGGTCAGCAGCACAGAGACACAAATACAGCAGCAGCTACGACGAAGAGATAACACGTGCAGGCGCAGGTACAACACTATCCCCTACCAAAAAAAGACATCCACTCCTGTGGATGGAAGCAAAAGTGAAGTGTATAAAAAACGGAAGAACACAGACCGGAGAAGAAGACAGAAAGACAGGGGAAATGAAATATGAAGCAACATAAACAGGCGACAATAAAACACAAAAGAGGTGGGCCACAACTGTTGAACGCATGACGAGTAGGCCAGGAGGGTTAACACCAGTCGGGCGCCCCGCAAAACTGTGCACCAATCAACGGAACCTGCAAGCAACAGATTTTGCAGAGGACCCCGGCTGGCGAGCTGTTCGACCTGTGTTTGTCCCTTTGGATCTTTTATTCTTAGAACAGCACCAACCTAGTACGCCACCCATCCACCAGTCATGACAAAACAAAAGTACAAATGCATGAGAAAACAGGTTATGCCGACGGACCCAGCGACGCTTCCAGGAGCGGCGAGACCGACAGTACGCACCGACCGAGAAGACTGGGGCAGCAGGACGCACACTGGCCGGCTGTCAGAAAACCGATGGCGCTACAGAAACTCCGAGAATCACAGGACACACACAGAAAGAGAGAAGGACTGACGCAAACATCTCAGCCATCACCAAAAATCAGAAAAGCACACGAAGGAAGGGAAGAACAGCCAGGAAGAACACGTCGACTGAAACAGGAGCAATTAATCAGTGAGGACACCATTGAGGACACACAAACAAATCGGTTACCAATACGCAAAAGATAATGAAGAAAAACCACAGGGCGCTACCCTGAATAACCACAGGTCTCTAACCTGAAAAAAACCCACAGGGATTGAACCTGAAAAAAACCACAGGGATTGAACCTGAAAACCCGCAGGGATCGAACCTGAATAACACGGAACTGATAGTACATCCGCTCACAAAACCGAAAAACCGAAGAAAAAAAACTGTCCGGCACCGACTGGGACGCACAAGGGCCAGCCAGCAACACACGGAAACCATAACACCCGCAAGGCAAACCGATACAAAAAAGCGCAGGATCCCTGCAGACCACCAAGCAGACCGTGGCTCACCATGATCAGACGCCCACCCAGACGAACTAGAGAAACCCACATGCCGAAACACAATTATTACAAAACCATACGCTCACAAACAAAATTCAACCTGGATCAAGAACGAGAATCCTACATGAAGTTCACACCTCCCACCAAACCGGAAGCCAACAGCTTTCCTACTTTGTTGACAGTGCATGACCGAGCCTGACAACGCTCTACACCATGTACACAGAACATGGAGAAACTACTACTAAAACGGTAAAAACACGAAACAAAACAATATGGATCGACTACATACGAGGCAGCACCTCGAGAACGTTCAGGTGGACATCTAAACAAATCACGCGACACAGTCACACTATCGGAGCAGTCCGACGGCAACTCCGTGACAAGCACAAGTGCACAACACAAGACGAGATCAAAGCTACCCATGCTGAATGCACGACGAACATGCAAACACAAGTAATTAGTTCAAATTCGAACGAGTAGCGCACGAACAGAAGTTTGAAATTTTCATACACAACAGTACAGTACAGGGTAGTCAGAGCACAACTAACACAACGGGGCGAACTTCCAACGAGCAGCAAGACTACACTACGAGTACACACTCGAACACAAGAGAACAAGGTTCCACGGAATTCCTGCCGGGACCCTAGTCACCCGACGCAAAACAATTATTTGAAAATTCGAAATCGAATACAAGGTACGGCAACATTGCAACACATTACGCAGAGCAGACAATTACAAAGGCATGCTCACCTGAGTAGGAGCTCCGAGGATCTAGGAAAGGGTTGAACAGACGCAGCAAAGCGGAGCCATGGCGAGAACGCGAAGAGGAAAACGAAAAACACCGGCCGGAGAGCGACGAGCTTCAGGGTCGTGGGTTCGATTAGTTGGGCGCCAAATGTCGTCTCGGAAGGTTGAGAACGAACTGCCTCTTCTATCCTCGCCACGCCACACCTCAAAACGAACTAGTCAGTGGTTTTTCTCTAAAGCTAGAGAGAGAGCTTTTCATAGTTTACTTCAAGCGGCGACGGAAGAACTCATAATGGAGAACTAGCACTGACAACGAATGACTGACGACTGTCAACAAACGTCTGACTCTGACAACGAATGACTGACAACTGACGACGACCGTCGGACAACTGACTCTGACAACGAACGTCTGACAACTGACGACTGACATGGCAAAAGGAAAACATGATAATCATAAATTGGTGCCCTCGTCAGCACAAAAAGGTGCACGTGTCAACAACAAAGCAGCGCAGCAGCATGTACGGGTCAGCAACAAAGCAGCGCGCGCAGCAGCATGTACGGGTCAGCAGCACAGAGACACAAATACAGCAGCAGCTACGACGAAGAGATAACACGTGCAGGCGCAGGTACAACACTTCTCTGGATACTAGTAGTAAATACTTCTCTGGATAAATACTGATCTGAGAGAGAAGCATACATTTGTAACTCTGAAACGAGTGGAAGCAAAATATCTCTGTCTACGTGGACGAAGGAGCCCCGAGTTCTTTCCTCGTGTGCTGACCTCGTTGCCATAGAAAATAAACATGGCGGCTGTACGCAAGAAAAAATCTCATGCGTAAAAAATACACAAAAATACGTAAAAATAAATAATTCGGAATCTCCGCCCTGAGATTCGCGACACTCCCACAGGCAAGAGAATAAGAAAGAGGGAGAGGGAACAATAAACCGTGTCAGTACACGGTCAAATACATAGAATCGCAATCGGAAGTGTGTCGACGAAGACACAAAGACAGAAAGAGAGAATAATAATGTGTTGTGCGTGTACGCACGATCGAATAAACAACACGCACTCAGAAGGGTGTCAGCGGAGGCACAAAGACAGAAAGAGAGAGAAAGAAACGCTAGAATGTTAGTCCGACGAATCAGACAAGATCCTTATCTTTCATGTCCTTGATGCCTTGACGACAACGGTCAGCAGCACGGCGTGTAGGTCTGGCGACTGGCTGTGGGTTACTAGTAACCGGAGTCCGTGGAGCTGCAGGTTCTGCTGGTGGTGTAATATTCGGTGGTGTTGCAGGTTCTGGCATGGTCTCAAGTGGGTAAAGTAAGGTGACAGGTCTCCTAATCCGTCGGTCTGTTCCAGTTACTCTGACCGTGGCTGATCGGATCTCTTGATCTGAGCTGCTGTGCACCTCCACTACTCGAACAAGTTTCCATGAGGCTCTGGGCATGTGTTGCTCAGCAATTATCACCACGTCACCAACCTGAGGCTGCATTGAATGTTCACCACGTTTCCTGCTGTGGGCATCTGCTCGTTCACGCAATGCGAGGAGGTAGTGTTTCCTCCAGTGGCTCCAGAAGGCGTCCACTAACGCTTGACCTCTCTTCCACGTCTGGAGCAAAGAAACAGCAGAAGACAAATCGGGAACAAACTGAGTATCAAATTCATCATGAGTAGGAGACAGAGGCGGGAACCCTAAGCTAGGTTTCAGAGATAGAAAGTGAGAGGGTGTGATCACCCCACAGTCACCCGAGTCACCCCCTACATACACCAGAGGCCGACTATTGACAACCGCTTCTGCTTCAGTGAGTACCGTCAGGAGTTGAGTCGGTAACAGGCGTCGATTGCCGATGGCCTTGCGCAACGCTGACTTCACAACACCCACCATGCGTTCATAAACGCCTCCCATCCATGGTGCAGATTCTACAATAAATTGCCACGAGATGCCTTTCGAAGTGGCGTGATGCACCACATCAGGATCAATGACGAGTTGCGACCAGGCTTTGTCGATGGCGGACTTCGTCAGTTTGAACTGTGGGGCATTGTCAGAGACAATGAACTGGGGAACCCCACGCCTTGCAGTGAAGCGCCGGAGGCAGAGGACAAAGTGCTCCGCACTCATGTTTTCCACTAACTCCAAGTGTACTGCCCTCGTCACTAGACAAGTGAATAGGCATACCCATGTCTTAGATACTTCGCTGTCTGGGTTGCGCACATAGATTGGCCCGAAATAGTCGAGTCCGGTGAAAGTAAACGCGTCAGCTGCTGTTACTCGCTGTGATGGTAGCTGGGGCATCTGTGGCTGATGATACGGTCCACCTTGCAGACGTCTGCACACCACACACTTCTTCAGAACAGATTTGATGGAGCGTCGGCCTTGAGGGATCCAGTACTGGTTTCTCAAGGATGCCAATGTGTGGGTACCACCCGCATGCATCAGACTATGGTGAGTCTCACTGATTATTAGTGTGGTCAGGTGAGAACTGCTGGACAGGAGGATAGGCGAACGTGCCGACTCAGGAACGTCTGCAAACTGTAGGCGCCCAGCAGATCTAATGAGTCCTTCATGAGTGTAGAGACGGAGAGAGACAATAAGTTGATTAGATTTTCCATCTTGGAGATCCGAGTAAGTCTGAGCGTACTGCTGGCGTTGGTCAAACTTCAACCACGTCACGTGAGCTTTGCGGAGCTCTTCAGAGGAGAGCCAGGGTGTACTGTAACATCTCTCTTGCTTGCGGCATTTTTCGACGAAACGACTTGCCCATGCGGTAACTCGAATCAGTTTGCTCAACGACGAAAATCTAGTGATGTCAATGCCAAACGGGGGTTCACATCCCTTTTTTTTTGAGCGGGAAGTGGGTGTGCTCTCGCTGCCCCTTTTTTTTGAACGGGGGACGAGGGCTCCGTCTGTGTCTCCTTTTTTTTTGAACGGAGAGCAGGATCTGCAACCTTTTTTTTTGAGCGGTCGCAAGAAGCCTCACTGACATCACCGGGAACCGAAGTCGAACAGAGGGCCGAGTCTTCTGCAACCTTTTATTTTGAGCGGTCGCAAGAAGTCTCACTAGCAGGACTGAATTCCGAAGGACCCTCCCCCTGTACATGAGATGCAGGAGCGAATGTACCTGGGAACTCTGGTTCGGAGATAGAGGGATCAATAAGCCAGTTAGGACCATGCCACCACAACGACTCCTCAGAGAGATGTATGGTACTGCCACGGGAAGGCAAGTCGGCTGGATTCTCGAAGGTAGGTACATACTTGCACTCAACACCTGACTCGTTGATATACTTGACACGGTTCTGTACGAAGCTGGGGAGTTTCTTGGTACTTCGAACCCAGCCCAGGACACACGTTGAGTCAAGCCACAGGCAGACCCGTTCGAACTTTAGATCTAGCTGCTTTGTCAGGTGTCTTGCGACTTTAGCGCCGAGTGCTGCTGCCATAAGTTCCATTCTTGGTATGGTCAGTGTCTCTGGTCGTTTGATGGGGGCGACTTTGGATTTGCTGAAGATGAGATAAGATACATCTCGCCCTTCAGCGCTGGTTTTTAAGTATGCTGCAGCAGCGTATGCAGACTGGGACGCATCGCAGAATATGTGAAGGCTGTGTGTTTCTGCAGACGGCAGCGAGCAGTACCGGGGAACTGTAAATGTGGACGCGACATCCATTTCTGTAGCCACAGTAGACCAGGCGTCATGTATAGAGTTTGGGAGTGGATCATCCCAATCCAAGTTGAGTCTCCAGACTTCTTGAAGGATCAGCTTCGCTTTGACGACTACAGGCGCGTGGATGCCTAGAGGATCATAGAAGTGCGCAAGGGCTTGTAGCAGCTCGCGTTTCGAACGGACGAGCCGTTGGGACATCTGTGTGTCGGAGATATTCAAAGTGTCATGGCTCGTGTCCCATGTGGTCCCCAACACCTGCTGAAGTACACTGTCTGCTCTGTCGCCTTCCGGTAAAAGGTCCTTAAGTTCTTCCGAGTTGGTGCTCCATTCACGTAAGTTCATGGAGGCGCGGGCAAAATTGGATTTCGCTGTGGTATAGTACTGCTGGCCAGCAGCAACATCAGACACACCGCCTACTACGTTGTCAACATATGTGTTGGCAAGAATGTGGTGAGCTTGAGGAGACTCTATGCGCGTTAGATGATGTTGGAGTGTAGCCGCAAGAAGGAAAGGACTTGAGACTACGCCGAAGGGAACTCTAGTGAAACGATAAGTGACTAGATTCTGGCCGCTGACAGGAGAATGGATGTCGCGTACCCAGAGGAAACGAGTCACGTCCATGTCTTCTTCCGCGAGACTGACTTGTAAGAAGGCCTTCTCCACATCGCTGATGATGCCGATAGGAAATGTTCGGAAGCGAAGCAAGACTCCTGTGAGGTCAGGAAGGAGGACTGGTCCTCTGTGTAGGCAGTCATTGAGGCTGGGAGCATCGTATGCAGACTTGGCTGATGCATCATACACCAGTCTTAGCTTGGTAGTCGTGCTGGTTGTTTTGAACACACCGTGATGTGGCAAGTAGTGGAGCTTAGAGTCTGAGTACCTAGGTGCTTCTTCGATGACTCCAGACTGGGCCTGTTGCTCAATGACTTCATGATACTTCTCTAGCTGGCTGTGATCTGTGGAGAGTCGCTTGTAAAGGGACTGCAGTCGACCGAAGGCTAAACCATAGTTGTCGGGCAGAGGCGGCGCACAGTCTCTCCATGGCCACTTGACAACATATCTGTTGTCTTCAAATTGCACCGAATCCTTGAATGCTTGGTGTGCTCGGGCATCATCATCACGACAATCGTCTGGTTCCTGTATCTCATCGGCTGCCCAGAATTGGTGAAGATTAGCGTCAGGAACGATGGTGGACGTTTCGCTCGAGGAGAAGCACGTCGCGTCCTTAGGGTCGTTACTCGAAGCTTTCCCGGTACACACATAGCCCAGTGTCGATTGCAGTAAGATGAGACCATCTGGGAAGTTGAGGCGTTCGGATAGAATAAAGTCAAAATAATAGTCACTGCCAATAAGAAGGTCTACTGTGACCCACTCCTGGTTACTGGATAGGGGTTCCACAAGAGGAAGATGACGCAGAGCAGGGTGACCTGTGGCGTCGACGGGGTACTTCGCTATAGGGCTAGAGATGACTGGAACGATGCTCACGGATAATTTCTTCAGGGAGCCGTTGGACAGCCGAACCTCGACTTCGACGACGTCAAGCGTTTGATGTTTACGACTACACGCGCCAAAAGTGGCTGTGGACATGGACTCAGTGGCGACTGTAGGAAGATCAAGAGCAGAGCGAAGATCTGCAGTGATATACGACCGAGATGCACCCGTGTCGAAAAGGAGGCGGGCTGGCTTCACAAAGGAGTTGTGTCTAGCTTCTGTCAGCGCTGTTTGCAGGTTGACATTGCCCTCAGGCGAGATGAGCGCAGTGTCGGGTGAGAACGGTTCCGCATGGACGTTGAGCGCAGAGGTTGCCTGACCGAACTTGGTGACACATAAGCTGCGGTGATGTGGTCCGGAACAATAGTAACACTTGCGAGTGATAGTACAATCCCGAGCAGAATGTTCCTTGCGAAAACAGCGAAAGCATTGATCCTTGACACGTTCCTTTCTCTGTTCAACGGTACGATACTTCAAACATTCGTCCGAGAAGTGAGATTCTTTACAAAAATGACACTTGGGTTGGCGGTCGTTCAGCAGTGTTGCTCCGGATCGGTGGGAATTCTGGCTGGGTTTAGGCCTGGTCTGCGAGCTAGTCTGAGCACGGTCGGACTCTGAATGCACTGCGCCCTGTTCTTCGGCGACTTCCTTGGCCTTAACATATTCACTGAATGCCTGTCGCAGTGAACTGACTTTCCACTGAGTTGGTTTTCGCAGTTCAAGCTGCAGCACGGTGTGCTGAGGGAGCTTGTTTAGAAGGAGTGAGACGAAGATGTCTTGACCAACGTCTTGGCCAAGTGCTGCGAGACTGCGCAGATGTTCTTCGAGTTTGTCATGCAAGCTGCGCAGTGAGTGGGTCTTGTTAGACGCAGGTGGCAGATTCATCAAAGCAGTGTAGTGTGCGTGTATGGATTTCTGTTTGGATCCATAGCGTTCCTTTAGCACACCCCACACTACCCGATAATTGGCGTCTGTGATCTGATATCCTGCCACAGCTTCTTTAGCCGACCCCACCAGACACTCTCTCAAATAACTTAATTTCTGAACATCAGAAATGCGTGCGTTGTCATGGACAGTCGCAACAAACACATCAAAAAACTCTTGAGATTTCAAAACAGAACCATCGAACTTGGGCAGGTCCAGCTTGGGGAGTTTGACCTCAGGTGAGACAGCGTGGTTAGTGTGTGTAGTGGGTTGCGTCACGACTGCCGTGTTTCTTCTGTGACGGATGTGCAACTGCTTTAGAACGGATCTGAGGAAGCTGATGCGACGGTTACAATCTACACCTAACAGAAGCAATTGTCTAAGTCAACCTCCGGAGATAACAGGGGTTAGCCCGAAGTTTCTACAAGAGCATCACACACCCCCTCAAAGACAATAACAGAGTCATTAAATTTATCAACAAATATACTTAACTCTTCCATTGTCGTCTCCAGATCGTCGTCATCAGACATCTTGCGCCAGTCGTCATACTGGAAACTTGCTTGCAAGTCTTGTTCCAAGACGCCCGCGTAAATGTGAGCTTCCCTCGACTTGCGTGCAGCGACGAACGACGATGCCGCTGGTGTTGACATCGCCTGAGACGGTTCGTCATCTTATTCTTTGTAACTTTCCAGTGGAGATTCGTTCTCTCCAACCGGTTTCGACGGTGTTACAGCACCTTTCTTGTTCTTGCCTTTGCTCATCCCGGGTTTCGGCACCAGTTTGTCGCGTCGTTATCGTTACATAGACCGACGGACAAGATAATAATTTTAGACTCTGACGAGTATACTTGGTTGGGAGATTTATTGATTAGACTGAAAGACTGATTGTGGAAATACTTGGGTTCGTATAAATAATTCTCTGTATAAATACTTCTCTGGCTACTAGTAAATACTTCTCTGGATACTAGTAGTAAATACTTCTCTGGATAAATACTGATCTGAGAGAGAAGCATACATTTGTAACTCTGAAACGAGTAACTCTGAAACGTAGTCACGACTATTAGCACACTGAATCTATCTCTATTTCTATCTCTCTATTTCACCTCATTATGGACAGCTCCAAGTGTGGCACCTGGCAACTTTGCCTTGGACTCCAGAACAGCAACAACAGTAACACTCAGCTGGACTGCTGTAGACCCATACAAGCTGAATGGAAAGCTGGTTGCATACCATGTTGACTGTGCATATCAGAATGGCAGACATGTGACATCGGCCAGTACCAACAACACCCATGCAACACTCTCAGGACTAACTTTTGATACAACATACAACTTATCACTGGTCGCTAAATCAACCGGTGGTACCGGCAGCTACGAGAGTCGCCTGCAAAGTTCTACCACCCAGGATGGTAAGACAATGAGTTATTCTCATGTGGCCAGTTTTTTTTTCAACCTATCAACTGCCAAGCCCGTACTATTATGTGATTCTAGATTATGTCCATGCTCTTTGCGTGTTCCTCAAATACACACTTGAAAGAAGGAATCCAAGCGTTTTGCTGTACCTCTGAGTTTCACGGTTTTGTAAGAGTCACGAGCAACTGCACAGCACTGTAACTAGATACAATGTAGTATTGGAATGGACTGTATTATCTAGTAGTTTTAGTGCTACAGCAGTTGGTACATGTACTTCAGTACTGAAACACTGAAACTGCATGCACGTGATATTCACTGATACTCTTCCATTGTTGAATTTGCACAAGAAATGGTGGAGTTACGAAGGTTTTTGTGGTCGATCATATGATCGAAAGTCTGTAGACAGGTAGTAGAGGGTTAACACAGTGGAATATGGAGAATGAGTGTCCGAGTTACGGACTCTTTTTTTTTGAGGTGGTGTGTTTTCAGGAAAAAGACCCGCTTTTTGCTGGCCCTTAGCAGACGGATGACATTACCAATGCAGCAGTCAAAGGCCCCCACCACCATGGCTGCTGCATGTTCCCATTGCATGCACCACATGGCCTTTAGTAAACAAATATAATAAAATAAAAAAGAAGGTGGAAGCTGTCAGAGTCCGCAATGATTGAGCACTGCTGAAGCGGAAAAATGATGTGCCTCTTGTACCTCAAGGATAACTCCATTCTCCTATCAAGAACGTTTGTATCAGAAATCCTTTACTCCAAAAGGTACTGAAGAGCCACTCAAAACCACACAAAAATGCCGAGTAGTAATGACTTACAAACCCCATCACTGCCCCAAACCCAAGCTCCTTGAGGGTTGGCTGGCACACACCAAACCAGCGCCGGGAGGCACCGGCAAAAGCTAGCTCCTGATCCACCCTAATTCCAGCGGATACCACGTGCATGCAGTTTGAGTACATGTACCAACCGCTGTAGCACAAAACTACTAGATAATACAGTCCATTCCTATACTACATTGTATCTAGTTACAGTACAGATGCTCGTGACTCGTATCCATGTGTCACTGCTCCATTCCGTGCAATGATAAATATTGATCGATCTTAAACATGTTGCATCCATGTTGAAGGTCTGTTGAGTGGTCGCTTAAAAGGCTGTATTTACATGGAAGTTTTCAACCTGGGTCAAATTTCAACCCACCATGAGCACAGATAGATTGACTGGATGGATCATTTACATGACACATTGCAGCTGACCTGGAAATTTCAACCCTTCCATCAAGGGAGGGTTGAAATCAAGGAATCGCACTACCTTACCTCTGTGCATATTTCGTGCCAGGTTTGCGCAGCACTGGAAAGGCAACGTTCGCGCGAAAGTAGTCACGCGGCCATACAGCACTCTAGAAGTGGACTTTTCTCGGCATATCAGTAATTGACCTGGGTCAACTTTTTTCATGTAAGCACTCCCCCCTCCCTATTTTTTTTCAATCGTACAGACTTTCAACCCGGGGTTGAAAGTTCTCATGTTAACACAGCCTTCAGCATGCTTTACTGTATGTGCACAAGGACCGGTATCGCGGTGTGGTGGGCACTCTCTCGTGCAGCCATGACTCACTTCAAGTTTGCACGTTGTCTTCATCATGCTTACAGCTTACTAGTGGTGCTTTGTTTGTACTCTATTTGCAAACAGCACCGCCAGCACCCATGTTCATGGTTTCAACATCAACAACATGGATATCTGTGACTTTCACCAAACTGACTGGACAATTCGATGTTGCAAATTACTGCTGTGACTTCACGCAACTTTCCGTGTCCGGAACTGATTCAAAGGAAAAAACCATACGTCTTTGCAGCCAAACCATATACCTCAATCTGACTGGAACTGAAGAAGATGCCACGTATAGCCTGACAGCGTTTGCCAACAATACAGAAGGGCATATTGGCGAGAATGCTACAATGAACAATGTGATAACTAAACCAGCAGGTACTCGA
This sequence comes from Sycon ciliatum, assembly GCF_964019385.1. Taxonomy (NCBI): domain Eukaryota; kingdom Metazoa; phylum Porifera; class Calcarea; order Leucosolenida; family Sycettidae; genus Sycon; species Sycon ciliatum. Next base: position 25,292,055 of record NC_088654.1, read on the forward strand.
TATTCAAATAATCTACGTGGAGATAAAAGTTTAATAATAGCAATGAAAAGTATGAATGCCGCAGACATCACCACGCAACATGACAATTTGTTCAAGGTTTGGTTTTGTGTGTTTCCAAAATCGATTTTCACGTTCCGATCATCAGTGGAAATACGGAACTAAAGAGAACAAGGGGAAAACAAAGGTTAAAAATCCAAAGAAGTGTGACACACGACGGGTAACTTGTGGTAAGTATTACAAAAAGTGAGAACTAAAATAAAGAGTAAGTGTGACAAACGGGCATGAACAGTGCAGAAACAACTCATGAACACGGGGTGCAAACTCACGAAAATAACCTAAGTGCTAAAACATGTTCTTTTTGCTTACACAAATCGGGCTTATGCGTACGAATACAAACAGCTTCAAGGACCTTCAACTGCTGGACATAACGGGCACGGCACAGTACAGAGAAGTGGGAATCATCATACACACGCAAACAATCGGGACGAGATAACAAATGCAAATACACAGCTGACTTCTTACGAATTTCACCCTCATCAGCTCCATCACCTTCCCTGCCACCTGACTCCTCCTCGTCCGTTTTATCACCATCACCACCAGCCGTCTCACCGTCATCCGCCTCGTCTTCATCCGCCGCCTCGTCATCACCCGCCTCGTCGTCATCTGTATCCTCGCCGTCATCCGCCTCGTCGTCATCTGTATTCTCGTCATCCGCCGCATCATCACCCAACTCATATTCACCACCAGTCAGTCGTCTGATACCATCCATGTTCTCCTTCCTACGTCTGTCCCGTGTCACTGTCCTTACCTCATCTACGTCCCGAGATTGTGTTCCGTTTTGCCCCCGGCTTCCGGTCTCCTTCGATGCTCCGCGTGGGCCTTGGCCATTCCTAGCATATATTTCGGTTGAATAATTGGCGGTCGACCTCCGTGGTCTCTGGACCCACGGATCAATCGCCGGAGGGTGCTGCGGTGTCCGCACAGCCGGATACTGTGTCAAAGAAATGGGCTCAATTTATGTGATTGGCGGTACTGTTGTTGTTGCCGACTCCTCCCCAACCCCAGCCACCAACGGCACTGGTGGTGGCTCCGGTGGCGGCACAAACATACTTTGCGGCGCACTTCATCCCTGTGTTCACTACGATACGTGCGTTCACGGTGAGGAAGGATGTCCTACCATCCCACCTATTGAGCCACTTGGTCTACCAATTTGAGTGCCGGAATTGTGATAGCCGGTACGTTGGTAGGACCCTTCAACACCTGAGCGCACGTATCAAGCAGCATGTACCACTTCACATGCTGCCGGACGCAGCAAAAGCGAAGCGCCCGAAGCGGGGAAGACCACGCAAGAACCCGCTCCCTCTACCACCGACACAACCAGAGCAAGTCGAACACACGGTGCAAAGGAAGAGTGGTGGATCACTAAGCCAACCGAATGTGCCTTCTCCACCGTTGCCCTTGCCGCCACCGGAGCCACCACCAGTGGCGGAAACAGAAAGTCGAGCTGTCGAAGAAGAAAGTCGCATCCAAATCGCTACATGCTGGACCCGAGCCACGATGGAATGAACTTGAGCGTAAGGTTTTCGAATGGATCGAGAAAAATCGAGAAGATGGGATTGGATTGAGTGGCACAATGATTCGCCTAAAAGCGAAAGTCTTCGCAAAGGAGATGAACGCCGTAAGTTTCAACGCAACTGTTAGTTGGTGCTATCGTTTCATGAAGCGACATAGCCTTGTTATCCGGGTGAAGACTCACCTGTGCCAGCGACTGCCGGACGAGTTTGAGGAGAAGATTCTGTCCTTTCAGCGCAACGTCATCAGGTTGAGAGAACAGAACAAGTATCCGCTAGATCAGATTGGCAATATGGATGAAACACCTCTGAACTTCGACATGCCCTTGTCCCGCACTATCGACAAAATTGGAGCGAAGGCTATTCACATCAAAACGACAGGGCACGAACGTGAGCACTTTACTGTGGCTTTAGCATGCCTTGCCAATGGGACAAAGTTACGGCCATTTGTCATTTTCAAGCGAAAGACTATGCCAAAGGATGCAGTGCCGCCTGATATCATTGTCCACGTTCACCCCAAAGGCTGGATGGATGAAGCTAGAATGCATATGTGGCTGGATAAGGTTTGGTGTGCAAGGCAAGGTGGCCGTAGGAGCACCCCTGTTCGAAGCTGCCTTGTCTTTGACTCGTTTCGTGCACATCTAGTAGAGAACTTCAAAAGACGTGCTCGTGAAACAAGGACCGACCTTGCTGTTATCCCTGGTGGTCTGACATCCCAGCTTCAGCCACTTGATGTGTGCCTCAACAAGCCATTCAAGTGCCACATCAGGCAGCACTGGACAGACTGGATCATTGGTGGAAACCATGAGTTTACACCAACAGGCCGTATGAAGAAGCCATCAATTTCCAAAGTATGCAAATGGGTGGATGAGTCATGGAAGACCATCCCAACTACAATGGTCGCCAAATCATTCAAAAAGTGCTCAATTTCAAATGCACTGGACGGCACTGAAGATGTCGAAAGATTAGGATTCCCAATCTCTCGATTTATCAACACAGGTCACAAGTCCGATCTCACCTCTACAGGTGGCACACATCATAGGACAAAGGAGTCTGTAGTAATCGCTCTTTCCAGAATAATGCTAGAGAACAACAAAACTGAAAAACCACTCGTGTCCAAGAAGAGCCGCATAACCCACCACCGTGGGAGAAGAAAAAACACATTCCCAAAAGCGCGTCAAACTGTGCTGCATGCACGTGCCTTGACAAGTACATGTACAGTCATGCATACGTGGGCCAGAACAAGTCATACAAAGCACGGGAACGTGGGCATGGAACTAGCGTTTTGTACTGAAACAAGAACAGGCACAAACATGATACAAATCGCGCGACAAGGTCGCCGCGACAGAAGATGACATGATCTTTGAGGACCACAATGATTCAGACTCCGGCAGCAATGAAGACGGCGACGGCATCGCTGCAGAGGTAGCTTTGATCAACATCAGTGGCAGCGAGACTGAAGATAGTGCAGATGACATGGAGTGATCTGTAGTCAACACAGCAATACACCAACATCTCTGCAGCAACCTGTGGTGCACTTACACTTCATAATCTGATCTAACATGGTATTTAGCTCCATAACCATAATAAATTTGTAGAAAGGCCATTTGTCAATGAGTGTGAAAAATCTTGGTTTGTGGATGCGGCTTATACTCCGAATACCAACTATTAGTTAATATTTTTCCTCAAAAAGGGGGGTGCGGCTTATACCCCGGTGCGGCTTATACCCCGGAAAATACGGTATATTATTATTATTATATGCATTTCCGCGGCAATGTCACCCGAACAATGGCAACCCACATATTCGCATATGCCGGAAATAGAATGCTCTGCCAAAACCATAAATCAAATGACATCATAATATATATCCGTTCTGTGTAAACCAGTCAAGAGAAACATACGACGGCACAGAGTCCTCTCCACCCTGCACGGTCCCTTGCCAGGATCCGTAGGCGCTGCAAGTCACCAAGCGACACAAGCCTTCCATTATCCGCTTTCGCCAGGTTTCCCGACAGCTTCGTGACAATTGTGACACGTGGGCGTCCTCGCCAGGTCTTCTCATCGTGCGTGAAATACGCCGCCATTGCCAATGATGCTGGGGTGTCCTCTGGCAAGCGGAGAATGTGACCAAAGAGTTAGTAGTAGTAGTAGTCTTTTATTTTCCATCGGAAGCCTCAACAGTGATGAACACAACTCTTAAGAGGGCCGATAACAGAGTAGAGGGGTGTGGGGTGAGAAAAAATAATAATAATAATAATTTGAAACTCGGATGTTGAGCCATAAATAAAGGTAAAAGAGAAAACTTGTTTTGTAGTCAACTAGTCCATCACAATGTCATGCATGAGGAGTACTGTAGGAGTTTGGCTTTCGGCTTGTACAATTCGTTTTCGCAAAGCTTCCCTTTCTTTACTTATCTTTGATATTTATGACCCACCCAAGTTGGGTGGTGTGCTGCTTTGCTGCTTCGAATTGTAGTTAGACCGCTTTGTCAAATATCGTACTGGTCTCGTCATCGTCCAGTAACAATCGACATTCTTTGTTCCGTTGGGACTGTGGCTTTTGCTCGTTTTCGTTGCGCTTGCCTTCCCCTCTTTGGTCTTTCCATAACCTTGAACCTTCCAAGTTGGAAGGCTGTCGGTTAGCGCTACGGAGATGTGTTGAAGTTAGGTGTCAGGACGTCGAATGTCTCAGTACTCTGTCAGTTTTGTGCCTAGTTATTGCACTTTCTGACTGTATATAGTATCATGTTACAGTGATGGAGAGTTACTCTTAACTCGTATCCATATGTCATTTTCTCTTTTACAATAATAATAATAATAATAATAATAATAATAATAATAATAATAATAATAATAATAATAATAATAATAAGAGATATTTAAACTAAACTAAACTGATCCTTGGAACAATAAAGCAGCAGTAAGCAGTAAGCAGTAAACACAGGTATACAATACAAGAGTTGCCACCGCAGACGCTTGAGAATGTTGGTGATTTGCTCAGCTTTGCACCTGGCGTACAAAGAGACATTCGTCATCTTCTGACGCCAACTAATGCCAAGTAGTGATCGCAGTTGCTGACGGTGGAAGGAATCGAGACTCTGCTCCAAAGCCACCTTCAAGCCCCATGTTCCGCCGTCAGTGTAGGTCAGTACTGGTATGACAAACGCCTGATAGAGCCTCTGGCGCATCTTCTCACTGATAAGCTCTCGTCAACACCACACAGCAAAGAGTGACCTGAAAGCAGCTGTTGTGAGCTGCTTCCTTCTGATCACGTCTTGTTCATCACCCAGAAGTGACCCAAGCTTACATGTCTTTCTCCAGACTTCCGCTAGACGATCCCCTTCTCTGCGTAGTGTTTTTTGCTCAGTTTTCTCTTCGTTCACTTTGAGATGCCATTCTCTGAGGACCTCAGTTATGCTTGGGCTGAAAATATCATGTCCGTGAGCTGCTCAGAAAATCCGTATCATCAGCATAGATAACTTCCCCAGGCAAGAGCTCATCAGCTGGCAGCCTGGGAGGTAACGTGGCCTTGAGATCACGTAGCGCTGATTCCCAGTAAATGACAAAAAGAACTGGAGATAGGCAGTCGCCCTGTGGGGTGCCGATCGTGGTCTCAAGCTCCAGCTATAGCTAAACCAGCTATAGCCCTATGTATTTCTATCAAGATGGTAGAACTTTTCTTAGTGGGAAAGGCCCTGGTACAACCTTCATAGTATGTGGGACTGAGTTTTTGCCGTTATTAAACCGATATCACGTACAGGTGGAATTACCCCTTGCCTGCCATACTGCTACTTCTTGTACTGATGTTGTGCCTGGAGGTAGGATCTGTATTCAAGTTTCATATAATCTGTGGGGAGCTTTACCAGAGAATACTGAACACTGAGTACTTAGACTTGGGTGGAGACAAACCACGACATGTTACTGTTATAAGGGTAGAGTTCGACTGTATTTTGATCGTGGTTCGAATGCCACGGTGTATACGAGACGCGAACGGTAGCAGCCGAAAAAACTAAGAAACATTTCTGGACACTCCTTGACGACTATTGCATATTTTTCTTCTCCACCACTGCTTGTTCATGTTTGCATTGCTCCACAAACACTTTGAAGACAACATTATTCATTATCATATTGCATCTTCCTTTCATAAAAACCGCTTGCTTGAGCTGAGCGCCAGTTCATTAAGTGTACCTTTGTCAAGTATCGTGCAATGTTATCGCATGATCTGATTGTAAAGTAACTGGTGATGCCAGTGGATATTATAGCATAACTTGCAGCTCTTTGGTCCTCTTTTCTTCTTATGAAGACTGCATGAGTAATGTCGCTTTAAAAGGTCGTTTTATAGGGAACTTGCTGGTTCCACTCCACAAAATGCAGACACCGTTTGGGTACCAATTTAGGGTTGGCCATCATTGCACGCAGATCGGGCCCTGCGGGTATATATCCCTGTTTTACCATGTTGCTATGTACTGCTTTTACTATAATTATGTTCTGCAGCTCCAGATGATCCCCCGGGAGCACTGACCATCGGATCAAAATCACCTACATCTATCTCTATTTCCTGGACACCAGTTGATTATCTGCGTCTGAACGGGGAATTACTGGGTTACAGTGTGAAATATACAGATGAAGGAATGGTCGTAACCATGTTCAATGTGACCCTGTCAGAGAAAGCTAACATACCCGGCTTGGACCCAGGTTATACATACAACATTGAGGTAGCAGCAATCTCAACTGGTGGTATTGGCCCATATACTTCTCCGGTAAAAGCTACCACCACACAAGAATGTAAGTCCGGACTGTGAAGTCAGCACAGACCAACAAGAAATGGATAGGTCACGGGTATAGCCAGAAATCAACATCACAGTAAAAAAAACTAGTTTACTGGCACTCCTGGACACCTTCAAGTACACACGCACACTCATATCACACCCATCCACACGAGTCATTTGCACACATGCATGCACAAACGCACACACAGACACACATGCACGGACACACACATACTGTGTTATCTCCATTATAAGCCCGCGCCTATATTTTTTCAACCAGTCCGGATTAGAGACTGGGCTTCTACTAGAGACTGGGCTTATAGTTTTTCAACCACCTGGTACATATAAATTACCTATTATTTTTCATTGTATCAGTAGCACAAAGTTTCCTAGCAGGTACCGAGACTGCAGTTTTGTGCTTCCAGGTACACTCAGTCTGAACATTAGATTTCAGGGATCACAGACCTTTACCACAGCATGTGTTTATGTGATACTGTGTGATGTCAAACATGCATGGACATGATCCATACAGTTCTCCTTTATAAGCCCTGCGCTTGTACATCTTCGAAGCCCTCTTGGAGTGCGCTTATAATAGAGACTGGGCTTCTACAAGAGACTGAGTTAATAGAGATAATACGGTCCACGCATACAGTACATACACACATAATATACACACATACATACATAATACACACATAATATACACACGCCTCTTGTATGGATACATACAGTACATTCACACATACACACATACACACATACACATATACACACATACGCACATACACACATAATATACACACACACACGCCTCTTGTATGGATACATACAGTACATGTACGCATACGAGTACAGTCTACTCGCGATAAGTCATGAAATTTTAAGTCACGCTCTCGAGACAAATCGCGCACTTTTGCAATTTGGACGGCATATATGTTTTATATACGTATACCATTGTGCAAGTCGCGCACTCGCGATAAGTCACGCATTTCTTGTCTTCAAGATAGGGTGCGCGGCTTAATGCGAGTAGACTGTACCTGCACATACATGTACCTACGTATACACACATAAGTATACACATATACGTATACACACATGCATAGTTAGGGGTGAAACGAGTATCTATTTTGACCAACCGATCACTCGTTCATAATATTCGATCGAGTATCCGATTAGTATTTTATCAAAATTCAAAAGCGCTAGATTTGCAAGTTCTCGACCAATTCGGAAGAAATTATCTGTGAACATAGAACAAAAGTCGCCAACGTCTTGTACAGAGTGTAAAGTAACGATTTTCATCAGTACTTTCATATCTCAGAACGTTACTTGCCGTGGTGATCGCATCGTCCAAGTCTTAAAATACTGACTCAAAGCCATGCATAACGCATGCATACCAGTGGACCAGCGGTACAACAAAAGTTTTTTAAAAAACAATGCCAATCCTAAAAATAAAAAAAATAAAATAAAAAACGATTGAGTGCAAAATTTCGAATACTCGCTCGTTTGAAATTTTCGAACGAATACTCGAATATTCGAACTAATCGTTTCACCCCTAATGCATACATATAATTATACACACACACACATGCATACATATAATTACACACACATGCATACAAATCCGTTGATCCCCGAGCTGCAGAGAGTGCTCAATGTCAGAGACAGAGCTTAGTAAATAGCAGACTCAGCGGAGGACGTTCAGGTTGGTTGTAACTCTGAGTTTCATGCCGTTAGGCAACCATCAGACAACTGATACTCGGGTCTACCCAACAGTATTCTTATAAACACATAGGGCCACAAGCATAAACAAATTTAGCGCTAAATCTGGTGTGAGGTATGGGGAGAAAACTGTACACTGCCTCCCCATCGCTTCTTCCCGCGCTTTCATGCTCACACCTGCCTGTTGCCCGCCACCCTCCTGGCACTTCTACTGTCGTGCCTTGGCCCGCGCCAGCTTTCTCCCCATACCTCACACCAGATTTAGCGCTAAATTAGTTTATGCTTGTGGCCCTATGTGATTATAAGCATACTGTTGGGTAGACCCGAGTATCAGTTGTCTGATGATTGCCTAACGGCATGAAACTCAGAGTTACAACCAACCTGAACGTCCTCCGCTGAGTTTGCTATGTACACACATGCATACATATAATTATACTTCTTCCGTATACAAAAACTTCGTGACTTTTTTTTTAAGGCTGTGCATAGTTCTGGAATTGTTCCGTTTGACTTGGAATAACACTCGTGGCATTGTCTAACCTGTTTACAAGCTATATACAAAAAAAGGAACTCAGACGAATGAGATTGAGTTTATTCAGAGTCTTCGTCGCTCCTGTCATTGTCACCTGACGACACTGACACCGCATCGCCAAAAGTCGCTGCTTCCGCTCGCAATTCGTTCAGATTCTTTTCAGCTGCAATGATGATCCGACGCGGGACTTTGGCTAGCGTACTCTTTGTAGTGGTTCTACAAACGCACCAAAGACATCTTGTAACTAGCTTCGTTACTACAAATCACAAGTGTGTGGGAATACAGAGAACGACAGAGAGATCAAAGGAAAAGCCAGGCAGGCAAGTACAGCTAAAGTGCGTACGGTACAACTGGCATGTCGCACAGCGCGGCCGGATGAATGCATACATGTTACATAAAAGGATACAATGACAAACAGTGGGATGTGCATCCACTACATCTCCCCTCTGAGATTAAACAGGCTATAATAGAGAAGATGAGGAGTCCAAAGACTATTCGATAATGTAGGTATTGTTTGTAGAGCAAGTTGCAGTGAAAGAGTGATGTGCAGAGACGACGGCAGATACGTCTCGGCACGTTGCTGAATTAGCATGATTCAATGAGGCGGTTGACAGGCTGAGGAGCTCTAGCAGAGCGACGGACTGGATCAGCTGCTGTGCCACCGTACTCAACCTCGACTGTCGGCTTCTCTGCTTCTAGCAGTGGCAGTCGGATCAAGTGACGACGATTGCGGCGAACAGTAGAGTGACCAGACTCAACGAGGTAAGAACGATTGGACACTTGCTCTACTATCTTGCCCTCCCGTTCGAGATCGGTGATGAATACACGGTCATGAAGCTGTAGAGTCGCGAGAGGCTTAGCTGCATTTTTTTTTTTTTTTTTTTTTTTACAAAAAAACCACAAACCATTTGATGGCACAAAGCAGCAAGCATGCCGTTGGTTGTAGTGCAACTTCTGCTGTTCCTGGGACTGAGTTTCCGATTCCAGAATACTAGGGAGATCTGGCCATTTCGGTTCCAGCTGTTCAGTCGTTGCAGGTAGACCGGTACGGAGCTGGCGGCCATACAACAGCTGACATGGGGCATAGCCGTTGCTCAGCGGTGTCGTGCGGAAAGCCAAGAGTGCATCTTGCAGGCTTTCGGCCTTCCGCAGGAGATTCTTGGCGGTGCGAACTGCACGTTCCGCTTCGCCATTCGACTGAGGATACCGTGGACTGGAAGTGCGATGGGTGATGTCGTTTGCTGTGCAGAACTCAGTAAACGCTTCGCTGGCAAACTGAGGACCGTTGTCTGTAACCAAGGTGGACGGGAAACCATGCTCGGCACAGATGCGGTGCAGATGCTTGATGACAGCAATCGAGGTTGTGGCAGTCAGCGGTACGACATCGAGGTAACGCGAGAGATAGTCAACAATGACGAGGTAAGTCGTGCCGTTGAATTCCATCAGATCTGCACCAACCGTGTGCCACGGCAGTGTTGGGCGTTGGACGGGTTGCAGTGGTTCGGTCGACTGGACGCGGTGTTTGGTGCACACTTCACACGTAGCGACCATCGTGTCGATTTGCCTTGACAAGCCTGGCCACCAAATGGAATGGCGGGCGCGAGACTTGCACTTCGTTGCACCTTGATGTCCCTCGTGGAGCTTCTCGAGCATCTCAGGCTGCAGAGAGGGTGGCATGACAATGCGGAAGCCATGGTACAGCACACCTTGCTCACAGGACAGTAACTGGCGTTCATGGAAGTATGGGCGCACAGTGTCGTCGACATCACGTGGGTTGCACGGCCATCCGTGTTGGACGAAGTGGAGGACTTGCTTGAGCGTCTCATCTTGTGTGGTGGCGTCAGCAATGTCACGGGCTTTACCATCCGACACGATCTCGCCGATGTAAGATGCGAGGTTGACGCTGATCTTGTCTTGGAGACTAGGCGTGTCGTCACAGGCGAGCGGAGCGCGAGACAGAGCATCGGCAACAACTAGCTCTTTGCCAGGGACATACACAGCGGCTGGATTGTACGTGAGCAGGCGCATCGAATCCCACTTCTGACACCATGTAGTGGTTCTACAAACGCACCAAAGACATCTTGTAACTAGCTTCGTTACTACAAATCACAAGTGTGTGGGAATACAGAGAACGACAGAGAGATCAAAGGAAAAGCCAGGCAGGCAAGTACAGCTAAAGTGCGTACGGTACAACTGGCATGTCGCACAGCGCGGCCGGATGAATGCATACATGTTACATAAAAGGATACAATGACAAACAGTGGGATGTGCATCCACAACTACAACATTTGGCGCCCAACTATCTCTCGACGCGGAGTTCTGCCTCCGCAGCTCACGACCCTGAGATGTGTGTTGCTCCCGTCACTGCTGGACTGTCCTGGTTTATTCGTCACCCCTGTCCGTGTTCGAACGTTCGTCGTGGAGCTGTGTCGTCGTGCTGTGTCGTCGTGCTGTATCGTCGTCCGGTGTCCCGTCGTCGTCGTCGTCGTCCCGTCGTCGTCGTCTACTCAATTCGATCAAGCTGACGCCCTCCGCTGAGCTGTGTTCAAGTGTCGCTGTGCGTCCGCCGTTTCGTTGTCCTGATACGAGTGGAGTATCAGCTTCGCAGTTGGCTTCCTGCTGCTCCGAAGTCGTGTGCTGGCTGGGAATGCGCCGCCTTTCTTCTCTCCATATCTCTCTTCTTTTCTTTGTTTTCCGGTGAGTGTTTATGTGTGTGCATGCGTGCGTGCATACGGGAGTTTGTTTGAATTGCTACTTGTGTTGGGAACTGGCGTCTGATCATGGTGAACCACGGTTGGTTCTCCTTGTGGCAGTCCACATCGAAGGCAACGAACGTCCGATCAGGGTGAGCCCCGGTTCATTGCTGGGAGCTAGACTCGCTGCTTGTTTGTCGTTGCCATGTATATATTTTATTTATTTTTGTTTTTTCGGTGACAGTCATGGGTTTGGCTGGCGTTGTGTGGATGGGCAGGGCTCATCGGTTTTTAGGCTTAGGTTTAGCCTGTGTTTTTTTGTGTGTGCGTGGCTAGACAGCAATGCAGTGTTTCTTCTCTTCTCTTTAACATTCACCTCTCTTTCTTTCTTCTGGCTTTGGTTGCCCTGTTTTATTCTGGGGAGCTACATGCGTTGGTCCTGTGGCTACTTTTGCTGTTTGCGGCTGCGTCTCTCTATGCGTTGGTCCTGTGGCTACTTTTGCTGTTTGCGGTTGCGTCTCTCTGCGTATTGTGTTTTATTTGGTCATACCGAGGACGGTATGTGTTTTTTTGGTCGGGATATTGTGGTAGATTTGGTGTCACGTGTTTGTTTCGTCTTGGTCGCTGTGGACACGCGTCATTGGTTGGTGGTGTTGTGCGCATGCGCGAAACTGTGTGAGCTAGTCTTTGGTCTGTCGTCTTGTCAAGATGTAGTCGTTTTCCGTGTTCTTGGTTATTCGTCAATAAAAGAGTGTAAAAAGGCAGTCCAGTTGGTGGCGGTTGAGCTGATGCAGTGATGGAGAAGTAATGGTAGACTTACAACTACAACAACTACACTCTTCATTTCCAGAGCTGTGTACGAATCGATGTCGACTATATTCAGTCGTTCCAACCCGCGACCTCCATTATGCCGTGAAACGAGTCGCTCAAGCACATCCACACGCTTCGCATTTTCTCGGCAGGAGAATCCTCCCAGCATTCTACAACGGCTTCGACGAGGTCCCTGCGATTCCCCTAGGCCACAACGGAGACGTCCGACTGGAGTAGAGAGAGGCGAAGAAAGCCAGGTCGTCGACATTCCGATCCGGAGTCTGCGCTGGTTGCACAACGACTCAAATGTTTCATCTTTCCGTGCGAGCTGAACCGATTTATGTTGTCACGCTGCGTATGGGGCCGCGCACCGCAAGTACGAGCCTGGCCAGTTTCAGGGCAGCGAGTGCAGCGTGAGTCGTGACTCCGTGCTCCAGGCGCGAGCTCCACTTCGTCACAGTGTCAGTTTCGAGCAAGTTAGTGCTATTTTTTTGTCATTTGACTCGTGAGTTCCTGTCGGCAACGTCCTCGCACGCATGGCTTCCGTAGAGAATCTGTTCGACATCAACCAAACCTACATCACATGAATGTGGGCTGTCTATGACAGCCTTTGGTGCGGTTCGTTGAGCAGGTTCTTGCTCAAAAACACCGTTGAAAAAAAGTCACGAAGTTTTTGTATACGGAGGAAGTACACACACACGCACACACATGCATACGCACACACACACACACACACACACACACACACACACACACACACACACACACACACACACACACCTTTGACCTTTGACGCCCCATCTCCAGTGGAGATGATAGGCTACTGAGTTGGGCAGTACTTGATGTGACGCTTCAAATCGCCACTTCTCCTAAACGCTCTGCCGCATGCGCAGTGAAAGTCCTTCGGTGCCGGGGGAGGAAGACGATGTTGATGGACCCACCTGCGCCATTCCGGGCGATCTTGCGCGAGCCGATACCACTCGGACTCCGGAACATCCAGTGAGCGCAGATCACCGACAATCGTTTCTCGCCAACGCTTCTTTGGCCCATGCCGTGGTCTGGTTGCCTCGAGCTCCCCAAACAACACTTGTTGAGGAATCCGTGCCGCGTCCATACGGGCAACATGACCCAGCCAACGCAGACGGTACTCACGCAGGAGAGTGCCAATGTCTTCAGGAAGACGCGCTCTCTGGGCTAGATCACACACACACACACACACACACACACACACACACACACACACACACACACACACACACACACACACACACACTACTGTACTGTACTGTACTGTACTGTACTGTACTGTACTGTACTTGCTCACTGCCAAAACTAGTCACCTGGGTCACCCCGGGAGAGGGGAGAGGGGTTGGAAGATTGTTGGTTTGCGCATTGGAGAAGTGTTGGAGCTAGGTGTCAGGTCGCCAAATGTCTCCGTACTCCTTTGTCAGTTTTGGGCCATTTTGTCGCACTCGCTGACTGTATAAGATCTGGTTACGTTGGTGGACACTTAGTCATAACTCGTAACATGTTGTCCTCCTTTTTCACTCTAAAAAATAATAATAACTGCATTTACCCCTGCCCCAGTGAAGGTAATGCTTGCTACTAGTGTGGGTGGCTCAATCAGAGTTCAGTGCTGCCAACCTGCTCGGTCTGATTTGCGTACTCGGGCGGCTGAATTTCCGTATTTTCCAGAGTTTTTGCGTGCTACCAAATTGTTTTAATCCCACGATTTATAATGTATTTTTGCGAAAAGAATGAATATTTAAAGGGGAAGTAAAGGCTGAAATCAAATTTTCACCAGTTTAGTTGTAGTCATCAGGGTGCTGAGTCGAATGGAATACTGTTTTAGCGTGTACTTGGCAATTTTATGTGCTCTGCATACATGTACATGCACAGGTAAAGTATGTAGTGATGTGTAAAACTGGTTCATAGTCAGCAGATCCATACTTCTCAGTTTTCCCGTACAATTTCGGTCAATTTCCGTACAAATACGGAAAATTTGGCAGCACTGAGAGTTGGTCTGATATAAGCTTCACTAGCACCATTGATTACACAAGAGTTAATCTAGCCAGAAGTAGTCCATGGTTAACAGGCATGTATACTTCAAAAAGAAAATATCTGAACCCTGGAACAAACAAAGGTTGCAGGTACAGGTGTAGGAGTTGCATTTTAATAGAAAGTATATTTTTCGCAGTAAAAGAGTATTTATTTGTAGAGCTTGTGTTGATACAGATTCCTAGGTTCAAACCCCAAGATGGGCAGTTAGTTACATTTTTTTCTCTCCTTGCGTATTTTGTATCTGCATGTTATTACCCTTTCCGACAGTCGCTCGTGAGTAATGTATGAGTCGTGTATGGCTAAACCCGTATTTACCCGTATGACTGCTGCTAGTGTTATTGTTCTAGAACATTAGCATAATTTAACCAATCACAGTTCACAGCTCTGGAATATTCTAGAATTTCGTCGGCGACCGGTTTATATAGATTGCTCATTGGTTGATGACCTAAAGAACATGGCTGCCGTTCGCCGTGTGTTTTGTCTTCTTGCATTGTTCTTATCTTGTGCTTTTTCACTTCTTATCTTTACTTGCCGAGTGTGCAACTAATAATTCTGTCCTAACGAGTATTCGTGAAACCACAAAGTGAGTGCTTTGTTTGAGTGTGTGAAATTGTCTCCGACGGCCAGCTATTACATTGGTGGCAGCGGTGGGATTCGAACCCACGCCTCCGGCGAGACTGGAGGGGCCAGCTATTACACAGGCACACATACGCACACATACACATTGAAGAAGTCATTTACCGTAAAAGTTCGTAGATAAGTACCTGCCCAAAATAAATACCCCCTTCATCCCTTTGATTCTGTCTGTTGAAGTCTAGTTCAGCCCGATAAACATACTGCCCAAAATAAGTACCGGTATGGTTCACAGATGCAGCGCTTAGCATGTACATTTTCTTTTTATGAAAATTACTTCTCCACTACACACAAGTCGGGTCCGAAAGTTAGTTCGTGCCCGAAAGTTAGTACCCGCCCGAAAGTTAGTACCCGCCCAAAAGTTAGTACCCGCCTGAAAGTACCCGCCCGAAAGTTAGTACCTGCCCGAAAATTAGTACCCACCCGAAAGTTAGTACCCACCCGAAAGTTAGTACCCACCCAAAAGTTAGTACCCACCCGAAAGTTAGTACCCACCCGAAAGTTAGTACCCACCCGAAAGTTAGAACCCACCCGAAAGTTAGTACCCGCCCGAAAGTTAGTACGGGTGCGACCACTAAATTCGAAAGTAAGTACAGGTAGACTCCCTCTAATTCGAATACGGTATAATTCGAACATTCCGTGTAATTCGAACTTTTTCTTCGTACCGATCTCCTGCAAGTCACTTCAAGTCGAATTCGAATGCGTCATTCGAAGGACGAAACGTGCGCCGATTGGAAAATTCAAACTCAGTCTTCGTACAGAAGAGTAGTTTGCAGTACAGTGACTATGTCCTTGGAACGCTTATTTCGAAGTGAGATGGAGGTATTATACAGTCTGTATCGGCTATAGAGTGACCGGATATAAGAATATATCGGCTACAGTGATATTGGTACGAAATATCAAAAGCAAAACGTATTTTATCCTGTACAAATATCACTATAACCAATATTATCGGATGTAATGATATATCGGATATTATGATGGCAACATAGAATCAAAACATGCATAACACACTACATTATAATGGGCTATAGTGATAACTTTAAAATACATGTTGCAATAATATCAAAGGCCCTATTTTTTTACTTTCTTCACGCTGCTTATTTTGGTAGTGACACATGTACATGTACATGTACATAACAGAATTTTTTATGGAAATGCGGGCACTGTCAACTATGCAGCATGCTCATTTGTCAAAACGCCATGCTGGAAGTATTCCCTTGCCTTTCATGTGTCGCTCGAAAAAAATCGATCGTATCGCATATAGTGATGCATCGGTTATAGTGATAAAATCACGGAAATCAAAAGGGTACGCTATAGCCGATACAGACTGTAATTGTAATTCGGAGTTCATTCTTTTGTCCTTCTCTAGCCTAGAGTAGCTCAAAAATCGATCCCTGGTCCGCTGCAGGATCGACAGTAGCGTTCAAGAAGCCCACCTTCTCTCGAAATTTGATTCAAGCCTGTGGGAGGCAAAGTGCAAAGATTTGATTGAAGACGACTTCTTCCAGGTGGCTGACTCCGTTCGCGGATCTCAGTGGCCTTTCATGCAGCGCCAGCTCGCGCGCAGAGATGCTATGCGCCGCTTTTTTATTTTTTATTTATTTTATTTTTTTACTATGTTCACATACCCAACTCATAAATAATACAGAAGACAATGGTACTGAGACAAGGACAAACGTGACAACTACTGAGAAGGGGCTGCACCGAGGTGCAGCAGTGATGGTGGGGCATTGATGGCTCTGCCGACCTGAGGTCTCGGCATCACGGCCAGAAACACGCACCAAAAACAAAAGATAGAGCGGTAAGGGTCAGGAAAAATAAGAATAAAGCAAGGGCAAGCAACAGCTTCCGTTCCTCAGAACGACGTGCTGCTGTCCAACGGCCTTTCATGATGCGGATTAGGCGGCGCTGTTCTTTTCCTTGAAATTGTTTCAGGACAGCTGCAGTGCCCGGCAACTTCTTTACTAGAAGATCAAGATATCATCTTTGCGTTAATCCATTGTTTTATTATAAAATGGCCTGGTGCATTGTACATGACCACCTATGTTTCGTTGATGCGAATAAAACGTGCGAAAATAATCACCACGCGATTTCGAGCATTTTGACATACATATCAGTGCATTGGGCTGCATTAATTAGAAGTTCCTGATAATTAGAAGTTGGGGCCTGGCAATTTGAGGTTCGAATTTTAGGGAGTCTACTTGTACATGCTTATTAACGGGCTTTTACAGTATGTGGCACCAAAGACTATTGAGCGCTTAATTCCTCACTTCATTTCCCTTATTTTCTGTGCAGATGCGCCAAAGCCAAGCTTTTTTGTTGAGATATTTCCGACAAAGGTCATCGTGAACATCTCTGCAAGCACAGGAAATTACCGTTTCTCCAAGTTCTGCTGTTACTTCACGAGGTATTCCGTATCTAACATACCAAAGTCCAACAGGCATAAGGTGACGGTTTGTAACCGTACTAGTCCCATTGTCTTCTCACCTGTTGAGGAGGATGCCAGTTACGGTAACCCGCGGCCATACTGTGTAATAAAGGACACACGTCCAGTTGACGGATATCCCACATTTATTCAAAACTTCACCACACCAGCAACAGGTAAATAATATTATTGTTCTCATTTTGTTGTTCTCAGGTCGAATTGTTGCTACTGCTAGTCCCGCATCATCTCCACATTCACCGATACTTAACACAACATGCCCATGATCCAGGTTGATATTTGGACCATTGGCTTTGCCTTGGTACAGTCAAACCTTGTTAGGACGAGCTTCAAGTGACCGAACAAGTTTTTTTACTCTTATCCGGAGTTCTTCTTATCCAGATCTGACAAAATATTTGATATACACATCATATGGATTGTTTTTATGTGAAGGTGCATACTGTGGCAAATGTAAAACATTTTTTCATAACATAACCCAGCAATAGGTAAGTACAATGTGCAATGAATTCATGAAAGCATTACATCCGCCTTGTAATATGTTTTGCCGGTACAAGAGGCATCGACTATCGTAAAAAATCTACAGCCAGCGTACCCACGGGGACTGAAAGTTCGTATTACACGCTGATTTTGTTCCAATCACGCTTGAAATTAGTTCGTCTTCGAGAAAGTTCGCCCTGCAGAGTTTGTCGTAAACCAATAATTTAGACTTGATATGATGATGCCTGGCCAACCATAGGATTGACCCGAGTTCGTACTAATGGAAAGTTCACATTATCAGTGTTCATCCTAACGAGGTTGGACTGTACATGTCCTGATGCATTTGTGTGAACCCCACTTCATTCTGTAAAAAAAACAGGTACCTTATTTTTCGTTTTAAGAATAAGCCGTACCCAGATTTTGTTGTCACGAAATACAGACATCTACCCTGTTTTTTCACGATTCATTTGCCCATCACAGTATTCGCCTTACTTACTGCTTTTTATCGGGTGTTAGTGGCCGTCGTGAGTTCCCTTCGGGAACGGATACGATAATTTACTTATTAATTTTATTTTACTGCTTTGCGGTGAACTACTGGTGTTGAAAGTGCATCTCAGTATACTCCGGAAAATAAGGTACCGACAGCACCTGAGATGAAACCAAGGACTTCTTGTGGCCATCCTTGTACAGAATAGGTTGGTGCGACAGGGAAAGCGAGAGCTCCCACGTAGGGAGCACCACACAATTCCCTTCCTTGTGCTGTAGTAACTTTAATCAATTCAAACTCTGCATGAATTACCACATCACTTATTACTTAGTATTAGGAAATTGGAGGCCACATGCCACGTACTGCTCTTTTCTCTCCGAAACTCAACACTTGCACGCCAGATACGAAAGAAGGAAAAGTGTTGAGTTTCGGAGAGAAAAGAGCAGTACGTGGCATGTGGCCTCCAATTTCCTAATACTTGGAAATTCTCCGTAAAATGACTAAACATTACCCATATCATAAGCTAAGTAATAAGTTGCAATTTCAAATTTGGACTTCACGGAGAATTTCCAAGTATTAGGAAATTGGAGGCCACATGCCACGTACTGCCCTTACTGTCATCGCTAACACAACATTAAAATGCTGTGTTAGCGATGACAGTAAGGGTTGGTTCACATATCGCCGGTACCGCCGGGAGTCATCGGGAGTGGGTCTCTTGCAACCTCTCCCGGCGCATTGCGATTATGTGAACCAGTGCAGTCGTAACAAAATCATACGGTAAAATATCGCAAGGGACCGCCGGCAAAGTTGGACAGTGCCCAACTCTTGCGATCTGCCCCGGCGCCGATCCCGTACAATTTTGACCTAAAGTGGTTTTTGAACCGTTCACGCCGGTGATCGCCGGCTGCCGGGAGCCAGACTTTGTCAAAATTTCAAACCAATACTTGTCCTAATTGTTTCTAAATTGAAGCTGGAGAGGAGGTCCGTTCGCCATTCTTGTAGTCGTTTCAAGGTGGCAAATAAGTCAGCATACCAACCCGTCCTTCTCGGATGATCTGCTTGCCCATTGTGCAACTTATGAGACAAGTACAATTGAAACAAATAAAAAATATGATGGATACATTGGCAAGTTCTTGTGACTTCATTAACGTTTGCAAGCATAATTTCGACACAATCGCTCACTAGACTGCAATAAAATGTGTAGAAGTAGTTTCATGATCTCCAGCCGTAAAAGGTAGCACCGAGTGGCCATCACCGAAAGACCTTGAACTACTGGAGAAACAAAGAATTCAAGCTTCAATTGGCAAACCTGCCGTAGCATTTGGGCTCATTCTGTACTACTTTGTAGTAGATTTGGTACTCGAACCGTATGCGCAACGGATCGGGAGCTGCTCACCACCGATGTCTAGCGATGTCTTGCGGCGCCGATTTTGCTTATGTGAACCAACCCTAAGGGGGTGATTATATGTGCAGCTCCAGCCCGGGCTGGTCGACAGGCGGGCCAGCCCGCCTGCAACGGGATCTCGGGGTTGTACACAAATCCACACAAAACCTGTGGTGCGTTTACATGGCAAGCGGGCTGGCCCGGCGAGGCGGGATCCCGCCTCGAGGCACCCGGGATCCCGGCTAGGCGGGCCAGAAAAAGCACATATAAACAGACCAGCCCGGGCCAGAGTTGTATTATTATGGTGTCGACACTGCGTGCATACTACAAAATAGGTACTTTTACCTTTTGAGGGTAGTTATAAAGAGGATTTCGGATATTGTAAAAAAATTTCTTCAGCTTTTTGTACAGCAACAAGAAGGACGTACAGTGAGCACTGTTTATTTGTTGACATGCATGATTTACATTAAAGTGGAAGGGGAACTACTTGCAAAATACTTTGATATGGACAGCTAAAAATGTGAAAAACAGGGAAAAGAAACGAGGTGATACAACACACCAAACATGTGCCACAGCGCAAAAAGAAATCAGCAGAAGAATACATTGTGTGAGAAAAAAGGTTTTTAGGTTTATAACCTGAGTATGGCTTGCAGCCCTGCGTTTCAGCCCGGGGCAGCACACTACAGTCGTAGTGTGTTTGCTGCATACTCACAACGGGCTGGCGTGTGCTCAGCGCATATAAACTCACTGCGGGCTGGCGACCAGCCCGGCCTTGCACATGTAAACATCCTTGGCGGGCTGGCCCGCTTGCTCCAGCCCGGGCTGGAGTTGCACATATAATAGGCCCCTAAGACGTTATCTCCATCCGGGTGCTAAACTTGATTGATTGTCATGTATTGTGGTAGAGAGTTTGTTGTAACTGCTCTCTGCCCTTTCTCCACCTGCTCCCAGTCCCGTGCCATCTCCACACTTACACAAGGGGACGACGATACCTACATTTGAAAGACTGTTTATTGCAAGATGACTACGGAAACACAACTAGACATGACGGACTCAATACGAAGATTGCTTTTCACACCACCGCAACACACGCATGCACCAACATGACGTACACACGACGTACACAAAATAACGTACTACAAGTGCAAGCTTGAAAACTAATCCTGAGAGCGCTGAATGTGGTATTGACAGGTCAGCGCCCAGGAGGTTTCCCATGCACACTAATCGTCGTAAAAATCTCTGCAAAGCTTGTGTTGTGTTTGGCCTGCAAGCCAAGCACATGTCCATTGTGGGGACAAGACAAAGACTGCAGATATATTTACGTCCAGCATGCACTTTTACAGATGAGAGAGAAAGAGACAATACGAGGAGAGATACTGCTGTGGCAACCACAACTACTGCCGTGGACTTGGAAATCCAGTCGAATGACTGGGGCCGGCACCCTCAGTGCGTACAGAAAGTTGCATGCACAGAGCACATGTTGATCGTTTGCGTACTCACGGCTGCATGGCTGGCACCCTAGGGCCGCTTGACCTCTGACTGGGTTTCCTCGTCCACCATAGAAGTGTTATGTACCTCCTCCCGTACATTGCCTCCTTCCACAACCTTTCCCTGCTGACCTGTATGCACCCTGTACTTACCCTCACGTACCCACCTTTTCTTGGCCTGGCTAGCTACTTGCATGACCATATTTGCCGTAGCTACCCAGGCCCTTGATCTTGCACTCCTTCTCTCAAAACTCTCTCTCCCTATCTTTCATCATGTAAACGTTCGTCTTTCTCTCCGTCTCTCGGTCTACCTAATAGATGTTGTCCTACTACATACCTGTTCCTCGTTCCCTTGTGTATGTGATTATGGCAGAAGTTTTAAAGTGTTCAACCGTAGCGTACACTACAGGTTGTGCCTTCCACAAAGCCATGGCGCTCACACTGGCCTTCCTTCTTTTGTATGTGTTAATAGCCCACACTCAAAATGTCCAGGAACCGAGTTCGAGAGAAACCCCTTTCCTAAATCTAAAACTTTCAAGAGAAACTAGTCCGATGTACAACAGTAGGATACAGTCCAATAAGCATAGTCTCCTGATGATCGCGTAAGAACTTGCGGCAAGAAAATCTAGAGGAGAGATGCACAGATTGTTTCCACTGAACCTTGTGCATGGTGGTAGCTTCGCTGAATGCAACTCTACATCCTGCTTTGTGAGATTTTACTTTCCGCTTTTGAGGCCAGAAAAGGCCAAGGAGAGTAAACTTCAAATCTGGCCAGGTTTCACTAATTTTAAAAGACATGACACGATATTACAATCATGGCAAAATGTATGTAGAAGCAGGTCAAACATCCGTATTTATCAAAATTCAAGTAGGTTTTAGCCTCAATTCGGACAAAAATTTGTCTTTCAAAAACCAGCTGGACGATTTTGAATTTTAGGGTTTTAGGCCGGCTGAAATGGGCGGCTGGGATCGTCAATTGTGCAACAAGGAAGTTGAGGCCAAAGGGAAAGATTTATTTGTCACGTGTACGCAGTGCTAGATTGCTGTTCCTGTTCCTTTTCCCTTACCTGTATTTCACCTGATGAGAAGGCTTGAAAGTATACTTGTGAAACCAAACGACTTTCAAGATGTTCGTAAAGAGCCTGAATTGTGTCCTTTTTATGAGTATTATCGCATTTTTGTCTCGGAGGAAACTGTTTATTTATTTTCTTGCGCATGCTTTGTGTATGATGTGACGTCATCGTCAGAGTCATGCCGCTACAGAATATACGGATCGCAGACCATGATCAGGAACCTTGTCTGGGGATGCTGAGAATGAAGCAAAACTCAGCTGCCCCAAAATGGCAGCCGAATGATAGAATAGGTGTACCAAGCTCTTCATGAAATTTTACTGTGGAAGCTTGAAACTGTAATTCAAAATTTGGGATGGAATCTTCAAAATTCGTCTTATCACCTTTCATTATCCACTGTTCTCTATTTGCAGCTCCACATGTAGCCCCGTCAGATATACAATTCAATTCAAGCACAGCTACAACTGTCCATATCAGCTGGTCGGCAGTGAACCCATACGAGTTAAATGGAGTACTGGTGGGCTACAACGTCACATGCTGGCAAGGTACAAACCTGATAACATATGTGCGCACTACAACAGAGAACGCGAACGTGACTGGCTTGAAATTCAACTCCATGTATAAAGTTTCAGTTGCAGCCATCTCATCAGGAGGGCTAGGTGTTTACTCTAACTACACCAATGTCACTACATCACAGAATGGTAAGTGTCGTGTTTTTTAATATTCCGGTACTGTGTGTTGTCAATTCTTTTATCAACTGCATTGATGCACATGCATTCCACAAGTCCAAATATTATTCCTTTATGCTGAATTTTCATCATCTTTCTCTCCGCTTAGGAGCTGCGTTTGCACCTTCAGCCTAGAGGGTGGTGGTTCTTGATCCACGTACACCAACATATCAACATAGATACAGACAACGGAGGCAGGAGCGTACAAAGTGAGGGGTAATAGGCCACAGCCAGAGGTGACTAGCAACACTGGTGAGACTCAAAAAACTGACTGAAGAATTCAGACAAAAAGAACAACAACAACAACAGAAGAAAAAATATCACACGCTATATTCACAAGAGGAGAAATGTTGTTGCGCAAGCAATCTTTTCTCGCCTATCTCGCTCCGCTCGGCCGACCAGAAATAATAACATTCATGCAGATACGGACAACTCAATCTAGATGAGCCTCACACAATCGTACAGAATATTTGGAAGCAAAGTTACGTTTAAAAGGAAGTTGGTTCCTCCCAACACTTGAGCTCGCTCTTTTCCCGTCAACTTGCCTTGACACTGGACTTCAAGCCCAAGTATTGTGTGCAACCCACCTTCTTTTGATTATCTCTGAAGTTTCTACAACTGACGAGAAGACAACAGTAGTAAAATAGCAATGAAAAATACTAATTGTGCACTCATAACCATGTATAAAACAATTAAAATGAAACAATGCCAGAACGTTTTCCCGTGACTATCATCCGTGGAAGATCGTCACATAGTAAGAATCACTAAAATAACCAGTTATAATTATAGCTAGAATAATATGAAAAGAAGAAGGGGTTGGTGCGACTTCGGCGATAGTAGGGGTAGAGTGTGTTGCTCCCTACATGGGAGCTCGCGGTTTTCCTGCCAACTTGAATTCTCACTTAACCGCGCGTTCCCATGTAGGGAGCAACACACTCTTCCCCCAATATGAAAAGAAGCGTGAGAATGCAGCAGCTCGCGCTTATGCATAACGCGTGTAGTGTGAACTTATTCAGTGGATCTGAGAATGGTAGCAGTACGTGAATGTGGCAGCTGTGAGTGCGTGTGGACAAACTGGTGAGTGCGTATTATTTGAAAAGTGTGAGTGCTACAACATTTTCTTTTTGCTTGCATAGCACAGGGTCACGTATACGAATATAAACAGCTTCCAACACCTGGAACTGCTTAAAGAAACGTGCGCAACAAATAACACTGAACCAGGAATCGTCAAACAACTTACGACAATCCGGACTGGACACCAAATGCTTGTAGATGGCAGACTTCCTCTTGTCGATATCAAACTCCTCCTCGTCAGTATCCTTCTCGTCCTCCACTTCCTGATCCTGCTCACCCTTGCTGTCCTCCTGACCATCCTGTTCACCCCCATCATCATCCTCCGCCTCCATCTCCTCTCGCCACCGCTTCTTTCTCTTTGACGCGTTCACTGCTGCGCCCGTACTTTCACCTGCCTCTCCTGGTCCGACCTTCTCGATTTTTCTCAGTCGTGCCTTCGCTAGTCTCTGGCTTCTCCTCAGATCCGTTTTGATCCCGAAACCACCAGTGCAGTGACATGGACAAGAACGTTAGCAAAATATCACCTAACTTGCACGTGAGCTTGGTTACCAGCGGGCGTGGGGGGGGGGGGATACTATTCAAGAGAGGGCTTTATTCCCGTAGCTATGCAGAAGACATTACTTCAGTAACGTCTGGCGCTAGCCAGGGTCCACACAGCTTTAATTTGGTATTTGTGTGTTTTTTTTGTGTCACGCCTGGCGCTCTCACGTATCTGATGGCAAAAAAAGCATAGGGATGTTATAAATTTTTCAATTCTCCTATTTTTTTTTCAGGCATATCCTGGGATTCGAACCCGCACTATTGCCCTATATGCATTCCCCCATACACTTCGCATTCATACCCATTCTTCCAAGTTGCTTCACGTTATGATCTTGCGTTTGAAAGCCCTATTTGAATATTGCGGGCAGCTGTATGTGGCCAGCTGTGTTTGATGGTACGGTACAGGAGACGGTGTCGTATTACCCTCGATCGTACTTGTCCCGTACCTATCCCCTACCGTACCGTACCATCAAAGACGGCTGGCCACAATGCATATTCAAATAGAGCTTTCAAATGCAAGATCATAATGTGAAGCAACTTGGAAGAATTAGTATGTATGCGAAGTGTATCGGGGGATGCATGCAGGGCGCGATAGTGCGGGTTCGAATCCCAGGTTATGTCTTAAAAAAAGGAATTTTTTAAAGAATTTATAACATCCCTATGCTTTTTTTGTCTAGGTCATCAAGGCAAGAAAGCATAGCGTAGGGCCCTGAGCTTCCAAGCTCTCTCGTTTTTTCACTGGCTCTTAGAGACTGGGGCACTATTCGAGATAGGGCACTGTTCAAGATTTTTTGGAATTCTTTATACTCACGATGGCACCATCGCCAATTAGTGATAAGTTTATGAGAAGGGGAGATGCTGTGGGTGAGGCTGTGGGTTATGCAGTTGGAAAGTGATTTACATCACTTTGAATTTTACAAGTATGGGAAAGGGTGAGCGCTGCAGGAGCAGATCGAGTTAATTAGCAGTGAGCAGGTTTCTTGTTTGAAATCAGGTCGGGAGGAGACGTCACGAATGCTAGCAGGGAGGGCATTGTAGTATTCTAGGGACTTGTACAGTGGGGAGTCTTTACAGCGGTCGGTTCTGGTGGGTGGGAGGCGCCAAGTGCATGTGTGTCGAAGGCTACACTGGGGCGTAACTTGAGCGGGGTGTTGAGCATGCGTATGGGTTGTGGTGCATATTGGTAATTTATGGAGTGTGCAAGAAGGGTGAGCTTTACTTTGTGACGAGAAAACTTGTGACATTGTCCGCCATTTGAGCCAATGCAGCAGTGCTGAATGATGCGGAGGAGTGAAGAGGGGGAGACGGAGGCAAATTCTGGCCGCCTTGCTCTGGATTCGCTCAAGGCGGTCACGGGCTGTGATTGAGAGCGGGGTGACAGCAATGCATGCGTATTCAATTAAAGGCATGTATACGCATGATAGGTGTTTTGTAAATAAGAGAGAGAGACAGTGACTTAGTGTGTAGAATTGATTATAGCCTAAAGAGAAAATTGAATATATTTACAGCTTTCTTCAGCACAAAGTCAAGATAGAGCTCTTATCGCGCGAGTACGGTAAATCATGCAACAGAAAGGGCCAAAAAATCAGGAGAAGCAGCATGGTAAGTGGTGAGCATGGGTGAGTGGGCAGCAAGGGAGCGCCTGAAAACAATCATACATTCCTAGCCACGACCGCTCAACTGGGCTAGAGGAAAAACCCGCCTTCCGGCCAAAAAAATATCTATGACTGTTATTACTTCCTGCAACGCCCACTGCCAGTCGGACCCAAGAATAGAGAAAACAAGAAATTGTATGTAATATACGGGGTACTGTAAATATACAAAATTTCGGCGCTGCAAAATTTCGGCACTTCACGATTTTTGACATTTCGGCGGCGATTTATTTTCGGCGTGGGGTAGAGGGCATGGTATTGCGACAGATGCTGTGAAAAATTTCATCGGCGTTTTAAATTAGGCGTTTTGGGTCGGTGCCGAATATAGCCGAAATTAAATAGCTGCCGAAAATTTGTACATTTACAGTATGTCATGATCGTAAGCCACAGACATCGGCATAGAATATCAAAATGTCCAGTGGAAGACCCCTTGAAACCGGGGTTGGTGGGCGGGCAACTTCAATTACCACGAGGAAAACAAAGACCACGATGGCAGGTTCAATGGAGTTGCGCAGAACAAGAGCAAACGCACGAAAATATTGGTGAGTGAAAAGTACGCTTTTTGCTCTCTTTCGCTCAGCCATGGAAAACAAAACTTCACCATTGTGGTCAGCAGCCTCAAAACCAAAATTGAGGCAAAAATAAGTCTGTGACAGTTCACATGTAACAGAACATAAGTGTTATCAAACATTATCATTTATCCAATATCCCGAATCGCCAAAGAAGTTGGATACGTGGAATTTGGCTGCAGATTGCATACTATTTATGCTAACCTTACTTTGACTTCATGCAGAGCTAGCTAGTAGCTACTGACTCATGTGCATGACTTGTTGGGCTAGCTAGTAGCTACTGACTCATGTGCATGACTTGTTGTCGTGTGGCTTGCAGTTCCACCAACTCCAAAGATCACATCTAACTCATCAACTCCAGCAACAATTACTGTGGTGTTTGGCGCACTGACTGGTCATTTCACAATTCATCGGTATTGCTGTCTGTACCACCGTGAAAGAGTCTCCGGGACTCCATCGCCAACAACCTCTACAACGGTTTGCAGTCAAGTCACAACCATCATACTGAAAAACCTGGAGGAGGATGCAACGTACTCCATAGAGGGGTTTGCCAACAACACTGCCATGAAGATTAGCCCACATACAATGCCATTCAGTCTCAAAACTAAACCCGAAGGTTGGTGATAAGTAGCAATGCCAGTAATGGGCTGAATGGCTTCCTCAACCATAGGATGTTACCTAAGAAATTCTGGTGGTCTGTGCCCCTTTAGAACTATCATTTGAATAGATTTTTGGTCATTACGCTAAATGTCCCTTTCAGGGATAGGGAATGGAATCAAGTGTGTCGTATTCCTCGCCCGAAAAAGACTCATTTTGGTCAGTTCCGACAAAGTAGATTGTGGCCCAATGGGGTAAAAATCATCCAAAACCGTACATGTGCTGAAAACAATTCATGCATCCTTGTTTTCCTCATGCATGGCCACGGATTCCAAAAAATGTGAATTTGACGAGAATTTTGCTCTGCGCCCAGGGTGTATTTCCGAGTCAAAATGCCATATTCCTATCAACTCGTTACATGGAATACGAGCATAGAACGCTATTCCTCACACTTCCTCATTCTTTTCTTCAGGGTGTCTGTGAGCGGTTGGGATGCCATTCTGATCATTCCCCTCAAAGCAGGACAGAGTTAGTTTCCTTATTCATCATGTCCCCGGTCGCTGAACCCGCAGACTTTGCATGCACAGGGGCGTAGCACCCGCTACGACTGGTACGACCATGGCCATACCACTTTTCGAAAAGTGTGGTCCGTCCGGAACGTGCAAAACCGTAATAAAAAAATCAGGATCCATCGATGCATATGCGCATCAGACTTTGACCTTTTTCTAGACTCGTACTCGTAGATCTGCCATGCATCTGTGCATGTCCATGCACGTCTCTTCTGACCGTGAAATAATTCAATGACTTTATAAACTGTGCCAGAAGTGTGCCAGAAGTTCCCAGAACGCAGGATTTTGTGTCTTTTTTACAACATTTCCCCGGGGGAGGTCCCCCACCCCCCTCCAAAACGGCCTTCGGCCGCGCCGACCTTCGGTCGTACCACTTCCAAAACCCCTCCTACGCCCTGATGCATGATATTTTACTCAAAATGAGGATGATATTTCATCTTGGGCCTTCACTAAAATGACTGGATGAAGAAAATTCCTGCATTTTGAGCACGTACTTTTGAAGTGAGAAACCGAATATAGAAAAGCCAAATGTGACTATCATCGCCGCAAGCTGATAGCTAAATGTTCCTGGCTATGTATTTTTGATTCTGACACAGCCCCATCTGAGCCACCCGCATCTGTAAGCATCACCAATGTCAACAGAACATCACTGACAGTAGTATGGAGGGAAGTACCCTTGCTTGGTCGCAATGGTCCAATCACACACTATCTGGTCAAGTACAATAACAGCCATGACCGACGTGTTGGAAGTGATCAGCTCTCACTCACGCTGCATCACCTTCAGCCTAACACAAACTACAACATCAGTGTATCGGCTATAGGTCACGGAGGTCAAAGTGGACCTTATAGCAGTGAGGAGATTGTCAAAACACTCGAAGCTGGTAAGAACAGTAGCTCTTGGTAAATGATAGAATTAGTCCTTAGACATCTAGCAACACACACACTCATCATCCTGCTGGGCATGTAACACACTTCCATGAACAATAAACACTGACTACACAAAATGTCATCATCCAAACTCACATGTAACTGCCTCTCTGTTGTTTCCTGTCTCAATGCAATCATCTGTCAGCTAAGTTATAAGTGAAACACTAGTTGCTGTGTTATTACCTTCTCCCCCTGGTCTCACCACACAACAACGCAAACGACTTGATGGTGTTGCTGACTTCTTACTCAAACGGAAAGGGCACAGGAGGAGAAAGGTGAACAAATGTGAAACGGAAAAAACGAAGAAAAACGACACGAAGAAACAACAAAGAACAAGCAGTGATAAAGCAACGACAAATCGGGACGACCAATCAGGGACCAATACGTACATAACGCATGACCAAGACAAAGACAACCAGACCACGGGCGAATCACTCATCACTCTCATTCCTAGACCAAACTAGCACTGCGCATGCACAACATTCACTTGACAGTCACTCTCACACAGACGGAAGCAGATTCGTGCACTCTGGCAACGCGTACTCTTGCATGCACCACATACCAAAAGCGTCACACATCACACCATACCCATACGTACACTTACACCATAAGACAGTGGACTCAAAAAGACAACAAACAAATACAACGTGCGCAAATAAGACACGAACGGAATTTTGCAAAATAAGGATCTGCCTGCCAAACAGGTTCCCTCGTCCCATTACTTTCCCCATGCACTGTGCTTTCAAACATGAACATGTATGCACTGCTGCGCCCGTACTTTCACCTGCCTCTCCTGGTCCGACCTTCTCGATTTTTCTCAGTCGTGCCTTCGCTAGTCTCTGGCTTCTCCTCAGATCCGTTTTGATCCCCAAACCACCAGTGCAGTGACATGGACAAGAACGTTAGCAAAATATCACCTAACTCACGCGTGAGCTTGATTACCAGCGGGCGTGGGGGGGGGGGATACTATTCAAGAGAGGGCTTTATTTTTTCACTGGCTCTTAGAGACTGGGGCACTATTCGAGATAGGGCACTGTTCAAGATTTTTGGAATTCTTTATTCTCACGATGGCACCATCGCCAATAAGAGATAAGTTTATGAGAAGGGGAGATGCTGTGGGTGAGGCTGTGGGTTATGCAGTTGGAAAGTGATTTACATCACTTTGAATTTTACAAGTATGGGAAAGGGTGAGCGCTGCAGGAGCAGATTGAGTTAATTAATAAGCAGTGAGTAGATTTCTTGTTTGAAAGCAGGTGGGGAGGGAACATTACGAATGCTAGCAGGGAGGGCATTGTAGTATTCTAGGGACTTGTACAGTGGGAAGTCTTTACAGCGGTCGGTTCTGGTGGGTGGGAGGCGCCAAGTGCATGTGTGTCGAAGGCTACACTGGGGCGTAACTTGAGCGGGGTGTTGAGCATGCGTATGGGTTGTGGTGCATATTGGTAATTTATGGAGTGTGCAAGAAGGGTGAGCTTTACTTTGTGACAAGAAAACTTGTGACATTGTCCGCCATTTGAGCCAATGCAGCAGTGCTGAATGATACGGAGGAGTGAAGAGGGGGAGACGGAGGCAAATTCTGGCCGTCTTGCTCTGGATTCGCTCAAGGCGGTCACGGGCTGTGATTGAGAGTGGGGTGACAGCAATGCATGCGTATTCAATTATAGGCATGTATACGCATGATAGGTGTTTTGTAAATAAGAGAGAGAGACAGTGACTTAGTGTGTAGAATTGATTTTAGCCTAAAGAGAAAATTTAATATGTTTACAGCTTTGTTCAGCACAAAGTCAAGATAGAGCTCTTATCGCGCGAGTACGGTAAATCATGCAACAGAAAGGGCCACAAAATCAGGAGAAGCAGCATGGTAAGTGGTGAGCATGGGTGAGTGGGCAGCAGGGGAGCGCCTGAAAACAATCATACATTCCTAGCCACGACCGCTCAACTGGGCTAGAGGAAAAACCCGCCTTCCGGCCAAAAAAATATCTATGTCATTACTTCCTGCCCCGCCCGCTGCCAGTCGGACCCAAGAATAGAGAAAACAAGAAATTGTATGTAATATATGGGGTATGTCATGATCGTACGCCACAGACATCGGCATAGAATATCAAAATGTCCAGTGGAAGACCCCCTTGAAACCGGGGTTGGTGGGCGGGCAACTTCAATTACCCGGTGACGAGGAAAACAAAGACCACGATGGCAGGTTCAATGGAGTTGCGCAGAACAAGAGCAAACGCACGAAAATATTGGTGAGTGAAAAGTACGCTTTTTGCTCTCTTTCGCTCAGCCGTGGAAAACAAAACTTCACCATTGTGGTCAGCAGCCTCAAAACCAAAATTGAGGCAAAAATAAGTCTGTGACAGTTCACGTGTAACAGGACATAAGTGTTATCAAACATTATCATTTATCCAATATCCCGAATCGCCAAAGAAGTTGGATACGTGGAATTTGGCTGCAGATTGCATACTATTTATGCATCCTTACCTTACTTTGACTTCATGCAGAGCTAGCTAGTAGTGACTGACTCATGTGCATGACTTGTTGTTTTGTGGCTTGCAGTTCCACCAACTCCAAAGGTCACATCTAACTCATCAACTCCAGCAACAATTACTGTGGTGTTTGGCGCACTGACTGGTCATTTCACAATTCATCGGTATTGCTGTCTGTACCACCGTGAAAGAGTCTCCGGGACTCCATCGCCAACAACCTCTACAACGGTTTGCAGTCAAGTCACAACCATCATCCTGAAAAACCTGGAGGAGGATGCAACATACTCCGTAGAGGGGTTTGCCAACAACACTGCCATGGGGATTAGCCCACATACAACGCCATTCAGTCTCAAAACTAAACCCGAAGGTTGGTGATAAGTAGCAATGCCAGTAATGTGCTGAATGGCTTCCTCAACCATAGGATGTTACCTAAGAAATTCTGGTGGTCTGTGCCCCTTTAGAACTATCATTTGAATAGATTTTTGGTTATTACGCTAAATGTCCCTTTCAGGGATAGGGAATGGACTCAAGTGTGTCGTATTCCTCACCCGAAAAAGACTCATTTTGGTCAGTTCCGACAAAGTAGATTGTGGCCCAATGGGGTAAAAATCATCCAAAACTATACATGTGCTGAAAACAATTCATGCATCCATGTTTTCCTCATGCATGGCCACGGATTCCAAAAAATGTGAATTTGACGAGAATTTTCCTCTGCCCCCAGGGTGTATTTCCGAGTCAAAATGCCCTATTCCTGTCAACTCGTTACATGGAATACGAGCATAGAACGCTATTCCTCACACTTCCTCATTCTTTTCTTCAGGGTGTCTGTGAGCGGTTGGGATGCCATTCTGATCATTCCCCTCAAAGCAGTACAGACAGAGTTAGTTTCCATATTCATGTCCCCGGTCACTGAAACCCGCAGACTTTGCATGCATGATATTTTACTCAAAATGAGGATGATATTTCATCTTGGGCCTTCACTAAAATGACTGGAAGAAGAAAATTCCTGCATTTTGAGCACGTACTTTTGAAGTGAGAAACCGAATATAGAAAAGCCAAATGTGACTATCATCGCCGCAAGCTGATAGCTAAATGTTCCTGGCTTTTTAACGTTCTGATGTATTTTTGATTCTGACACAGCCCCATCTGAGCCACCCGCATCTGTAAGCATCACCAATGTCAACAGAACATCACTGACAGTAGTATGGAGGGAAGTACCCTTGCTTGGTCGCAATGGTCCAATCACACACTATCTGGTCAAGTACAACAACAGCCATGACCGACGTGTTGGAAATGATCAGCTCTCACTCACGCTGCATCACCTTCAGCCTAACACAAACTACAACATCAGTGTATCGGCTATAGGTCACGGAGGTCAAAGTGGACCTTATAGCAGTGAGGAGATTGTCAAAACACTCGAAGCTGGTAAGAACAGTAGCTCTTGGTAAATGATAGAATTAGTTCTTAGACACCTAGCAACACACACGCTCATCATCCTGCTGGGCATGTAACACACTTCCATGAACAATAAACACTGACTACACAAAATGTCATCATCCAAACTCACATGTAACTGCCTCTCTGTTGTTTCCTGTCTCAATGCAATCATCTGTAAGCTAAGTTATAAGTGAAACACTAGTTGCTGTGTTATTACCTTCTCCCCCTGGTCTCACCACACAACAACGCAAACGACTTGATGGTGTTTCTGACTTCTTACTCAAACGGAAAGGGCACAGGAGGAGAAAGGTGAACAAATGTGAAACGGAAAAAAACGAAGGAAAACGACACGAAGAAACAACAAAGAACAAGCAGTGATAAAGCAACGACAAATCAGGACGACCAATCAGGGACCAATACGTACATAACGCATGACCAAGACAAAGACAACCAGACCACGGGCGAATCACTCATCACTCTCATTCCTAGACCAAACTAGCACTGCGCATGCACAACATTCACTTGACAGTCACTCTCACACAGACGGAAGCAGATTCTTGCACTCTGGCAACGCGTACTCTTGCATGCACCACATACCAAAAGCGTCACACATCACACCATACCCATACGTACACTTACACCATAAGACAATGGACTCAACAAGACAACAAACAAATACAACGTGCGCAAATAAGACACGAACGGAATTTTGCAACATAAGGATCTGCCTGCCAAACAGGTTCCCTCGTCCCATTACTTTCCCCATGCACTGTGCTTTCACACATGAACATGTATGCACTGTGGATCACACGCACATACGTAGGCACTAAAGTGTACTGCACTATAGTAGTTTTCCCGTACATTCCTGCACGCAGTTGCACACAAATAGCAATAGACCTGCAGTACATAACCATGCTATACTGCATGTGTGGAGTTATGCTTACCTACATCACTTTAAATGGCCCTAACCCAGCTGCCCGTCGTCAGTTTCAAACCAGATAACCCTATTGTGTATGATGGTAGTGATTGGGTTGTAGTAAGAGAAAGAATACCACTATCAACTGTGGTGCAATTTTAATCTACCATGACTCAGTTCTTCTTGTGCTTCTGCGTATTGCACTTTAGTACCCGACAAACCAACCGTCAAATTCGCTTCAACATCAACCAGTGTGAGGGCAGTGGTGACATCCGAATCACCGTACTGGAATGTTCATCAGTACTGCATCACAATCCAAGCCACCAAGAGAGTGGACGGCAAACCAATACCTGATGAACTACTTCAACTAGTGAAACACAATTGTACAGATCATGGTGTATCTGAGTTTCACAATCTTGAGGAATATGTAGTCTACAACACCTGGACCTGGGTTCAAAATGGAAGGGGAGAGAACAGTAGCACTCAAATGGACGTTTTTGCCACTAAAGAGGGAGGTAAGATCCGGCTTGGTTTCTAGTGACCTGCAGAAGCTGTACTCTAATTATTCTTATCTTTGGTGCATGTAGTGTCCTATCCTGTATCACGTTATCCTTTCACTATATTTACGACATAGTCCTTCCCCTGTCTGTCGCCATGTATAGACGGTACGTGACCTCGCACTACCCCATGCCATGCACAATACAGGTCTTCCCTCGTTAGTAGATAATCTCTTGGCCATCGAAAAAGGTATCTTGAAACGAGACTTATCTTGTAACAGGACTTGCAGCTTAAGGTGAAATAGGCACTAATCCATACTTACCTGGGCTATCCTCGATACAACATAAATTGTCGATGCTTCAACTCGTTATAAGGTAATTGAAAATCTCCATGCAATACATACGTAAAGTGAAAAGCTGCAATTTATCATTATTATTATTATTATTTATTATTATTATTTATTATTCCACAATCACGATGACATAGTGCCAATAAGCATGTGATGCGGGCGATTTTAACCAGCCATGGTGGGGACAACTGAGAAAAAGAAGGAGAAGAAAAAGAGAAAACAAAACAAAACAAAAGGAGTACTAAAGGAACCTGGAGAGAGCAGTATGAAGATTAGGCTAGCAATGGAAAACAACGAATTCAATTCAATTCAACTTAGGCGCGGGCAGAATGGAACAAAATGCAGCGAATGTGTCACGAGACTTTACCTCCTGCGGAAGCCGAGACCAATGAGAATAGGACTTGAACAGAGGGGATTTTAAAAGGATCGATGATCTGGCAAGTGGGAAATGGAGAGAACATCTAGCAATGATTAGTACTTACTAGAAGTATATCCATACTGGGTTTTTTTGCATCTAAATGTCCAGCTATTCACTGCAGAGGTGATTTCTTCTCTCGTCGATTTCTTTCCTGCTTTTACACCTCGATATTAAGTGACTTGTTTCCCCTTTCCCATGCTTCATATTCCCCTCTCCTTCCCCATTCCCCATTTTTCTAGCTATATTTATGTAGGAGACTTCTGTCATAATTATATAAGCATCCATTTGCTTTTGGAGAATCCTTTTAAATAAATACAATACATGTAGCAATTTCACCTGATATACTGTCGAATAATGTACTTATCAAGTGGTTATTTTTGATCATCCTCTGACTTGTTGTTCTAGTTCCAAGTCGTGCTCCGTCGAACCTGGCTGTTATCGGCGAGACTAGCACATCTGCTCAGCTGCAATGGTCTCCAATTCCCCTACTGGACCAGAATGGATTTATCACATCATACCATGTCAACGTCACGGCAATCTATCCCGTCAGTGAAGTCTCAAGCCAAACATTCCTTGCATCTGCCCTTAATGGAACTATTGTCAGGCTGAAACCATACACGATGTATGAAGTGGCCATTGCCGCTGCTACTCGTATTGGCATGGGAGATATCTCTAATTTCACATCATTCCAGACTCAGCAAGCAGGTGAGGTGGATTTGAACACTGTGTAGTTCATACTAAGCAAATTGTGGCAGCTGCCTGGTGATTACTAACGCTGAATTCTCTAAACAGCAGCAACAGCAATGAGTTTTTTATTCCCATACCTATGTGCAAAAAAGAAGCATAGTTCAGTAGCATATGGTGCTAGCCAGGGTCCAAAACGCTTTCATTCGGTATCTGTTCGTATCTTTCTGAGGTAGTGTCTTTCACTTGACGCATACTTGACGCATACCGTATGTGTCCTGTACTGTAATGCAAATTGTAGTAGAGGTTCACATCTACGGTATTTTTGACGTGACGCAAACGTTCTGCTGGCGTTATTGGAACACTCGAGTTCAGCTCGAGCGTTGGAAAACAACTATTCTGTATGTAGTAGTCTCATATTTTTCTTGGGGATAGTAGTTTTCAATCCGTGTTTTCGTTCAGCATGTCTTCGTTCAGTGTCGAGATGTCTCCAGGGTCTCCTTCCGGTTCTGAGGGAGCTGATCCTGTCCTGGCAACGGACAACGAGGTGAGTATAGAGGACTTTCCAATGAGTCATACCGTGCGGCCTATGAGGATTCGGGCCAAAGATCATCGAGTTCACCACCGATCACCGGACTTGAAACGGAGCTTGGGTGGCAAAAAAAGAAGACTGCACTGGAAGGAAACAGTGTTTTTCGAAAGCAGTTCCATTTTGCATACTGTAGTTTGAGAATACCAAAGGGCTGCTCGCGATCGGATGTTCCCACACCTGGATCGTCTTTGAGTTGTTATCGTTTTCCCTACGATGGAGAACGACGAAACCAGTGGATGACGGACACACGACTCGAGAACTTCGCTCCTTATGCAAATACTTCGAAGTACACGAATATTGTTCCATCACTTTGTTGGCGAAGAGAAAAGTCATGATCATCCCCTGTCACCCCAGTACGTATCGAACTAACTAACCAACTTGTTCAGCTCATTTGTGGCAGCACCAGTAAAGGCGGAACCACGAAGATGATTCCGAACACTATCAACTTACTTAGTTTGTTGGGGTGCAAGGTATAGCTGGAGTGTGATGATTGATAGTGCTGATGCTGATGGTAATGACTAATGTACCCAGCTCTATGCACGTACCTATACATGACTGGTGGTGCTAGCTATTCTAGTACTGGCCCTGGGTGCAACTCATCATCTCTTCCATGCCAGTGTGTATGCCTCATGTTCTGCACAACGTGTATTTCCTTTGTCATGGATGAATACTCTGATCGACCTACTTGCGCAATCTTCTTCTGCTTCCCACTTGGTTGCTGGGCTGTGCAGTTCTTCATCTGCTGCGGCACATACTAGTATACCTCATCTTCTGTCTTTCTGGTCAATTAGGTACATGAATTCAGCTTCTTGATCTTCTTGTGGTGAGGATCATCTTGATCTTACTTCTTGTGTAACTCTTGCAAAGGCAGTAATGGAGGATACTCTACCGGTAATCAGCAACCGCTTATGGAGAATGCCAGGTCGAGGGACGACCAGGAAAAAACAATTGCTGTATTGAATGTGCATTCATCAGCGTGTTTTAAGATCAGGACAACTAAGTTCGCCACTACACCAACTCTTTGGCTACATAGGAGCAATGATGATGATGGCCGTGTTTGACTTTGTCAGCTTTCGTGCTACCAGCCACCGCATGTCAACATTGTCATACTCGTACTGATGAGGAAGAAAAACCCACACACGCACGCACACACACGCACGCACACACACACACACACACACACACACACACACACACACACACACACACACACACACACATGGATACACTGACAGGCATACGAAGCAAAAGAGACAGAGAGTCAGGCAGCGAAAGAGAAGTGAGACTACTTGTAGGTTATGGGCACGGTGCTCCAATTTCTGCCCAGCTGAAGTAAAATCCATGTACACTATTTTCGTGTAGTGTTCATTGACGGTGCAAGCCACTGGTGAGTGACCCAGTGGTGTAGGTATTGACATTCAGCACACATCACATTTCAGTCTCCAACGTAAATTCAGTCAAAACAACACTGCACAGCAGCAACATGGGAACATGCTTCTCCCAGGCCCACCATGCAAGTGCAGTGTGCGCCAAGAACAATTCCAGGTAATTAAGCAGCTACCCAAGGATGGACAGGTTCGGCAAAAACACTCCGCGAGTGCTTGACGTTTGCAAACGTATTTTGTTGACAGTTGTTGTTTCTTCCTTCGATTGGGCAAGACACGATAATGTGCCAACCCAGCCAGCAATGAGACACATGCATTTGTATCCATCAGGGCTATTGTAAGACTTTAGAGAGTCCTTTGCATATGTGCTGGGGACATTCACCGAATATTTAGAGAGGCCTGGATACCCAACGCAGGGGATTGGCTGAAAGGTCTTCGTCCATAGGTAAAATAATATGGATCAATGTACTGGGCCCACGGATTCTGTCAATCTTCTCGCGGCAACGCCTCTTCAAGGCTGGAATAAACAGTAGAGTAACTGCGGCTAGTAATCCTCGCGACTTACCGAAACTATTCACTACATCAAAGAAAAGCAAAAGTGCTTCACCACTGCGACGGCCTGCAACATCATTTTCAACCGTACACCGAACAACACATTTGATTCTCTTTTTGCCACCCAAGCACATTTTACCGTAGGACACGGACTTGTCTTATGGGTGATCTTATGGTGGACACCGGGAAGGCGCCAAAAAGGTGATGTAATGGAAAGTCCTCTATAGCGGCGTCGGATATCGAATCCACGTCGAGTGTTAGTAGGAAATCGGCCCGCAGATTGGTCGGATGACACAGATCTGTTTCGCTAGAGCGTTTCCAGAAGGTGAAGTTATCAGTAGGCCAGCTGTTTGCTTCCATCACAGACTGCTGCCCACATGTTGATATACGACTTTCAACTGCTGGGTCACAAGGTGAAGCAAACTGGAAGGATGTACTTCAAAGTATAATTATGCGTGCGAAGTGTATCGAGGGAATGCATGCAGGGTGATAGTGCGGGTTCAAATCCAAGGTTATAGGTTAAAAAAATTGCCAAAATGAAACAGGGTAGTACAATAGAAAGTCAAAAGGACCAAGGAACTACAAGTTACACTATAATTCCCAGTTCAAATCCAAGGTTATAGATTTTTTAAAATTTCAAAAAATGAAATAGGATGGTACCATAGAACGTCAAAAGGACCAAGGAACTACAAGTTACACTATAATTTCCACTAACACCACCAGTTACTAAACAATCAGCTCATGCGATAACATTGAACGACACTGACCGAAGGTATTGAGGTTCTACAACTAACTGGCTAACAGCTCTAGCACATCTTGCATGCGCACTCCAACAACCTTCCAACTTGGAAGGTTCTAAGTTATAGAAATAAGATATGGAGGTCTTTTTGACTTTCCATAAATACTCCTTGGCTCTGCATTCGAGTTGATAGTAGCTTAGCGTAATGATTATTTTAGTAACTACTTGGTAGAATGTACATGTTCGAGTGTTGGAGTGTTTTTGAGTTAAGTATCCATGTGCGTTCTTGAGCTGAAGTTTCTTTTTTTAGCTCCTGTTTGAGCCGATAGCTGAGAACTTTCTAATGGGAATAGACATTTCGATTGCTCAATTATGTTCAGAGAAAACCGGGGAACGTTTTTGCAATGCAAGATCATATGCACGACAATCGTACTGTTGCTATTGCATAATGCATGATAACCAAAACATTGTACATCA
The DNA here is from genome assembly GCF_964019385.1 of Sycon ciliatum. NCBI lineage: Eukaryota > Metazoa > Porifera > Calcarea > Leucosolenida > Sycettidae > Sycon > Sycon ciliatum. The sequence goes on from NC_088654.1 coordinate 25,331,376, forward strand.
AAGGAATCGGTTCGTTTTTGCAGTGCTGTGGGAATGGGTGTGTCCACCCTACTTCTCTCTACGGATGAAGCTGCAGGAGGCCTCGAAATTACTTCTAACCTAGTTATTACTTCGAAGTATTATTAATATTAACTCTGAAGTACATGTGGTCACAAACTCGGCAATTCGAAAATATTATTAACCGTCCACCTCTCCACACAGCGCTCTTGGCCCACATTCACAACACCCCTCCATAGCGAGGAAGTTCGTTCTTGTGTAGATGTTCCATATCCTCCAGACAGCTGTTACCGGCTCATCGGTGGAGGTAGATAACGAATGAATAGCAGATAAAGGAATGAGTATACTAATAGGGTAAAGTGACGCAATTCCGCACCTTCTACATAGAAAAGTAGCATACTCAAAAAAGTGGAAGGTGACAAAAGTTTTGAAGGTGATAATGAAACGCACAGTGCTGCTGGAGCATGCATACAGATGGGGCTAGAAGAGATGTCGACTTGTGAAGTATCTCTAGCTTCAGGCACGTTATTCTCCGGTGTAGGATGCTCTTGTACCGTTATATTGGTCTAGGTATGCTCAAGCACCAGATCACAGTGGCGCTTGTAGTACTTGTCTTCACATAGTATCCCATGCACACGACAGAGTGACCAGTGGACCAGAGAGGCCAATTATGATGCTCCAAGTAATTCCGTCCAGTGAGCTTTGAACAGTTGCATAGGATATGGGCAACCCACTCGCCTGCCTCCCCACACATTCGACACAGGGGCTTCCACCCTGATGGAAGATTTGGGCTTTGAGCAACTTAGTTGCCAAAGCCTTGTCTTGTGCCGCAATGATTATGCTCTCTGTGGTCTTCTTGAGACTAGCCTTTGTCGGCCGACTCCAGGTGTTCTCGTTGGTCAGTTGTTCTGTTGCCAGACAAACTGTCCATGCAAGGGTTTCAGGGTCCACACCAAGAGGTGTTCTTTTTGAAGCGGGGAGAGTAGGGGCTGCAAAGCAAGCCTGTGCTGGTGAGGCAAGCCAACAACACCGACCTATGGTCTCGGCATTAACGTGAGCTTGCGCACCATAGCCTAAAAGAAGGGGGTGATTTAGTGCGATAAAGACAATAGAAGGTGAGGTACAATGGATGAGGAGAAAGAGAGAGAGAGAGAGAGAGAGAGAGAGAGAGAGAGAGAGAGAGAGAGAGAGAGAGAGAGAGAGAGAGAGAGAGAGAGAGAGAGAGAGAGAGAGAGAGAGAGAGAGAGAGTGAGAGAGAGAGAGAGAAAGCGAGAGAGAGAGAGAGAGAGAGAGAGAGAGAGAGAGAGAGAGAGAGAGAGAGAGAGAGAGAGAGAGAGAGAGAGAGAGAGAGAGAGAGAGAGAGAGAGAGAAAGAGAGAGAGTGAGTGAGAGAGAGAGGGGGGGGGTGGGGGTGGGGGTGGAGAGAGAACAAGAAGAGAGAAAAATAGATTCAAAGGCAGTTCAGATGCAGTGAACATGATGCAATGCTTGGGGGAGGGGGGGAGCTTCAGGATGGAAATAGTTCTGAACTGTTAGAGGGAGTCTGTGGCCTAAAGCCACTGGCTTCGGCGAAGATGGTAGTGGACGTTCGCTTTGAAGGATGGTAGGCCCTTAGGAGATGGTGGTTTGGTGAAGAGGGAGGATGGCAGCGCGTTCCAGGTGTTGATGATGGTGTATGGAAAGGCGCGTCTTAGGTAGTTAGGAGCGCCTGGAGGGAGAACATTTTCCAGTTGGAAGGGGTGTGAAGCAGACTGTTGGCGTTGTCTCCGGGTTACAGGTGCGGCATGGTGGACGACGAAAGGGGGGACCATGGATCTCAGCAGAGGAGGACCTGGTTGGCCCAGTAGCTTGTAGACGAAAGTCATTGCACCACTGTCCGTCGGGCCTCTAGGCTCTGTAGCAAGATGTTGGGTCCCAGGATGTGGAGGGCAAGCCTCTGCACTCTGTTAAGGTGTTCAAGGCTAGTGGGAGCAGCTCCCATCCAGACAAGGGGAGCGTACTCGAGCAGGGGCCGAAAGAAGCCGTGATACACGGCCAGCATGCCATGACAGTCCAGAACACCTGCAGCTCTACATAGGAGGCCAAGACGTGAGTTTGCCCTGGCAGCAACTGACCGGAGATGGGCGGAAAAGGAAAGCTTGGAGTCAACCATAACTCCGAGGAGCTTGAGGCGTGGCTGTTGTGGGATGACCTCCCCTCCAAAGTTTATTGCGGGGACCGGTCAAGGCTGCTGTCGATGGCAGGAGATTCGTAGGAGCTGCGACTTGGATGGTTCAAACTTCACATAGCACTTTGTTCTCCATGCATGTAATGCATTAACGGAAGCTTGAAGACTGTCAGCTTGGATGGCATCATCGCGTGTATTGAAGCAGGCATACAGCGTGATGTCTGCAAATGTTCCCATTTCAGACCCTGGAGCCAGGCAGCTATCAGCATCATTTACATATACTAGGAACAGGGACGCTCCAAGGATGCTGCCTTGTGGCACTCCTGCAGAGATCGGATAGCGATCAGAGCTCTTGCCGCCGATGACCACTTCCAGCGAACGACCTGTTAAGTAGTCTCTAAGCCAGTTCAGGAGGTGGCCCTTCACACCGATGTTCCGCAACTTGTGCAGTACACCTGTGTGGAAGACTTTGTCAAAAGCCCCGACGATGTCGACAGCAAGCACCTCCACAGATCCACCAAGGCCAGATGTGGCCGACCACTTGTGGTGCTGTCCCGTAAGTAGATCGGATGGACCTAGGCCTCGGCGAAAGCCAAATTGCCTTGGTGATAGGAGGTTTTGTCCCTCCAGAAAGTTCATTAACTGGCGGTTGATGATGGACTCCATTACTTTGGAACATATAGAAAGCAGCGAGACTGGTCGGTAATTCTTTTCAGCGGATTTGGAGGACTTTTTGTATACTGGAACTACTCGGGCAGCCTTCCATGCCTGTGGTTGGTGGCCAGTACTGAAAGACAGGGAGAAGAGGCGTGCTAGGGGCCCCGCAAGCTCAGTTGCGCATTCCTTGAGTACCCTAGCTGGGATATTGTCCGGTCCAGTGGCTTTGGAGGAGTCTCGTCTTGCCAGTTGTCGTCGTACTGTGTCAGCCCGGAAATGGGTCCTTGTGACCGCTGGAGTTTCACTGTCGCCAGAGGCAGCAGGCAGGCTATCCACTGATATGTCGGAGGCAAGACTGCATTTCTTGGAAAGGAATGAGCCAAAGCAGTTTGCCTTTGCCAGGTTGGTTGCGCATTCCTGCCCATGTGCATCAATCAGGGTTGGGATATCAGAGGAGCACTTAACACCAGCGACTGATTTCATCACCGACCACCACTGTTTGTCAGGCAGATTACCCGCACAGAGCTTAGCCTGGACACGCCGTTCCCAAGCTAGGTGGGCCTTGTCCATCACAGTTGAGGCATGGTTGACTGATTGTAAAAATGTCTGCTTCAGAGGCTCAGAAGATGGAAATCTCCTCCAGCGCCGCCAGGCTTGTTCCTTGAGAACTACTGCGTACAGACACTCTGGTTCCACCATGGAGGGTCAGAGGGTGTTGTAGTGTATTGCTTGCACGGGATAAATTGGTGCATCCCCACTAGAATTGTCTCTGAGATGACATCCCAGCCCTTGTTGCAGTCGGTATGGGGAGCAGTGACTTGCAGCCAATCTACAGATCTGAAGTGTGCCCTCAGTCTCGACCAATCGGCTTTGTTGTAGCGCCATACTGTTCTAGTAGAGCTCTCCTCCTCTGAGGGAGAAACTGTCAAGAAGTCTGCGATGATGACCGCATGGTCAGAGCGTCCAAGGGGCTTACAGATAGAAGGGCTCACATGTCCAGGCAAGTCTGAAAGGACAAGGTCTAGAATGGCATCACCTCTAGTGGGATCCGTGATATGCTGCGTGAGGCAATAAGCAGATGCTAGATCCTCCAGCGCAAGACCAGCTAATGTTGTTTTACTACTTTTGAGCCAGGCGGAATTGTGGACATTAAAGGGGAAGTGCATCGATTTTTCGAGTAGGGTCCAGAAGAAAGACAATTTGATATCGGTTCGAATGGCATATCTCTCGTTTCCACACGATAAGCCAAACTTGCCAAATCGCCAATTGTATGCTCACGTTGCCATAGCGACCAGCGGAGTGATGACGTACGAAAGGCTTAGCTCCTCCACAGAGAAGGTCGATCACTGCAGAATTTGGTCATTTTCAATTGGTTTATTGTATTCACGATGTGAAAGAAGTGCTGTGTTCAATGCTGTTAGTGCCGTGAACTATTTGTCGCCCTTCTCATGCATTTCCCAAGGCTGACTGTGCCTAGGAAATGGTTTCCTCCAGGACAAGATGCTTGGAAGTCGCCGTCTCTCCTGAGACATTTTCAGCAAACTTTCAAACCTACTACATTATTTCATTCGTCAATCTCCACCACCCGTCGTCTCACCTGGCTTCAGAAGATGTTACGAAAGATAGGGAAGTCGCCAGGAAGCATCACAATCATCTTCAGGAAGTGGAAAGAGCAAACGGCATGGTCCTTGGTTGGGGGAAATGCTGAACGTCTGATTTGTCCCAACCAAGATTTCAGCATTTTGTTCGTCACTATTTTCGCTTGTTTGCTGGTGTCTCCGCGCTCCAGCTTTCTCCTGTCGGTGTCACGTCCAAGTACACAACCGAGAGGACTACTAACAAACAGTTCACTGCACTTACAGCATTGAACACAGCCCTTCTTTCACTTCGTGAATACAATAAACCAATTGAAAATGACCAAATTCTGCAGTGATCGACCTTCTCTGTGGTGGAGCTAAGCCTTTCGTACGTCATCACTGCGCTGGTCGCTATGGCAACGTGAGTATACAATTGGCGATTTGGCAAGTTTGGCTTATCGTATGGAAGCGAGAGATATGCCATTCGAACCGATATCAAATTGTCTTTCTTCTGGACCATACTCGAAAAATCGATGCACTTCCCCTTTAACCCTTTCACCACTGTCGACGTATATATACGTCATGACGTGTGCAGCTGCCCCACTGACGACGTATATATACGTCCTCGGTGTACGTCGCGTTTGTACTGATGCCTCAACATCAGTGGGGCCTGGAACTGTTCCTCAGTGGGCTGAAGGATCTGATCGACGTGTACGCAGCGTATGTGGCCAGTCTGCACAGCAGAACAGCCGCGAGCGTCGAGTTTGAAGTGCGTATTTTGGCATATCGTTCAAATAAATTGTTTTGCTCAAAGTTCGTTTTCATCATCTTGCCCTGCTGTTTCTCGGCAAGGTAAGTAGCTCAACTACTCTGTGTCGATGGAAGGAGTCCTGTGAAGCAGTGTGAGGCGGGTAATGACTCTGAGGATGATTCTGTAGACAGCGAAATTGTGTCGGAGTCGTTTTCTGAGGATTACGAATTTGCTGCTATTCAAAAGATCGCAGCTGGCTCGGACGCAGGGGATGCTGGAGACCAAAGAGATTTGGAAAGCGATGCTGAAGTTTCTGACACCTAGGCATGGTGTTCTGAGCAGGAGCTATCTGTCGTGAGCCCATTTGCTGAAGTTCCTCAAGTAAACTGCGATCAAATTTGAAGGTCAGATTTTTGAAAATATTTGAATTTGAAATCAAGTGTACTGGTCAGACATGCATGCAGATCACAATAGAGATGTGCATACATGTAAGTATTGTATGTTGAACACAGAGCCAGGCACCTACAGGATGGTGATTGCTATCTAATATGAATCCAGAATAATCCAGAATAGTCAACAATTGTGCAATTTTGAACCACTATCAGAAATTGCACAGCCGATTGTTTCTTGAATTTTCATGCGTATGTACACCGGTACGCAGTATGCACTCGGCTGTTTAGGGAATGCTTCAGACTATTTTGGTAGCTGGATTGTCTTGCCAGTGAGTGTCCAAATCAGAGAATGAGCTGTATTGCATTCTCCATCAATATGACTTTACCTGTGCCGCGTACGTACGTACGTACGCGTGCGGCCAGTGATGATTCACCCTGGGAGGCGCCGAGCACAGTAAGCCAACCGCTGCCACTGCACCGGCTGCTATTATAGCTGATGCAGTTGCTGGGGTTGCTACTCCAGTTACTCGGCATCCTCACTGTCCATCACATGGTTTTGTCTTGAAGTAGGTAGGGCTGCTGGAGGATTCAAGCTTTACGAGGCGCCCAAGAAAAAGAAAGACCCATTCTGGATCGCGCAGTCGCATATGATTCAAGCGCCGTAAAAAACGAGTTGCTGTACTCTAGTCTAGGTTGCCGTAGAACACCAGGATCATATCAAGCTTGTTATATAACATTTTTCCATTCTGAAGTCAACACAGACCAGTTATAGCACTGCTTGCCATTGCTTGTCTGATCTTTTGTCGTCAATTGCCTAAATTGAATGAATTTTGAGGAAAAATCGTCAAAAGTCGCATATCTAAATATGGTATTATGAGTCTCGTACAATGAAATCCTACAAAATTTCTTTGGATTCACAGTGCATATGTCCATACCCAACATCTCCAATCAATTTTGGACCAGAATATGCATTTTCAAAAATTGCCATTTTTGGCCCAGTGGGAGGTGATTTTCCGGTCAGGGCTGAAAGGGTTTTTAAAGTCCCCTGCAATGACTACATGGTCACCGAGTTGCTGTGCTGCAGGTAATGAGCTGTCTAGGTAGTCGATGACGGAGCAATCTGATGGGCTACTCGAACCGGAGCGATACATAGCACAGACTACAACCTTGCCAATGGGAGCATGAATCTACAAAGAGCCATACCACCTCAAAACCTTTACAGTCAATGGTGTCAAGGTGCCGAGCATGCAGGTTGGACTTCACCCATACAGCTACGCCCCCGCCTGAAGCAGTTCGGTCTTGGCGAATAGGTGCTGCATAGCCAGGAATAGTTGACATGGCGAGGGGAACCTTGTCCGGCGTGAATTTCGTTTCTGTGATGATCGCTATATCAGGCTTAGTTGAACTCAGATTGTTTTGGAACTCGCCGAGTTTGGACAGCAGCCCAAAGGCGGTTGTGACTAGCAGCCGGAGACTTGCAGTAGTCATTCTGCCAAGCCGGACTGCTCCGTGTAGACTCCCGGGCTGCGAGGCAAGTCGTCACGATCAGGCTCAACTGAACGTTGCCTAAACTTCCACGGTCTGGCATAAAGTGGTCTTGGCCAGAAGTTTGGTGAGGTGATGAGTGCGAGGGCAGTGGCATCCACAGTGATCCTTGCAGATATCTTGCCATTTTCAGCCTTGTGGATGCTGCAGTTATGGACAGTAGCTGGAGTCCCGGCTCTGCCTGACCTTTTCAGGGTGAAAGCTTTGATGTCATCGTCAGTGCATGACTCACTCAGGTTACCGACATACAGGACAGATTTATTGGGTCTGGGTGGCTCTGATGACACTAGCTGCCAACTATCGTCGGAAATGACGTCTAGAGGCTGGAACTCCTCGCCGTACTACTCAAGTTCCACGCTTGTGCTGTTCTGTCCATCGTGCTGCATGTCTTCGTCACTCTGCACCTCTGGGCCACTGCCTGTGTCACCCACGCTACGGGGCTCAAACGTACTACTACTGCTAGTGCACCCGGTAGCCTGGCCTTGGTGGGTACGGGTACGATTTCTGGACCATTTCACACGCGTACGCTGGCTCTGCTGAGTAGCTTGACATTTCGGAGGAACACTTGCCTTGGCAATGGCGGCTTCTTTGAGGGGTACAACCTCCTTAGTCAGGCCGGACACCTGCCGCGACAGCTCATCAATCCTTTTGTTGAAGCGAGCCTCACGATCGGCCGACTAGGACGCTAGGTTAGCCAGGGTCTTGATTACTTCCAGCACAGACGACTCGATACCCGGAAGGGAGCACAACAGTTTCATCTCTGCTTCTGAGAGCCCCTTGAGGGCGGTCTTTGTAGTTGGGGGCATGGCGGCCAGAGGTGGGTCAGCCCTACTACTAATCTATACTTACTACTAGTACTGGTCCTCTTGGGCACGCCGAAGGGCTGCCAGGAAGCCGTGGAAACTAAAAACTGCGGAGCTCAAAAACTTGCTTCCACTCCATACCCCTTGCTTCAAGGACTCCGAGGTATTTGTATGTTTCTTCTGGCTGCAGCGACCTGATAGATGTACGGTCAGGCAATAGGCTCTCCTCAGAGGCTTCATGCTTTCCTGCCTTTAGTACAACGGTCGCGCATTTTTGCCACACCAAACTGCATGCCAATGTCTTGACTACAGCCATGAAGAGTGTGAACAAGAGATCGATTTGGAGAACTTCAAATTCAAAGGATCAGTCAGGGAAGTGAACTGCCTGAAAAGAGAAAAGGAACGCCAGCCTCACCAGGACTCGCACCTGGGACCTTGCTTGTCATGTGTTGTGAGCTGGCTTTGGAGTGAACAACTTTTCAGCGCCTTCTAGGGTCAGCTTGGTCCCATAGCTCAGTGGTTAGAGCATTTCTCATGACAAGCAAGGTCCCGGATTCGAGTCCTGGTGGGTCTGGTGTTTTTTTCTCTTTTCAGGCAGTTCACTTACCCAACTGATCCTTTGAATTATTATCATTATTATCATTATTTCCACTAGCACCACCAGTTACTACACAATCAGCTCATGCAATAACATTGCACGACACTGACTGACTGGCCCTTTTGCGTTGACATTTACCAAGCAAGCTTTAGCCAATTGGAAAGGAGAATGAGGAACGGGCGGGGTCAATGAGGTGCTTATACGAATGCAACTGCAGAATAGGCAACACAGAGAATATTAGAACAGTCCGTAAAACTGTCAACAATTCACTTGTTCATTTGTTGAACAATGCATTCCCTTCTCTATGTCTGAACACTGTACGATGTGAAGGCCTTGGAAATGGAGGGCTGTTAAGTTCACTATTTTAATAATCAGTTCATGCAGAGCAGTACGATACCTTCAGTATAACCTTGCCTTACATATTTCTCATAAATTGACGGTTTGGAGAAAGTCGCTCAGTTGGACTTTCCGCACCTTTGAACACACCACCACCTAGCGGTGGCGTGTGAGTAGAGCAGACCCATCACAACATGGTCAATTACGGAAGTACTGTATCCCAATTTCACTATCCCGACTGTTCATACATCATCTGCAGCGCCAAGCATTGGACCAACCGTGACCAACACATCCTACTTGAGCAGCACATCTCTGCAGCTGGCCTGGCGACAGCTCACGCAGCAAGATCTAAACGGTGTGTTGGTACGCTATGACATCATGATTGTCAGCCCTGCAAACTACTCACAGGTGTTCAATGTGACAAGCAACGAGACCAGTCTGACTATCACCCAGCTTGAGATCAACACTGTGTACAACCTGTCTGTGAGGGCTGTGACAGAGGCTGCACCTGGTCCATTTGGCAGCCCGGTACCACAACGAACAGATGAATCGAGTAAGCCACGCACATGCACACACACACACACACACACATTGTCTCACACACACATTGTCTCAGGTGACTATTCCCAAACTTGACCAGCGGGGTATTATTTCGCCACGTCACAAAATTGGCCTTTTTGAATGATTTGATTATATTCTTTTCCAGTGATTGGCGTAGCCCAGAGACGTTTGGAGAGTGTTGTGAAGAAGTATGGATATAGTGGATGGCTACAGTGGAGTCTGGGGATATTGAGAAACGTCACCAGTGCTATAAAACTTTAGTAAAGCCCCCTTTCGAAATGAACGCTCCACCCTTTAGAGTGCGAACGCCACCTTTCTTTGCAATAATATGAGTACACATGATGAAGGTGCACTCACGTGATCATCAATTACCTCTGAAATCCATACTTATGGCAGGTTCCAGTTGCAAGTAAATGAATACGTGGAATGGAAATTGGTCACTTGCCTACTAGTGCTGGTGTCGGTGAACCTTGCGGCCAAAAATGGCGGTAATATCACAAACATTTGGGTCCGATGATCCCCCCCCCCTCCCCCTTCACTTTGGTTCTGGGTATAACCTTGATGCAGGTAGTAAAGAGTAAAGAGTACTACACTATAGTAGTTTTCCCGTACATTCCTGCATGCAGTTGCACACAAATGGCAATAAACCTGCAGTACATAAACATGCTTTATTGCATGTGTGGAGTTATACTTACCTATGCCACTTTCAATGGTCCTAACCCAGCTTTTTTATTTTTTTATTTTTTTACTGAATACCACAGAACCATCAGATGCTGCACAGCGGGGGCGGTGGCATATTGGATGGAAATGGGGGCGGGGCAAAAGTAACTCCTCCGACCAAAGGTCTCGGAATCATCGTTACTCCTGTGCACCGATACATGAGAGGAAAGAAACATGTGCATCCAAGAGGGAAGCACTGGCTTTGCAAACGATAATGGGGAGAATTTGAGATCGAGATAGGAAAAAACAATAGTAAAACCAGTGCACCATAGAAAGATGGAGAGAACTGATAATCGAATATTAAGGCTGAGCGAAGGGGATCAAAGAGGGGTAGAAGTCTTGACCGCATCCATTTCCGGCTTGCTGATGTACGCCGCCGTCTAGCCAAGCTTAATACATCGAAGGCAACAGGACCTGACAATATTCCAGCAAGAGTCCTAGCTCAGTGTTCCAGTGAGCGTGCAGAACCAGTCACCAAACTGTTCTCACTCTGCTTTCGCCACGGTGTTCAGCCTACCAAATGGAAGCTGGCCCATGTGGTTCCAGTCTTCAAGGAGAGCCCCGCTCGGATCCCAAAAATTACCGGCCAGTCTCACTACTATCCATCCTGTCAAAAGTAATGGAGAGTATAGTAAACAAGCAGCTCGTGAATTATCTAGAGCGTTTCAATATTCTGCCCGACAATCAATATGGCTTTCGGCAAGGAAGAGGTACGTGCGACATCCTCCCTGCTTTGCACACTGCGTGAGTCAAGACTGTCAGCGATGGAGGGTACGTTCACATGGTGGCGGTGGACATAGCAGGAGCATTTGATCGGGTATCACACTCTGGACTGATTTTCAAAGCCAAGAACGTTGGCATTGGTGGCTGCCTGCTGCACTGGCTGCAGGATTACCTCCTGTACCGCAGACTATCAGTCCTGGTCCACGGCGACTCAGCCTCCCCGGCGCCCATAACAGCAGGTGTGCCCCAAGGCAGTATCCTTGGCCCGACACTTTTCCTCTTGTATGTGTCTGACCTGGATCAGTGCTTGTCTCCCGAGACGCGACTAAGTTCTTTTGCAGACGAAACAACCCTCTACAGCCTCATCCGCACGCAGGACAATATGAATGACATGACTGCCGCCTTGCAATCCAGCCTCAAGCGTCTTGAAGAGTGGGGAGAACGCTGGCGCATCAGATTCGAGCCCTCTTAATCGCAACAGCTGCTGATGACTACGAAAGCCACACACCCTGCTGTCCCTGACATCAAGTTTGGAGGTATCGCGGTTCCGGAAGCCAACACCATCAAGCTTCTTGGAGTGACATTTGACGCCAAGCTGTCATTCCGGGATCACTTGCACTCGATTGCGACACGTGGCTGCCAGAGACTGGGTGTTCTCCGTCGGCTTGCCGTGTGTTAGATTACCATGGCCGGCTTTGTGCGTACAAGGGATTTGTGCGACCTATCCTTGAGTATGCTCCCCTTGTGTGGATGGGAGCTGCATCCAGCCACCTCGCCCGACTCGACCGTGTGCAGAAACGTGCAATGGCCATTATTGGCCCTGGTGCCCTTCTCCAAAGCCTGTGCCACCGCCGAATTGTATCTGGGCTGGTATACCTGTACAAGCTCCAGTGCATCCCAGGACCACCCCAGCTCACCGCCATGATCCCCCCTCCAGCCAACCATGTAGAAGCTCGGCGCACCCGGAGTCATCCCCCTCCTAGCCAGCAGCACCATGTGCAGCTGCAGCAAGTCCTGGAGAGCACCTGCCTATGTTTCTCGCTCCTTCCCGTTTTCTGTCATCTCAGCATGGAACAACTTGCCAAGCGAAATTGTAAGGGCTCCACTCAGCTTGAAGCGGCTCCACACGTTCAAAGAAGTACCTCACGCACCAACACTGGCTGATGGCTACCGACTTCTACGGATGAACTCTTGACTGTGGCATGGGTCATGTTCCTTGGTTCGGCTATGCTGATGATACTGGGCTTCTTTTTTTTTTCTTTTTTTTTTTACTGAATACCACAGTATTATCAGATGCTGCACAGCGGAGGCGGTGGCATATTGGATGGAAGTGGGGGCGGGGCAAAAGTAACTCCTCCGACCAAAGGTCTCAGAATCATCGTTACTCCTGTGCGCCGATACATAGGAGAAAAGAAACATGTGCATCCAAGAGGGGAGCACCGGCTTTGCAAACGATAATGGGGAGAATTTGAGATTGGGATAGGACAAAACAATAGTAAAAGCAGTGCACCGTAGGAAGATGGAGTGAACTGATAATCGGATTTTAAGGGTGAGCGAAGGGGATCAAAGAGGGGTAGAAGGGAGCTGGAGTGCGGTCAGTATAATTAGGCTGGTGTGTTTGCAGAGATCATAGCCTGTCTGTGGCCCACTCCCACTTGCTGCGCCGCAAGTGGTCGTTGATGTTTTTCTTGAACGTGTGCATACCTCTGCGAGAAGGGAGAGACTGCAGAAGGGTAGGTGGGAGCTGATTCCACATTGCGATGAGGGAGTGGGGAAATGAGCAGAGCGTGTTGTTTCGTGCCTGGGGAGGAAGAATACTGGTGAGTTGCGATGGATGATGTGTTGCAGATCTGGTTGTCTCACGAGTAGACATGCGGCATTGCGGTGCGGCTGCTGATGGTGGCAGAATGGCTTTCACCATTTCCGGACCCTCCACAAAGTTCAGCTTGTACAGAAAGCAGAGCCCTGCTACGGTACGGCGAATGTCGAGGCTCGGGAGGTATGATCCATCTCCAATTATGTGCAGGGCACGGCGCTGGATGGCAGTGAGGCGGGCCAAGATGGTGGGGGCTGCGCTCATCCACACCAGCATGCCGTACTCTAATACAGGGCGGACAAAGCCACGGTACACGATTGCCCGGTTCTTTGGGTCCAGCACAGCCGATGCCTTACGGAGGAAGCAGAGCCGCTGGGCTCCGCGTACTGCAAGCTGTCGGATATGGCTGCGGAATGCCAGCTGCCTGTCGAAGGTGACGCCAAGAAGCTTTAGCTCCTCTACTTCTGGCACGACTGCTCCTTGGAAGCGTATTGCGTTCGGGGGGTTGGCGAGCGGTGGTGGCTGATGGTCAATGCCTGCGACTTTGTGGGCTCGAACTTGATCCTCCACCTGCTTCCCCATGCTGCCAGTGAGTCTACTGCCTGCTGGAGGATTGCTTTCTCTTCTGGCAGTCTGAGTCGGGTGGTGATGCACTTGTAGAGAGTTGTGTCGTCGGCGTATACAGCCAGCTTCGCCCTATCAGGCAGGTGGTCTTCTGCGTCGTTGACTTACAGAAGGAAGAGGGTGGGGCCGAGGATGCTGCCCTGTGGCACGCCAGATTGGATTTGGTGGATCCGTGAAGACTGGCCACCTATGACGACACGGATGTGGCGGTCTGTCAGGTAATTCAGGAGCCAGGCAAGGAGGGGGCCACTTATGCCGCACAGCTCAGCCTTGTGGAGGACGCCGTTGTGTGAGACCTTGTCGAAGGCCCCGGCAATATCTACTGCGAGGACCCTGACAAGGCCTCCACCGGCAGCTGCAAGGCTCCACTCATGCTGAAGAGCAATCAGCAGATCAGAGGTTCCCAGTCCAGTGCGAAAGCCAAACTGCCTGTGAGAAAGGATGTCATTCTTCTTCAGGAAGTTGGACAGGCTGCGGTTCACGATGGACTCCATACACTTAGACATTATGGGCAGTAGTGATATCGGTCGGTAGTTTCTGGGGTTCGACTTGGGGCCTTTCTTGTGTACCGGTTCGACGTTGGCAACTTTCCACATGGCAAGTTGATGACCACTGCAGAAGCACAGGGTAAACAGCTTGGATAGAGGCAGGGCCAGAGAGTCGAAACATTTTCTCAGCACTCTAGCAGGTACTGCATCGGCCCTGTGGCTTTACTTGGATTCAGGGCTCGGAGTGTCCGGCTTACGGTGGCTTGGCGGAAGTGGACTGTTGCAAGCGTATTTGCGGTGCGCCGGCGGACATGCGGGAATGGCCCCAACTGTTCTGCAGAGTCATCGTCTAGGCTGCACTTCTGGGCAAAGTACTTCCCGATGACGTTAGCCTTGTCATGGCTTTTGGTGCATGCCATGCCATCGGGGTCAACCAGGACTGGGATGGAGCTGTCCCGGCCATGCCCTCCAACTCGTTTAATCACGCTCCACCACTCTCTGTCCTGCAGGCTGCCCGTTCGGAGCCATTGCTTGACATGGTCGAGATGTCTGGCTTTGGCTCTTGCTAGACATCTTGTTGAGTCAAGGAATGCTAGCTTGTATGTACACTTGAGCGCTCCATTTCTGGGGTCATCGCGGAATTTCCGCCAGGCATTGCGCTTTCTGTCACCTGCTGCAGAGCATTCCTTACCTCCCGTACCCGTATGACTCCCGTGTATGCGGAACACAACCTGCTTCGTGTACACCAGCTCTTGCGTGAAACAGTGTGCTCGCTGGTCTACCGGTGCTTACATTCCACCATGGAGCAGCCGCTGATCAGCGCATTATTTGGAGATTTCGTCACTTCGACTAGGGCTGGCCAAACGCGCGGCTCCCAACAACATCTGCTGCAGCTTCCATCCAGAACTCATCCCGTGTCTCTTTCTGCTGCACGCGTTTGGAACAGTCTTCCACCTGATGCGAGAAACATCACGCCCCCCTCCAGTTCAAGGGTGTGTTGCACGCGTATTGTCTTACTGTAGCATGACAGCAACCCCCTCCCCTATCTTGAATAGTACTAGTAGTATGTAGTAATCCTGATGCTCTGATGCATGCCGAGGCTAGCTGTGCTCAGTCTCCGGCTAGCTGTATGCTCAGGATGCATTCTTGATCTTCTCTTCTTCTTCTTCTTCTTTTCTTTTTCCTTTCTCTTTTCTTTAAAATGTTTTACTGCCAGAAGTCGTCTTCATATAAGGAGGCAGATATGCCTGTTTGTTGTACGACTTTAAATAAATCCAACCAACCAACCATTCTGGTGTCCACCAGATTGGGTCCTGCGGTCTGGTCTTGAAGACCTTGGATGGTCTAAAGCGCTGCATTCCCTCAGTGATTCGCTTGGTCAGAAGCTCACATGATATGTTAGGGTCGTCGCCGATTATTGTGTCCCAGTCAGTAGTCCGGAGGAAGGAAGAGAGGCGGGGCCAGTCAGTCCGCTGGTATCGCCATACTGTACGAGTGGTGGGTTGGTCTACAGATGCAGTAAGCTGGAAGTTGGCTATGACAACATCATGGTCTGATCTGCCAAGAGGTGGTTGGGTGGTGGTAGACACAGTTCCAGGCACATCCGACATGACGAGGTCAAGAATATTTTCCCCACGAGTGGCTGAGGTGACGTGTTGTCGGAGACCATGTACACAGCACATGTCTTCTGCAGCTTCTCCAGCAGCCGAGGTGTGTGGACTTCCAAGCCATTACCGGTTGTGGGCATTGAAGTCACCTGCCACAATAATGTGTGAGCAGAACTGCCGGGCTTTGTCGATGCCAGATTCCAGCTGGGTGAAGATACTGCAGTCGCTGTCTGCACTCGTCCGAGGTCTGTAGGCAGCACAGATGCCAAATTTCATGCCTGACGGTGCAGCAACACTAATCCAAAGAGTTTCACACTCAGAGCTGATGTCCAGTTGTTTGTACGCCATCCCTTCTTTCAGCCATATGGCGACTCTGCCGCCTTGCGCTGTCCGGTCTCGACGTATTGGGGGGGGGGGGGAGGTAATAGCCAGGGATTGAGACTTCCGCAACTGTAGCCTTGTCGGGCGATAGTTTGGTCTCGGTGACGACAGCGATGTCTACATGCAGGCTTTTCAGAGTATGCTGAAGCTCATTCATTTTGTTGTAGATGCTGAATGCATTCGTGACCAGGAGACAGAGTGAGGGGGCCTTAGTTTTCATTGTGACCGTTGGCGCTGTTTGGGTTGGTGCATGACCTACATTGGGTGGTGGGCTCGTGGGTCTGTGTATCCTGCAGGGGTGGCTGCGCACCATGCTGGGCAGCTCGCTTTGCATCCTGCGACAGCGAATCTCGTGACCGTTCCGCAGAGGAACGTTTGTGGCTCAGAAGGGGGTTACAGGTGTGCCGGCAGCTGCAGCGGACAGGCCACGACTCGCGCTCAGGAAGTCGTTAATTGTGGCGCCAATCCCAAATTGCTGTTGCTATTGATCATGCTGCTAAGCTTCCAGCTGGGTGGTGCTACTGTCGCTACTGCTGCTGCGGCGACTGCTGTTGCTGCTGCGGTGACCACTGGTGCTGCTGCGGGGACTGCTGGAGCTGCTGCTGCGGCGACTGCTGGTGCTGCTGCTGGTGTTGTTGTTGTCATTGTTGCTGCTGCTTCTGTTCTTGTGCTTGTTGTGGCTGCTGCTTTTGCTGCTGCTGATGCTGAATTTTGGCCGCATTTGCATTTGTGGAGGTGTGGAATCTCCACGGCCTGCAGTAGAGCGGCCTTGGCCAGAAATTGGCTGACATCACTGTCAGCTTGGAAGTGGCATCAACTGATATCCTGGCGGACACTTGCCCATTTCCGGCTGTGTTTAGGCTGCATTGGTGGGCTTTGACAGGCGTCCCCATGGCCCACGCTTTCCGACCTACGGTGTACAAACTCAGTGAGGCTGTCCACCGTTCAGTCGGGGCTCAAGTTGCCCACAAAGAACACCGATCGCTTCTTTCTTGGCGGGCCCACGGCAACTAATTTCCAACTGTCATCCTTGATGACGGCCAGGATAGGTTGGCTCTTCTCGCAGTTTGATTGCACAGGCTCAGGATTGACCAAGCCGGGGTCGTCCGTACGGGTACGGGTTTCGTGCTGTGCAGAGCCAGAGGTCACGTCGGCCTGCCCTGACTGTTGTCCATCATCTGCATCGGCTGCATCAAGCTGGTTTGCTGCTGGGTCAAGCTGGGGAGGTTTCGTACGGGTACGAGATTTTTCGCCTTGGGCTTGGTACTGAGAAGATCGTGCAGTGGCCTTGTCAGGAACAATGGCGGATTTCTGCAGGGAACAAAATTCCTCATGGAGGCCTAGGAGCTGCGCGGAGAGGTCGTCCACACGCTGATGGAGACGCGACTCACGATCCCTCGACTCGCTGACATGAAAAGTCAGGGTCTGCAGCACGCTGAGCAGAGTGTGCTCTATACCCGGGAGGGAGCAGAGAAGTTTCATCGCAGGCTCTCCTGCAAGCTCGCCCATGGCGAAGAAGTTCTCCCTGACTGCTTTACCTACCTACATCCCTACACTACGCTACCCTACTACACTATGCTACCCTACACTGCCACTAATACTACTGCCCTACTTCCAGACCGGCCTGTTGCCGGCTGGGCTGTCAAACACTACGGAGCTGAAAAGTCACAACTGATGTAACTGCTTCCTCTACATAGCTGCCCGTGTTCAATTTCAAGCCACCTACAACCCTAGAGCAACCCTGTATCAATACAGTTGCATAACAAACGTCCTCGATATTGTGTGGTGAATGTGGGCCAAGAGCGCAGTGTTGAGATGTGGAGAGTTTCAAATGAATTTATCCTGCTGGAAGAACACAGATGTTAGTGTTGACCTGTGTGATCAGTTACACTTTATTTTTGATACTTTGTATACCAACCCGAAATCGGGTTTTCCTTTGCTCGAGATAGCATTTTCAAAACGCAGTTTTACTAAAATTTGACAAACAAATTTTCGTAAGGAAAACTGCTCCACACGTGATCCATCAGCTCAAACGCGGGAACTCTAGCTTCTTCTTCACCCTTTTTTCAGCGCATTATAGATCTTATTAGGGAGGGTACCCGGGTGGGACTGTTATATTTAGTTTACTTCCGTAGTGTACGCATTACAAGTAATTTCGGGACGGCCAGTGTTAGCGTCCCGCCATACTAGGTTATGAAGTACAAAATTCAGAGATCCCTATTTCAAACTATTGTTGTTGACTGCATTAGCTTTCATATTCGATGGTAATAATTATAATATTGAACCGATGATTACTTGTATATCTAAGATTGACGAGTTTGTGCGTGTGTGTGTGTGGGTGTGGGTGTGTGTGTATGTGTGAGCAAGCGTGCGTGCGTGCGTGTGTGTGCATTGAGGCACTGCATCACCTTTAGATGGCAGTTTCTAGGTTCAAGGTGTGTGTGTGTATGTGAATGGCAGCTCAATAACTTTGGGGGTATTGTCACATCTTTATTAACCCTTTAAGAGCCACAGGAAAATTTTCAAAATTCTGCATCTTTTCGTGTTCCTTGGATCATAGCTTCAGTTCTTCTCACTCAATCCTCAAAATCTAGGGCTTCCTGGAAAGGTCTCCGCGAGAGGAAGAGAATGAGGTCGATCATGATAGCCAGCACACAGTCTATCCAGCGCTAGATCGCAGGGACAGTACGAAAAATGCCCCAAATGCGTCCCGTCCCGCTCCAGATAATTCATTTTACTCGATGGCGGAGTTCCAAATTTTTCGCTGTGTACTCTTGACAATATCAACAGTGAAGCCCGTGCAAATTCGAGTAAACTAGGGTGACAAAAAGTCTTAAAATTCTCAATACTAAAGTCGCACTGAGCGCTTTTGAAATTGCCACGATCGCGGCTCGACTTACGAGTGATTTATCTCAGGAGCCGTTGCTCGCAGCGCTTCGTGGATTGTTTCTCCCGACAGGTGAGACTTTTCTCTTCGTCCTGGATACTTTGATCACTGGATTTGAGATTGGACTGAGGTACGATCTTTTGAAGTTTTGCATTTGAATGCGTTGTTTACGACGCATTCAAGTACGGGGGCGGCTCTTAAAGGGTTAACCTCATTCATTTGACAGCCTTCCAGAAACTCAGAGTACAAGTACTCACATGTTTTGATAGTTCACTTGGTCCGGTATTTCTTGTGCTCACAGTTCCTGGACAACCCACTGCCAACTTTTCTTCGACTTCAGCAACAATCACTGGGCAAGTCTGGGTGGAACAAGGAAACTTCAGGGTATCGCGATTCTGCATTCAAGCCACGCTGACTACTTTTGGTACATCCAGCCAAGGTGAAACCAGAACAACGTGCAGCAAAATGCCAAGAATAACATTGCTTGGTCTGCAAGGTGATAGTTTATTCAGCCTGGTAGTTTTTGTCAACAACACCAATGGACGAAGAAGTCCACTGTCTCCTTCCTACACAGTCAGGACATTGGAAACTGGTAAGACTTGGGTTTTTTTTTAATTCTTACGGTGGTCCTGAAGATCTTACCAGACCATGTACAGTGTAACTGGTATTATGGGTGGTAGATAGGCATTTTCCAAACAGCGTGTTGTTGACCAAACGCAGCCACTGCCTTATAGGCGATTCGCACTACAGGCACTTGCACATTTTACTTGTAATTAACGAGAAAAAGGGACTGTGTGGATTCCAAAGTCTGCACTCTACAACAGGCACATTTGAATTTTGAATGATTCACCCATCAGTCGCCATGGGTATTTCAAATTTCAAAACACACATACAATAATTATCATGGTGAAAAGAGCTGCGTAAAAAATCAAGTCTTGTTTCGCGCTTTCTGGTGTAAATGTGCTCGAGCACGCCACAACTATCGTAAAAGTGGGCCCCCAGCTCGTTTGCACTTTTCAGCCACTTTCTGTCACTTTTCTCGTTCACTGGGGCAATACCATAGCAACGGTCCGGTGCACATGGATTTGCCTGTCGTGTGAATTGCCCACTAGGTATAGGAAAAGAGCTCGAATGGCAGATAGTTTCAATTGGCATTTCACAAGCAAACAATGAATGAAACTTTAAGGACTACCAGCGCTATCTGGATGATAGCGTGGCAGCTGAGGTTAGAGGTGGAAGAACTTTTTAAAAGTGTTAGGTACCTCCTCCCGTACCTTTTCTAGCTGGCCTGCATGCACTTGCGTACTCACCTTTTGTCTCCTTTTGTTCCGTTGGCCTGGATAGCTACTTGCGCGCCCATATTTGCCATAGCTACCCAGGCCCTTTATCTTGCCGTTCAGACTTGATCTCTTCCTCTCTTTTCTCACTCTTCAATGTAGTCGTTTCGTTCGTCTTGGTCTCTTGTCTCGTCGTCTATAATAAATGTCGTTTCCCCAACCTACCTGTTCCCGTTGTCATGTCTGGATAATGTGTCGTCAGTCGTCCTGTTTCGAACTCAACAAAAGTAACACAGTTCATTTCTTGCAATCTTCATCCTTTTGCCCTGCTCTTTCTCTGTTTTGTGGTAGATCAGCAACAACAACAAGGAACCAGCGCTACCACAACCATAACAATTGGAATCCTATCATCGTTTCTTGTTCTCACTGTCCTAGCTCTCATCGTCATTATTGCATGGAAGCGCCGTAACAAGGCCAGTTATATACCCAGGGAATCAGATTCACCGAGAATTCCACTCGCTTCCATGGACAAACCGAACACCGCAGAAATCATGAAGGGAAGTGAACCAACTCCTCAAGTTGAAAAGGCTCTACTCACCAGCAATGACGCGTACGGGGCAGTGGTACTGCCATGTTCCTCGAATCCCGTGAAAATGGATGATGGGGCATATGAAACAGTTGGGCTGGTGGAAGAAAGTGACCCGGTTTATGCTGATGTTTCAGAAATGCCGTCCAACCAACCCAAAGCTGTCGTGACCGATGAGCCTCTGGGAGATGATGTAGTGTATGAGACCACTCTCGGCGATTGTATCGTTTCTGAAGACTGCTAGCCTGAATTGATAACATCCAGCTAAGCGTTGCGCACATGCACTGTAGCATATTGCGGCCCGGATACAATGCACCACTGACAACGTGCAGCAACATACTATGACTACACTGCAGACACACACCATAACCCCAACACTCTCTACGAAATAATTATAATTCCTCAATTCCTGTTGTGCATTGAATATTTTAAATTTTAAGTTTTTTGGGATAGACAAGAGGCCAGTAATTTATAGAGTGCTATGAGAACTTGCAGCAAGTTGCTCTACTGCAACCAACCATTTTTCTGTCGTCACCAGCAACAGTTCAGGTAAATGGTTTTACTTTAGGTTGGATCTTCACAAACGCTGGCACGTTGTATTGCATTCGTCTAACCTCTACTCCTGTGGCTTTAGCCCTTTTGCAAATCGCCTCCAAGGGAATACTTCCCATTTAAAACCTTTGCTTTTTGAATATTTTAGCACTTTCAATGCATTCAGCTGCACTCAGTGCTGAGTTCTAGGCCAAGTGGATAAAATCCTTCGACAAAGTGAGTTGGATGAATGTGCCTAAAGTGATACGCAAGGCTTTCTTTTCTAACGTTACCTTTACCAATAGAACAGGCATTTCTCCTTTTCACATGCTTCAAGTATTGAATTCCTGCACATGCTTCAAGTAATGAATTCCTGCACATGCTTCAAGTAATGAGTTCCTGCACATGCTTCAAGTAATGAATTCCTGCACATGTGGTGATAGGGCGTATTACTTTTTAAAAGTCACTGTATGGTCATGGTAAAAAAAAAGAGTTGATTCTGAGGTCATGAGCCTGTGAAAATCGGTGCGAGCGAGCGATTTATTTTATTTTATTTCCCTCATTTTTTTATTTCCAAAGATAGGGTCACACATATGTACGTCACAGGTTCATATAATTATTTTATTATTCAGGCCAGGGAGTAGAAAAATACCGGTATTTTTCTACTCCCGGATTCATGCCTTTCGCATTGACCGTTTTCATGCGCGCATATGCATGCATAGAAATAAAAAAATCGTCGGAGCACCGCCAAAAATCGGTGCGCGCGTACTGAGAATCAAAGATAATTTTTACCATAGCCAAAGGCTGTTTTTATACAGGTAGAACCACCCTACTTCATAGTCACTAACCAAGTACAGTACTGTAGGATATCGGCATTCGGTTTGTTACAATTAGTCCTCGTGACGCTTCCCTTTCAACATCAGATTCTATCCTTGATAAAAATTGAGCCTCCCAAGTTGGCCGGTTGTTGTTTTGCGTTGTCGGATTGTGGTTAGACCGTATAGTCGAATGGCCTTACCGTCCTGTTGTCGTACTAAGCCAGCATTCCACCTTGCCTTGGAATGTAGCTTGTGTTCGGCTTGGTGGCGCTTACCTTCCCCTCTTTGGAACTATCACCAATATCCATGAACCTTCCAATTTGAAAGGCCGTTGGTTAGCGCTAACGAGCAGTGCTCAAGCTCACTTCCTTGCTGTGGAATGTTTCGGTACTCCTTGTCAGTCTGGAGCTACCTTGTGCACGTCTGACTGTTCAAAACCTGGTATAGTTGGTGGACTCTAACGCATAACTTGTGCCCCACCTTGTGCCCCAGCTTTGTAATCAATGTTACACACAAAAGGCGCAACGGAGGTTTACAGAATTGTCGCAACTCAGAACATTACAAAAAATTTAAATGTTTTCTTCCATTCAGGAAGTAAATTTTATGTGCTGAGTTACGGGCATCAGTCCCAACCTGCCCGGATCTGGGGAGTTTTACTGTAGTACATCTGTGGCCAAAGATATCCAACGCACGTGCCGAAAGCAGCGCCAAGGCTAATGCGGCCCTAAGATCAGTTTTGGGAACATGCATGATGTAATTGACATGGAAACGCGCCCCTACTTTTGACTCCAGGGTCGGATTCCTTTGGCCACGACTCTACATGGTTGTGCTACCAGTGACAGTACTACAGTACAGTTCTGGCTGGAGAAATCCGGGTGCAAGGCGCAAGCTTGAGTGGCGCGACTGGATTTCATTGACCAGTCTGCTCTATTACTATTAGTGCAGTGCATTATCACTCTAGTATTGACTCCCATTGATTTTCGCTATACCTAAGCAGTCAAATATTCCTGCATATTTCACTCCTTGGGGCGATATTGACTGCTTATATAATTTTGACTGCTTGTGGGTTGCGCAGTTGAACGGTGCCTAGTACAGCATGGTCACTGCATGAGTAGGTGATGGTGCAACGGTTGTGCAATCATAAAACCGGGATTCATGAGGTTATCGTTCTGGAATTTGAAACACGGACTGTTTGTCGTTATCAATCTTATATTGACTTCGTACTTGGTATAGAAAATATAAAAAACCTCGTAAAAGACCTCGGCTTCGGCTCGGTCCTTTACTCGGCTTTTATTTCCTACCGGTATATTGACCTCGTACTCAGTCAATATTCGATACTAATCTTATCAGTTTTCTTAGCCTAGTACCTCAAAACTACGAAGTGTTGAAATCCAGTCGTGTCACTCAAGTTTGCGCCTTGCACTGTTTCGCAGGCCAGTGTTCGCAGGTCTACGGCTGCGGAATGCCCAGCGCGTAGAGACCTACCCGAGTGACACGACTGGATTTGAGGGCTTGAAAGTGATGACGTCAAAAACGGCCTGGGAGTAGTAAGTTGACATCAGATTTCTATTTTGGATCCACTAAGGTGTGACTTTGCTATTGCCTCAGTATGTGGGTCCATAGCAACCCGCTCATGTCGTATGCAGGTGCGACTTTTACTTCGCCAACAGTTGTCACCAGGGAGTCGTAAAAGCCCGGGAGAGGACACGGCACACATTCCCTGAAAACATCTTTGCCTCGCGCTGCCGGGGAACGCTGCCAGGGAACGGTGTTGCGAGGCAAGGAAATTATTATTTTCGAAAATTGTGATGTCTTCTTGAAATACTAATTGGGACATTCTCCGATTTCTCTTAGAGCACGGAGACGATTGCTCCGTCGAGTCTTCTGATCTCTATTTTCATCCTCAATTCTTCCAGCTGCCTCACTCATTCTCTCTCAGTTTATCGAAGTTAATTTATTCTGAGGCGATGGAAATGCAAGATAAATCCCTAATTGTACTTCAATTTTATTTGAGTTGGGGTGAACGAAATGAGATTTGTGGAAAGTGACGCCACTTCCCGTGTTAGTCGTTGGTCGTATCATACAGCCCATATTCCATTGCAGGTGATGGGCGAACGTTCGTGTTGAGATCCGCTGAGCTTCCTCGTACTCGTGGAGTTGAATTTGTGGCAGAAATTGCACTGAATTGCAGTCAAATGGTTGTGAATGAAACAAGATTTGTGGAAAATGACGCCACTTCCCGTGTTAGCCGCTGGTCGTATCATACAGCCCATATTCCATTGCAGTTGATGGGCGAAAGTTCTTGTGGAGATCCGCTGAGCTTCCTCGTACTCGTGGAGTTGAATTTGTGGCAGAAATTGCACTGAAATTGCAGCAAAATGGTTGTGAATGAAACGAGATTTGTGGAAAATGAAGCCACTTCCCGTGTTAGCCGCTGGTCGTATCATACAGCCCATATTTCATTGCAGTTGATGGGCGAAAGTTCTTGTGGAGATCCGCTGAGCTTCCTCGTACTCGTGGAGTTGAATTTGTGGCAGAAATTGCACTGAAATTGCAGCAAAATGGGTGTGAATGAAACGAGATTTGTGGAAAATGAAGCCACTTCCCGTGTTAGCCGCTGGTCGTATCATACAGCCCATATTTCATTGCAGTTGATGGGCGAAAGTTCTTGTGGAGATCCGCTGAGCTTCCTCGTACTCGTGGAGTTGAATCTGTGGCAGAAATTGCACTGAAATTGCCGCCAAATGGTTGTGAATGAAACGAGATTTGTGGAAAATGAAGCCACTTCCCGTGTTAGCCGCTGAGCTTCCTCGTACTCGTGGAGTTATGAATTTGTGTCAGAAATTGCACTGAAATTGCAGTCGAGTGGACTTCTGTGCGTGTGTTGTGAGTGAATCGCAATGGCTCCCTTCCTTCAGCATCGTCAAAACGCAACATAGAGCATTATTACGCACTCGTTCCATGATTCATAATATTGCCTGGATTCTTTTAAAAACAATCAATGTGTGTTCCCTATCTATCTACATTGTACATGGTTGCAGGTCGTTATTTATAAATCTTGATAATTTCAACACTTTTCTACTCGTATACTGAGTACGCGGTGACTTTAGCCGTTTAGGAAAAGGAAAGCTCAGCCTCCAGGTTGGCCAGAAAGGTTCTCAGTGAATCTAACCGAAGTCTTGGCGAGTGTACAAAAGGTAAACCTATCATTTGTACTTCATGCACAAAAATGCGCACACACGCACGCACGCGCGCGCGCACACACAAACACTGTACAAACACACACAAAAGTACAAGCACATGTGCGCATACTAGGCCGCGCCGGCCTAGCGTGCTTCACTTTCTGGCCGAGGCAAACATCGTCCGCGTGCGCGCATCCCGTGTCCTCTCCCGGGCTTTTACGACTCCCTGGTTGTCACTCCGCCCCCACTAGCCAAATTAGTCAGTTTCACTGGCTACATTACCTTGCGGTGAGTAAGATCGCTTGAAATGTGCTTGGATCCATACAAAAACTGGATCCAGGTGGATCCAGTTTTTGAATTTTCAAATTGTTGCTATGCCATTGCTATGCTGTGACGTAGCACTTTCAAGCCCGTACATAACGGATTGCGATTGTACAATGTAGCGGTGATGGTGATCCGCGCTGTGCTTGACCTTCCGTGTCGTCTCGGTGGTCTCGGTATTGTTAACCCCAGTCAGCTGAGCGATGAACATCAGCGCTCTCTGTCCATCACCCATCCACTCATTGACAACATCATCCAACAGCAGTCATCCATGGAAGGCATCTCAGGGCGGATGCGGGTACTGAAGGCAACAGCTAGGACAGCCGCTGGGAAGAAGGAGAAGGACCATGTCGTCACCCTGATGGCCGAACTCGAGCCAGACCTGCAACGCACCCTACAGCTTGCCTCGGAGAAAGGCGCCTCAAGTTGGCTGACATGTCGGCCATTGCGAAGGCATGGCTTCACCCTGCACAAGGGCGCCTTCCGCGATGCCATATGCCTCAGGTATGGATGGGATCCTGATCGCTTACCTGCAACATGCGCGTGTGGAAAGCCATTCTCGACCACCCATGCCATGTCATGTGCCATCGGTGGTTATCCCTCGTTACGGCACAACGAGGTCCGAGACCTAACAGCAGCACTGCTACGCGACGTCGCACATGATGTTCATGTTGAGCCGCACCTCCAGCCTGTGACCGGTGAGCGCTTTCCGCTGCGGTCCACCATCACGGCAGAACAAGCTCGGCTGGATGTAGTTGTCAGCGGTCTACACGGTGGACGGTTTGAGAGGACCTTTCTAGATGTCCGGGTTTTCAACCCATTTGCCCCCTCAAATCGGAAACCAACGATCGCTGGCAGCTACAGAAAGCACGAAGAGGAGAAACGGAGGAGTTATGAGAGTCGCATTCTCAACGTTGAGCACGCTTCCTTCATCCCCGTGGTGTTCAGTACGACTGGTGGCCAAGGGAAGGCAGCCTCCACTCTCTTTGGCCGCATTGCAGGCATCAAGTCTGAGAAGAATGGTGAGCCTTTCTCTGTGGCAATGGCTTTGATCAGAGCCCAGCTGTCCTTTGCTCTCGTGAAGGCGGCCGTGGCATGCCTTCGTGGGCATCGCCACAAGTCGAGCAGGTATGACCCTCATGCATATTCTGCCACACTTGCTGTCTCCGAGTGTCATCTGTAGACAACCTGTCTGTTTCCCCTTTTCTCTGTATCATTTTGTATGTTATAATTTCCGCGGATTCCAGTTTTTCTCCCTTCATTATAATTTAAGCGCAGTTTAGCGCGTATTGGCTTATGATTTCTTTTTCTTCTGTTTGTATTTAGCGCTTGACCGGTTATTATTTTCCTTCTCTTTATTTTGCGCTACATATTATTATTTTTCTGGTATTATAAAATAGGGCTTTCAAATGCAAAATCACAATGTGAAACAACTTGGAAAAAAAAAACATTTCGTCATGCGCGCGTCATACGTACGTACCTGGATGCAAAAGTTTTGAAAATAAAAATGAAAGACTTGTAAAAAAAAAAAAAAAAAAAAAAAAAAAAAAAACAATGTAGCCAGGTGCTCGAAGTCCGTACACTTTTACAGTGTGTGTTTGCCGAGCTGAAACTCACACTAGCAATGATCACTTGCCAGAATCCTGCTCGTGGATGGAAGGTATCTTGTCCAAGTTTGTTCTGAGACCAGGCTCGATTGAACCAGGCCATCTTTCGATCCGATCTGTTTCTCTGGAGTTCGCTGATTTTTCATATCAAATTGTTGTGTCGCAGAGGGTACTCTAAGTCCGTACTGATCAGAGGTGACTCGAAATACACACATATTTCTGCTAATTGCTAGCTTGCAATCCCTCGGTTACGACGAAAGCACCGAAGGGATATGTTTGGGATGTGCCTCCACCAGTATTTCTTGCAAAAGCGTAGTTTGTTGCCGAAATGCAAGATGTTTTTAGTCGGCTCAGAGAAGAAGCAGCTGCGCTGTGAAAACCGCGGGAAAACAGTGGTGGAGATGCCAGGAGTGTCAACCTTTCTGCAAGGATTGGTGGTTCTCTGTAAATTCTTCTCCTCTGGCCATTGTCAGCTCTAAGCTGGCTCTTGATGATTGAGTGAAGGTCTGTTTGACGCTGTGTCCGTTCGAAATCGGTCTTGGCAAAGTTGATTTTTGCATGAAATGTAACCCAATTTGTATTTCGTATGGACACTCGAAAACCCACTCGCGTGGTATGGGACTTCTGCTTATCGTAGATCCCTGAAAATTGCTACGCGAGGAGAACATACCACACTGTCCCCTCCATAGAATATTTGAGTCGAATACAATAGCAGAACATGAAATTATGGGCGTACGAACTTAGGATACCATGTACGGACTTCGAGCACCTCTCTACTGTCTGTAGCTAGCAACGTACATCTAGTTCTACCAAGGCTCAAACTCAAAGCAGGGAGTGGTACAATGTATTTTGCTACTCAGTGGCTCAAACCGCGGTAGATCTACACTACATCCATATCCCATGCATGGTATACACTCTACAGTTATGCAAAGGCGGAAGTTAGTAGTAGTATGGAGTCTGGTTCGCTGTTCCTTGTTATATAATAGCGCAATGCCAATGTTGACTGCTACCAGCAAGTGATACAGTAGACTGTGGAAGGCGGCTGGCAGTATATCCAGGCTGTTAGTAGTGTTACCCATTCGTTCGTCCGGATTTGATCCGGGTCAAACGTGGTTGGCGGGCTTGGATCCGAAATGGTGTGATTTATAAACTCTCTGCTACAAAGCTTGCACTTTCGAAGAATGATCTTTCCTTTCGCATCCTTTCGTGTAGGAAGCAGACAATGCATGATGTGGAGGCAAGCGCCATGCACACGTTCAGTGTGCCATACGAGGGTGGCTGTTCGCACGTCTGTTCGGCCCTGTCTATTGGATCCGGTGCGCAAGCTGTGTGTATGCGTGTGTGTGGAGTTTACAAGTCAGCCTTGCACCCCAACACGAGCGGAATGGCGCGCTGCTGGAGAACAGATTCCGCACAAGTGAGAAGTGGCTGCCACTGCTACTCAGTGCTAGAGTCTGCACTGTCTACAGTCCAGAACGGACTCGGTGTAGACAAGCCCTGGCCTGCGTGTAGGTGAGATCGAACTGTAAGCCAGCGTCTACATAGTGCGAAAGCCACACTAGTTCAGAGAGCAACCGCTGAACTTTCTTGTACACACAAAACTGAGGCACCAGTCGTTTTTTGTGCTTGCAGAGAAAGCGGTTTTCATCTTTGGTATTTTTGGCGTGGACAAGAGAGTTTTCTTTGCTGTTTGTTTCCGAGAAGTCAGTAGTAACGGTGTCCTCGGCTTATCGGCAGGGAAGCGTGCTTCCCCTGGCGTCGCGGCGCACATGCAGCACGCCAGAGTGACGTCGAGTCTCGCCGAGAAGAACAGGCGATGCAGAAGCAGTGAGCGGGCCGGGAAAACGGTACGTGAGGTCACAAACAAATATTTGGAAGATGTTTTTGTACTTGTTTGTGTGTCTGGGGGCTACGCACACAGATAGAAGCAGTCCAAAATACACTAAAAGTGTCATGCTTGTAGCGGTAGAACTTCGGCCAGTGTAGGCTTTGCCGAGTCACATGTAAGAAAGACATTTCGGCCGGTGTTTGCTAGTGATGTGGTAGATATTACTTTCAAAAGCGTTCCCACTTGTACTATCCCGGACTGCTGGCATTGCTTACATGAACCCAGCTCTGGCCCAGGCTTAGTGTTGGGGCTCTGTAGGACCACACTTCTGCAGTGGTGGTCTTGTAAACATCACGGGCCTGGTCAATGCGTATGGGCCCATGGGGGGGGGGGGGGGTATTGTGGAGGAGTGTGGCCCTTCTAATGGACTGTGCAGTGAAATATGACTGCACTATTCATGATGGTGTATTTCCATGACTCCCCACTCCAGTAGCTTGGCAGGCACTGTTCATGATGGCAGGTTGTGCCTGTCAGCCATAAACATTGGCAAGATTTGGATTACCCATGAGAGCGACTTTCATATATCACCCATGTACCACCCACGCGCAATGCTGCTCAATGAAACCAGATTGCGTGAGTCAAGTTTGCGCCCTGGACCAGCAAATATCCCAGTGTTTGCATGTATCAGGCTGCACAGTGCCCGCATACTTGACTCATGCTATCGGACTTCATTGACCAGCAGTATACAGTCGCACGGCTTGCCATAATGTTGACTGTTGCTTGCTTGACTAAAAAAAACATACTTCAACAGATTTCATGGCAAAGCAGACATTCACAAAGCTTTGCAGCTGTTGGGAACACAGCTGGTAGCAAGCCTCGCGGAACACACCAGGGATAAGTGCTGTGACATAAGTGGTATGGTATCATTGGTATGGTACTCTGTATTTTACTTCATCACGCGAACAGGCAATGATGCCTTCTCACCAGACAAAGGCTGTCTCTCACAGAATGATGATTTCAGAAATATTTATTGGCATTTGTAAACCAGAAATCGGAAAAGAATCCTTCTGTGGTAGAGAACAATGCAGCTCTGCAGGACCTGACAAATGCATGTTGCTGTAGTGGCGGTAGCTCAGCACAAAGATATGTGACATCGCTCCGTGTGTGCTTGCTTTCCCGCCTTGAGGACGGATTCTGCTTGTGCACAGAATACCGTCAAAGTATCGGTGACCCCTCGGTACGCTCTTCAGGGCGTGCATATACAAAATGGCAAGGGGGGGGGGGGGCGGAGGGGGGAGCAAGATTTCTGCCCATGGCCACCCCATTCTTTTTATGGTACACCTTAGCCCCAAACTTGAATTAATTGACTGTGTTTGCTCCCGCTTAACCCTTTGAGATCCCAACGATCGAATTCGATCGTTTGGTATACAGTGACACTAAAATAATTATATCTCTGGTATTCCTTCACCGTTTTTCATAAACAAAGTATCTACGTTTCGAGAAGACCCTTGGCTATCACGTCGAAGTTATCCGAAGTCTCTAGGAGTTACGATGCCGCCGTGGTGAGACTCGAAGTCGGAGACAAACTGAAAAATGCACTCGGATCGAAAAATTCAAATTTTCATGCTGCACTTGGCAGGATATTTCCCCGGAATGGTACGTCATACTCAAGCATGCTGCACACCAAAATGTCGCGCTTGAAACGAGCTTTCCGCTGTAGTTTGTTTGAAGTCGATGCGATGAAGGAGAATGGAATGGCGGCTGTTTGAACTTTGCTGAAGCTGTTTGCGCACGGCTGCTGTTTTGGGCGGCATTATAGGCCACGCAGAGCAGACGCTGTGCAGGTAGTTGGCTTGAGTGAGGTACTAGTCTCTTCGTCTTGGAAATACCTTTCCAACAGTGGTTAGTTTGTAAAAATCGGTGAATGTTTCATAGAGAAACGAGCGAAAGTGCATGTTATTTGAAGGTGGGTAAATTG
This sequence comes from Sycon ciliatum, assembly GCF_964019385.1. Taxonomy (NCBI): domain Eukaryota; kingdom Metazoa; phylum Porifera; class Calcarea; order Leucosolenida; family Sycettidae; genus Sycon; species Sycon ciliatum. Next base: position 25,362,133 of record NC_088654.1, read on the forward strand.
TTGTACTTTCAGTGGGGTCTCAAAGGGTTAAACAATTCCTTTTCAACTCGTAGAAAGACAGGTTATAGTTTCCTAGTATTATTACAGAAAGGGATATGGCATGGAGAATGAAGACTAAGCAAAAAAGAGAGAGAGAGAGAGAGAGAGAGAGAGAGAGAGAGAGAGAGAGAGAGAGAGAGAAAGAGAGAGAGAGTCAGTCAAGGGTGGACAAGAACCACTGGAGCATGTGCTTTTCTATACCTGATGGATTCTGATTAATATGGGAAAGGAGATGGAAATAGGAATAGTCAGCACAGAGTATCTTGTACAGCATGGATGGTTTAGTGTAAGTAGACCTGAGGCTGCTAAAACAGAGAGGTTCCCGGCAGCAATCATCATCCCGCCACAGACAACACGAGAAGGACACTCTCCTATCGCAGTACGTCTGGGCCAAGAAGGATGAGGGGAAGGCATGCATCATTCAATGGGCAGTCCACTGCAAAGCAGTGGCCTACAGCAACAACAGCAAAAGGTGCAACTAAGAGTTCATAACCCCCAAAAGGGTGCAACTCCTGACGCGTCCCTGTATGGAAGTCCGCTTGTCGGACGTCCTTCAGTACGTCATTTTTGGTGCAGTGCGATTAGTCATGCCCATGAATTCTTCTAAAATGTGAGGTCAAACCGAGATGCTTCCTCAGGGTAGACTGCCTAAACTGCGACTTGATGTGATCCCCAACAAGAAGTAAAACAAAGCGCACGAACCTCAAATAACTAAAAGATAGAACTGTTTTTCCGATGCCAATGCCCAGAACGTCGACTCTTCATCGCCTTGTGCTTTCGCCACGGCAGTGCACCCACTCTCTTTAAAACTGATTTTCCCCTGGCCCTCGGCATATTTCCGTGCTTTCCTCGAACATAATTTTAAAGATTGAGGGAATTGAGAATGCGTCGAAGGAGTGTTTCTCGGTGGAGTTTCGCAGCTATCAGAATGTTTATCCTCGGCGGCAATGCAATGTGTTTTGCCTCGCCAGTTGGCAAAGCTACACTTCAAGTCTTCGTCCTCACTTCTTCCTGTCATTGATGTCCATATGGATTCTTGGAGAAAGGGTTTGTTTTTGAGAAAGTACAACTTGTACGTCCGAAATGTCTTCAAAAATGCTTCGAAATGACGAGGCTACAGCCTTGAGTTAGCAGCGGTTCCGGGTATCGTTTCCAGGAATTTCAAAGAGCCCAAATTTAGATCCGATGACAAGTTGCGCATGACGTAATGTAGGAATTTCGCCGTGTGCTGGGTGATTGCCAGTTGCACACTCTTAGGTGTTATGAACTTTTGATTCAACTTATGCCTGGCAGAAAAAAATGGCCATGGCCAGCAATCGAGGACATCTGAGAGTTGTAATTTTTGTACTCCTCCGAGGTGTGATTTTTTGCGTGCTGGGCCAAGCACAAGGAAGCCATCTGCAAAAAAACTGCAGAAAATGGTTGTTGTTTGATCCTTTGGTGCAATCTTTGTTTCTAGTCGAAGCTAGTTGCTGTTTGGAGCAGAAGCGCTGAAATTGACTATTTTCTGCATGTACTCATACATGTACTCATGTACTCAGGCATGCAGTCTCACTCGTATTTTAGCTCTTTTTCTGGAATGGATGCTGCTCTGCGCCCCTTGGTGAACATTTCCTGCGCTCGTGGAGCAGCTGAAAAGGACCACTGGTATGTCTGGTTCCTGGTTTGAAAGTGGAGAGTCGACTTTTGTGCCTTGGAAAAGGAGTAGAGAGCGATAAAGGTCCGTCTGTGGCTTATTTTTGAGTGCTCCTCGTACATTTTTGATCGTGATAGAAATTCTCAGCCCAAAGTCAGACCAAAGTCAGCGCGATGATAGCCGTACAGTTTTCTTGTGGATTTTTTAGTTGTTTCATCTCGTATCTATGTCAGTATCGTGATGGTGAAGTGGAGAGGGTGATTTTCTTCCTCTAGGCTTCGTTCGGCCGACTTTGCTTCGTCCTCGTTGAAAAGTGATCCTGAAAAAAAGGTCGATTCGCAAAATTATGTTGATTTTCAATGTACGTGATGACATGCGATTGCTGGCGATGCATTGCGCAAACACCCAAGCACCTCTCTGTCAACAAGAAGAGTGACCTTTTGTCAAAGTGTCGCCACGAGAATTATCTGATTTCTTGCTGATCACTGACTCCTTCTTTCCCACCTTCTTGAGCTGTTCTCGATCAGAGTGAGACATGTTGGGAGATGATACACGTGAGGTTTTGTACAGGCCATTGCTTCACGTTTGAAGCTCGCGAGATTGAATTCTTCATCCTTTCACTGCTTAGGGCCTTGTTGGAAGCCGTGTGCTTTAACCCTTTAAGAGCCACAGGAAAATTTCAAAATTCTTCATTTTTCGTGTTCCTTGGATCATAGCTTCAGTTCTACTCACTCAATCCTCACAATCTAGGGCTTCCTGGAACGGTCTCCGCGAGAGGAAGAGAATGAGGTCGATCATGATAGCCAGCACACTGCCTATCCAGCGCTAGATCGCAGCGACAGTACGAAAAATGCCCCAAATGCGTCCAATTGCGTCCCGCTCCAGATATTTCATTTTACTCGATCGTGGAGTTCCAATTTTTCGCTGTGTACTCTTGACAATATCAACAGTGAAACCCGTGCAAATTCAAGTAAACCAGCGTGACGAAAAGTCTCAAAATTCTCAATACTAAAGTCGCACTGCGCGCTTTTGAAATTGCCGCGATCGCGGCTCAACTTACGAGTGATTTATCTCAGGAACCGTTGCTCGCAGCGCTTCGGCGATTGTTTCTTCCGACAGGTGAGAGTTTTCTCTTCGCCCTGGATATTTCGATCGATGGATTTGAGCGACATTGGACTGAGTTACGATCTTTTGAAGTTTTGCATTTGAATGCGTCGTTTACGACGCATTCAAGTATGGGGCGGCTCTTAAAGGGTTAAGACACCAGGTGTTGGGGTCACATTTGCCGGGACCAGCGTTGGCAACATCAAGGTGCTGGTTCGTTGACAACGAGGGGAGTACGCCTTTCTCAATTCCCACCTCCACATCCTCCACAATACTCTGGTTGGCTTTGCCAGATGACGGAACGAAGCCCGGTCTATGCCTAAGGAGATCCAGCGCCTCAGCTGAGACACGATTGCCTAAGTCAAGGACACATTGTGAGCGACCCTGTGCCTTGAGATTGTTGTGATTATCTGGCACATGGTGACTGGAGGGGTGTGCGAACGTTGTGCACCATAGACTCTGTACTTTACGAAAGAGCAGCCGTCGTGTGTCAAGTCGCTCGCGTGGCAAAAAGTTTGATGCACAAGTCGTGCAGCCAAATATAGTCCTGCTTGGAGTGTGGGCATATCTCGGCTCTATGCGACGTGAACTGTCCATAGCGGTGTGCCTTCCACTAAAACTTCTCTTGGATGGCATCTTTCAAAAGGCTCCGAATATAGGCATCACTCCTTAACCATCAATACTAATGATGATACGATATCAGCTTGGCTGCAGGAAGAATGTTAAAACAGATAAGGCGAGTTGCCTGCAAACAAATTGTAGTACCAGGCTGGTCACTAGTCACGGTGGTCTTTAGTTACAGGTTTTACTGTATGTGTACTGAAGCTGTGTGAGGAGTCTTTCAGGATTTTTTGAAACCATTAGTGGTACTAACTATTCACTGCCTACTGAAAACTGGATAATAGATTCAAAAAATTGAATCTTATGCTAACACATTTAATTATTCTCCCGACGTATGCTTAAACTTTTATTCTGTATGCCTCTTACTTTAGCTGATCATGGAAGATGGAACGTGCAGGAGTATTTGCAGCACTGCTTTCAAACTGCGCCTAAAGCAAGTGATGATTTTGCTTCTCCTCATCAACGTTGTTAAGCCAACAAGAGGGTCAGCATGGACTCACTCCCGGACTACGACAGAGTCGTACACCATTGTTCTTGGTGCAGGTATCATCGCAGCTACTACCAGTTGTCTTGCAAACAGTGAGACTGGAGGGGTCAGTGAAAAAACAACCAATCCACCAGCCAGTATGCCCGACAGTGCACCAACCAGCCCTTCCACCAGCCCACCAACCAGCCCACAAACCAGCCCACCAACCAGCCCACCAACCAGCGCACCAACCAGCCCCCCAACCAGCCCACCAACCAGCCCACCAACCAGCCCACCAACCAGCCCACCAACCAGCCCACCAACCAGCCCACCAACCAGCCCACCAGGTCAGTGACTGCTCCAAAGCCGGGTCAGCCGGTTCAGCAACCCGGTGAGGGGGAGGGAGATACTTGGAACCGTTTGGAAAAAGAATACCGGGTCACTTGTGCCCGGTGGGGAGTCATGTTGAGTACTGTTTTTAACTCTTTTCAGGCGGATGACGTGTATACACTTGCCTGAACCCTATGCCGGTTCTATGATGACGTGTATACACGCGCTTCGGTTTGCGTCGTTTATCGTGGTGAATAGACCGGTGTGCAAACTTTCTTTACTCTGTGAAAGAGCATCTGATCTCCACAAACGACACACCGTTGGAAGGGTATTGAGCCCAGCTTTCCAAAAATATTCTGTTCTTTGCGATAGGATAGATATTGACAGAGGGGCAACAAAATAAACACGGAAATCACGGCATGGAGCGATCGCGAATTTTTTGTTCGTGACTATGCAGTTTGGAGAATGCCAGGGATTTCCCTTTTGCCCAGCGCATGCGTTATGGACATCGAAATAAGCACATGGATCTCAGCTTTGCAAAGCAGTTTGAATCATGAAAATCAGTTGAATTTGAGCAAGGATCCGAAAATGAATGTGTGACTGAGTTGTTGTTTTGTTCCGAGGTGTGGTGGGCCAGTTTGGAGAGGTCGTGAAATTGGCCCTGGTGGGGCTATGGAGCTGAGAACTTCCAGGATGGATATTCTTAGTTCTGATCTTTCCAACAAGCCCAGGATGATGAAATTCCACCCAGGGGAGCTGAAATGAGAACATGTCGTCCTGATCAGTGCTCCCACGCTCCACCAGGAGAGTCCGTGCGCTGGAAAGCAAAGATTACTGGGGGAAACAGGCCAGCATGCAAAGGGTTGAGGGTTGAAACGACTAACCTAAATTCCTTATTGACTAGATTCAATTCTATCGACTGACTATCGACTGGTTATCAACTGACATTGCCCTCATACATGAACACAAATACAGCAAATTTACGCATGTCTTTCATCGTAAGCAATTACGGAACTTGATAGGCGTGACATACCCCAACATCATGTCCAATGAGCAGCAATATATAAGATGCACTGAGGAGCCGATATCCGCAACCGTGGAGAATGCCCATTTGCGCATGCTTGGCCATGCTCTCCCTCTCCCGGATTATGCACCTGCGAGGCAAGCGATGCATGGATACATCACCATTGGCCAACGCGGAAGGAGATGTGTGGCCTCGAACCACACTGCCGAGTGTTCTGCACAGTGACGTGACTCACAGGAAGGCCCACAGCACGGCATGCATCATCCGCTGGACTGTGAATGGCATACGCCGGAGTTCAAATAGGCCCTCCGGAGTGATGAATGCTGTTTTATGCTGGTCTTTGCCCTCCACTGGCACCTGTCAGTAGCCCTACTGCAGCTCTTATGTGGAGAAGTATTGTGCCCGGGTAGCTCAGTCAGTAGAGCATGACACTCTTCATATTAATCGCAGGGTCATGGATTCGAGCCCCACGTGGATCGCCAAATGTCGTCCACTAAAAAAGGACGAGCTACAGTCCTCTTGCGCGACTGCGCCACACAATAAAAGGCCAACTTGTTTGCTTAGAGAGAATATTCTGATCTTGCTTTCATGAGACTAGGGCACAACTAACATCGAAACAAGACGAGACAGGGGAATATATTATGAAGACATAAGGAAAAGTGCGGCGGTGGACACGAAATTGGTGCCCGAGCGTAATACAACTAGTCCCGAATGGGAAGTGAGGCCAAGACGGCAGACGACCAAATATAACTGAGACAAGACGGCAAACGGACGAATACAACGGGGACAAGACGAGAAAGTGCGCATCCAACGGGGACAAGATGCGACAGTGCGTATACGGAGGGGACAAAAGACGGTGCAGCCGCATGTACACAGCAGTCAAAGACAGCGCAGCAGGGTGTACCGCGGTTCAGCAGCATGTACAACAAAGATACACAAACGCAGCGGCAGGTACGACAAAAAGACTTCAAGTACACAAATGCAGCAGCATGTGCGAAAAGAGCTACACGCGCAGCCACATGTACAACGAAGAGCTACAAGCCCAGCCACATGTACAACACTAATGCGCAATAACATCATCCTCCCATTCAATAGAACTCCTTGTTGATGCTGCCTTCAAAGTTCAATGCATTGCAACTCACTTGGTTTGTTGACGTGGACCTATTGCATTATAGGAGATTGTGAGCAGTCACCACACACAACTCATGGTGCCTATCTGATTGCTGGTCCTACGACAGAAGGCAGTAGTATGATGATAGTGTGCTCCAAGGGTAATGACATTAATCCTAACCTTGAAACTCCCAACATCAAATGTCAATTCAATGGTAACTGGACTGTACCCGGTGTAACGCCTAGTCTAAGGCTGCGGTCACACCGAAACCAGCCCCCTTCGGGCTTGTTATCACTGGCGCTCAGCTGGCTTGCGTGTTCCCTGCCGACCGGTCACACCAGATCTTGAGTGGAAAGATCTGTTCGGTCTTTTGCATCTGCGACTGGCTACTGAGTGTTGTGATCAGCAATGTTACCATGGGAGAAAATACGAGCGCAAGGATCTGTTGGGTCGTGTTGTGCCGTGCCGGTGCGAGAACCCTAAGTGCATGGCAAAATAGAACTGTTTCATCCACAATGCAGAATGTCTTGCGGTACATGCATTGATGACTGAACATCTCGCCAGCTCGCCCAAATGGGGATCATGCCCAAACGGAGGAACAAGACACTATGAACATGCAGTCTTCTTAACCCTTTGCATGCTGAGCCCCTTTTCTCCAATCCACTGGCTTTCCAGCGCACTGACTCTCTTGGTGGAGTATGCACTCACAGCTCGGAACGAAATTTATTCTCATTTCACTCCACCTTGATGGATTTTCATCGTCCTGGGCTCGTTGGAAAGGTCAGGACCAAGCGAATCCATCCTGGCAGCTCTCAGCTTCATAGACACATCAGGGCCACTTCCACGTCCTCTCCAAACTACTCCACCGTGCCTCGGAACGGCACCACGACTCAATTTCACATTCTTGTTCGGCTTCTTGCCCAAATTCAACAGATTTTCACAATTCAAACTGCGCGGCAAAGCTCAGATCCAAGCGCCTTTCTTTTTATGTCCATCACGCATGCGCCGTGCCAAAGTGGAATCCCCTGGCACGCTCCTCAACAAAAAGAATTCATGAACAAAAAATTCGAGTTCACTCTGGGCCGTGATGTCCGTGTTCTCGCCGCTCAATGAATTCGTATCCTATCGCAAAGAACTTTATATCCCCGGAAAGATGACGCCAAGACCTTTCCAACGGTGTATTGATTATCGCGGTGCGTTCATGTTTGACGAAGTTACGAAAGTTTGTACACTGGTCTATGCACTGCGATATATCGCGCGAATCTTTTTGCGAGTTAACTTGTACGTAGTGGATCAGGTCATGCATAAAGTGCGAGTTAACTCGCACTCAGCACGCAAAGGGCTAAGAGAGAGAGAGAGAGGGAGGGGGGGGGGAGGGTATATTCATACTCATAGGTTCGAAAGAACCGCACACACACTTTGTTGCAGACAGCGGCAAGCTTTGGCCCTCGTACTTCGAAGAGGGAGCAACCCACTGCGCTACGCTTGCGATTAACAGCAAGCTTCGATTTTTCAAAGGTACGACTTATCACTGGCTCTGGGGTAATGTTCCTGGAACAAATGCCCCATTGCCGACTGAGGGCCAGGGAGCACGCAATCTGCCTTCCTGGGCGAGAAGTGTTCCAGCACAAGAAGCAGCACGAATACATGCTGACAAAGACCACAATCACCACCAGCCGGCACACAGCACTTCAAACACCATCCCCTCCATCCATGTGTTTGCACTGTCCTCCTTTAGCTCTTCACGCTCAACAAATACCACGCACTGCTCATCGTTTTTTTATGCTTCCTCTGGGTTGGCTAGCCCTTCGACTTGACAAAACAGCGATCACCACTGCTATCGTCACCTCATAGAAGTCGCTTCCACCAGTGGATTTTCCTGTCTTTGCAAGGTGTCCAAGGATGGCTGCTGTTGTCACTACAGGCAAATCAGAAGTACTTTAGTGGCTGATGTCCAACCAGATCGTTGGAAAATCGATTTTTCCACTTCAGGGCTGCTGATCGCGATCGCGACTTGGTGACTTCGCAGAACCACGGTTACCTTCATAGAAGATGGCTCTGGAGAGGAAAAGGCAGACCAGAAAAAGGTTACTATTATCTTCAGCACCGATCTCAAGGAGAAAGAAATACAGTCTGTTGTAGCCAAGGCGCAAAATAAATCTCACAACACGATTCGCGATTCGAATATTTCAACAACAAAAAAACTCACCTCTGGAGTAACTCCTGTTTGTGGCCCGAGATCGTTCCCTCCCGCGCCTTGAAAAAATCCTGCAGCTGCATCACAGTCCATGTCTCTCTCGGAGACTCTGCTCCTACCAGCAGGAGGTCCAGCACCGCTTGAAGCCATCGCGAACCACTTGAGCTAAGCAAAAGACATTCCAAAACAAACCTGAAACACACTGTCAAAGATGCTGTCACGTTCAAAAACTAGCTCGATCGCGAGTGAGGTTGCCCCTGTGCTCGAACCCAGTATAATAAGGGGATCGGTGTATTGAAACGCCATCTGTCGCCGAGATATTATATTTACAGTCCACATGAAGATGACAACAAAGTGAGGTTGCCAACTGACAAACGCTCCTTATTCAGTTTCAGTGACTCACTCCGATAAGCACATTTCTAGGCAAATCTTTGGTGCTATTTTGAGTTTGTGCTGGATTGTTGACCCATGATCCATTTTGTTCCCAAGCTCTTCAAAGTCATGTCACTAGGGAAATGTGTAATCCTGCCACTTATTTCTGAATTTGTGTAACTCTATCCTACTGGACACACAGTGGACTGTGGAGCACCACCAACTAATATTCCTGGTGGTAAATTTCCATCTGGAAGTCTAACAACAGCTGGTACGACCCTCACGATAAAGTGTACTGATGGATATACACCTCAAACTGGAAAACAACAGATGATATCCTGCACCAGTGATGGCAAATGGACACCTACACTTTATAAACCTTGCATTCGTGAGTATTTATAAAGTTTTAATTCCCGTAGCTATGCAGAAGACGTTACTTCAGTAACGTCTGGCGCTAGCCAGGGTCCATACAGCTTTAATTTGGTGTTTGTTTGTTTGTGTGTTTGTGTCACGCCTGGCGCTATCCCGTATCTGTCCCGTACCGTACCATCAAACGCACCTGGCCACATACAGCTGGCCGCACTATTCAAATAGGGCTTTCAAACGCAAGATCATAACGTGAAGCAACTTGGAAGAATGAGTATGAATGCGAAGTGTATGGGGGAATGCATGTAGGGCGATAGTGCGGGTTCGAATTCCAGGTAATGCCTGAAAAAAAAGTAAGAAAATTGAAAATTTATAACATCCCTATTCTTTTTTTCCCGTCAACAAGGCGGTAGATGGTGTCGTATTACCCTCGACCGTACCTGTCCCGTACCTGTTCCGTACCTGTCCCGTACCTGTCCCGTACCTCTCCCGTACATGTCCCGTACCGTACCGTACAATCAAAGACGGCTGGCCAGAATGCATATTCAAAATAGGGCTTTCAAATACAAGATCATAACGTGAAGCAACTTGGAAGAATTAGTATGTATGCGAAGTGTGTCGGGGGATGCATGCAGGGCGATAGTGCAGGTTCGAATCCCAGGTTATGTCAAAAAACAAAGAGTAGAAATTTATAAGAATATATACCACCCATTCCCTATGCTTTTTTTTCCTAGGTCATCAAGGCAAAAAAGCATAGCGTAGGGCCCTGAGCTTCCAAGCTCTCTCGTCACAGATACACGATAATTGAATGATATATAAAAATAATAATAAAAATTTGAAACTCGGATGTTGAGCCATAAATAAATGGAAGGCTGTCGGTTAGCGCTACGGAGATGTGTTGAAGCTAGGTGTCAGGACGTCGAATGTTTCAGTACTCTGTCAGTTTTGTGCCTAGTTATTGCACTTTCTGACTGTATATCATGTTACAGTGATGGAGAGTTACTCTTAACTCGTATCCATATGTCTTTTTTCTCTTCCACAATAATAAAAATAAAAATAATAATAATAGTACAGTGGAGATTGGATATAGCGACACTCATTCGGGAGAAAGCAAAATGTCGCTATATTCGATCTGTCACTAAACCCGATCTTCACATTTAGTATGCAATATGTATATCAAAATGACAGAAATGTATTGTAGATATACATGTACATGTGGATAACAGATGTGTATGACTGTACATATATCTTGCATGCAATGTACAAGGACGGTAAAGTCGCCCTGCACTGTGGCTACAACGTGCACTGACACATGATTGAGTGACCCGGAGGTCCGGGCAAGTGGCACAACCATGTACAGTGCGGATCGGCTATACGGTTGTCGGCTATAGTAATATACCTCTTATAGTGATCGTATTCTCAAATTCATTTTCTTAAACCACCCCTTTCTATACATATCGGATCGGCTATAGTAATAATCGGCTATAGTAATATATCGGCTATAATGATACGATTTCTTTGCCAAAATGATTTTATTGCATACATTTTTCATCGGCTAAAGTGATGATCATAAAAAATTATACATCGTACATGGCGAGATCTGATCGCGGCAGTCAGGAGGCGCTGGTACGACTATGATATCCCTCGGAGGGAATTCGAAATGCAGGGGCGTCACAGGGTGGTTGAGAGTGGTACGACCGGAGGTGCGGGGGTGTCCCGCGGAGAAAAAATTCGGATTTTTCGACCAACAGGGCACGTTTTAGCACTCTACATACAGCCGCAAAGGAGGGTTCCCCTAGCACTTATTAGACAATCCCACTCTAGCTAAAAAAACGGTTCTCATGGATTTTTTGGAATTTTCTGTACATCATTATAGCATAGGTGGCCAAGGCAAAAAGGAAGCCATTGCCCTCGAAAAAATCGCAAAATCCGAAGCACAGTTCTAGCGCCAGCCGCTGTGCAAAAACGTATGTCATGTCCTGCGAAAGTGCGCAGTCCAAACGTGGCACGTGTTGTGAGCTGCCTTTGGAGTGAAAAACTTGTCAGCGCCTTCTAGGTTCAGCCTGGTCCCATAGCTCAGTGGTAAGAGCATTGCTCATGACAAGCAGGGTCCCAGGTTCGAGTCCTGGTGGGTCTGGCGTTTTTTTCTCTTTTCAGGCAGTTCACTTCCCCGACTGATCATTTGAATAATAATAATAATAATATTAACTGGTTTTGAGGGAAAGAGACAAACGGGAAAAGTCATGATAATAATAATAATACTTCCTCCGTTAGCACCATATCCCTCACACACTCATACTCAGCCCAAGGCAGCAAGGAATTGTTTTGGAGATAGTATGCTGCTTCGAGTAACTGGTCTTGTAATGCAAAAGCTCGAAGAGCTGGAAAGCTATGCCAGGCCACTGGCAGCAACTGGCTCGCGAGGAGCCGCAATAAACCCACATTGTGCCACAATGGGGTTGCAGGGCAAAGCCAATGCAATTGGCAACAACTGGCTCGTGAAGAGCCGCAACTAGCGAAGCAAGTGACCAGTTAGGAGCGATAGAGGTCCACAAAGCAGCAACACTATCCCCGAACCACCCCCCAAGAAATTATCGAGCAGTGACATTCCTATGCTAGGACTTCTGGGATGGAACATAAACTGTCCGTGCAAAGAATCAGATTAGGTCACTCACTGAGGCAAGCTGAGCCGAGATCTTGGACTTGGTCTCCATTGCAATTCGCATATAGCGTAGACACACATCGCTCTGCCACCTGCCGGCAGAACGAATCAGCGAATCGGGTATCCCTGCCATGGCGGCGGTAGTAGCTGCGCCAATTCGGGATGAGTGTCCCGAGTAGAGTTCGATGTTTGGCACCGCAGCCTTTTCAAGCAGCAAGCGCACAGTACTGGTGAAAACAGCTCTGGATAATGGCACACCCTTGGCAAGTAAATACAGAGGAGTGGATGCGTTTCGACTGCCAATCATCGCCAGGTAGCGTAGCATAGCATACACAGGGCAGTAAGGGCGACCGGCCGGTCCAATGACAATGTGGACTCCCTTTCCAAATTGGTCTGTCTTTGATCTCTTTAGCAGGATGGTCATGCTGCCCGACTCAAATCTGATACACTCTCTTGTAAGGCCCTCTGTAAATTCGGTGCACCTTAGGAAACCAAAGAATGCCAACAGCACAGCAGACTTGAAGAGAACTTTGGTCATGCTCGGGCAACACGGGGAGGTGATCACAGGCATCGACTAATTTCCTTAGAGTTGGCATAGTTATGGGCAATCTAGGCTTTACTGTCTCGGTCCCATGGCACCGTTGAACACCCTTCAACACTCTCTTGAGAAGCCAGGTCTCGATCAGGGTATCCTCTAGACCCTGTTCAATGTGTGCATTCCGTACAGCTTGCAAATAAACAGATATCGTGCAAGGGCGGACAGAGCGAGCAAGAAAAGCGCAAAAGCAGCTGAGGGTAAGATCAGAAGCTGGGTAAGGTTGCAGATTGAAAAGGGAGCAGAAACTGACAAAACGACGCTCACCAGCAGAGTAGGTGCGTCTGGTATTAGCAGCAATTGCACAGGCAGCGTACTTAGTGACTTCGCTCACAAGACTGCTGGAAGACGAGCACGGTCTGGACTCGGCCGGGCTAACGGAGCATGACGTCGAAATTCCTGCATAAGAAGACGAGAAAGGCAATCTGCAATGACATTCTTGGAGCCAGCAATGTGCACAGCGCTAACATGAAAGTTGAACTCATAGCAAACGAAGAACAGTTCGCATAGCAACTTCATCACAGCTGGGGCTTTGCACGTGCCCGAACGGATGCAGTCCACTACCGCCGAGTTGTCGCAGTGTAACCGAATCCGGAGCTTAGCCCATTCGTCGCCCCATGTGGTGCAGGCTGCTACGAGGGCAAACAGCAGTCATCTCTTGAAGACAGCGCGGCACGGCTTCAAAAGTAGACGTGTGTACGTGCTTGCATGCATGAAAATAGCTGCTATGAGGGCAGAGTTCACAGTTTTGTGAGTTACGATATTCGTTTGGGCAGTCAACTTGACATTCGAATGTCGACTCGAGAACGAACGTTCGAAGCTTCTCAGCATTCGTTTGACCACTAGTGCAAACACATGGACGGAGTGGATGGTGTTTGAAGAACAGTGTGCTGTGTGCCGGCTGGTGGTGATGGTGGTCTTTGTCAGCATGTATTCGTGCTGCTTCTTGTGCTGGAACACTTCTCGCCCAGGAAGGCAGATTGCGTGCTCCCTGGCCCTCAGTTGGCAATGGGGCATTTGTTCCAGGAACGTTACCCCAGAGCCAATGATGAGTCGTACCTTTGAAAAGCCGAAGCTTACTGTTAATCGCAAGCGTAGCGCAGTGGATTGCTCCCTCTTCGAAGCACGAAGGCCAAAGCTTGCCGCTGTCTGCAGCCAAGTGTGTGTGCGGTTCTTTCGAACCTATGAATATACCCCCCTGCATGTTCAGAGTGAACTATTTTCTAGTATATTTAACATCCTCAACCCGTCACCACCATGCGCTCTTGGCCGAACTAATGCACGAAGCATAAACACACCAGCACAGCAAGGACACTTCCGTTGACAGATATTGTTTACGCCTCTAGACCGCTGTTTCTTTTCTTCGAGCTCATCGTTAGAGGAGGATAGTAGCAGGATACTAATGATGATATAATATAAGATGATAGACGGTTTATGGTCCGATATTGATGATTGAAGATCTAAGAAAGCAATGACAGTGATTGCGAAATAGATAATATTATCATGATTATATGCCAGTCTGGTAATGCGTTGTACTAGTGGACAGTATTGAAATCATCACTGCATTCGATGCAAATATTGGTATACCTTTGGTTTCAGTATTGGGAAAAAAAAGAGTAAGAGAATCTGGTTGATTTGGTTGCATCTGCGACTGGCTACCGGGTGTTGTGATCAGCAATGTTACAAAGGGAGAAAATAAGAGCGCAAGGATCTGTTGGGTCTTGTTGTGCCGGTGCGAGAACCCTAAGTGCATGGCAAAATTGAACTGTTTCATCCACAATGCAGAATGTCTTGCGGTACATGGCATTGATGACTGAACATCTCGCCAGCTCGCCCAAATGGGGATCATGCCCAAACGGAGGAACAAGACATCTTTCCAGCTCAGCTAGCTATATACCGTGAAACGGATGATTAACTTGTGCCACGCATGACAGCTTCTGTTCCATTCGGCCCAGGCTTAGACACATCAATGCCAATAGCAGCTGATCCTCCATTACATGCTCATTGGCGATTTACGGCCACCTCCAACTGTATCCGCCGTCCCTCAGCTTCCGTCTTCGCAGATCTGGCTCGGCGAGTACATTTTCTCGGCTAGGCTCAAAGAAGTCCCACAGAGCGGTCCAAACACCTGAAGGCAAACCAGTCAGAAACTGGAGCGGCTCAGAGTCTTTCTTTATGTTATTGTACGTAAGCTGTTTTCGGCTTTCTTCACCCCATCGTCCAACTGGTCCACGAGACTCTGTACACGAGCTCTACTTGCTGCCAACTCCTGATGCAGATGCTGCACTTCCATTACAGGACCAGACTGCACTAAGCCAGGTTCCTTTCCAACTCAAAATGCCGTTGCCTCTCAGCAAAATGCTGGTTTGCGAGCATGGGGAGCTCGTGATGCAGACGCTGCACTTCCATGACCGAACTGCACTAGGCTCAGCAAATACTGTTTGCGAGCATGGGGAGCAGAGCGTCCAGACTCCACTCTCTTGCGAAAAGCAAACCTGGTACCCTAGGACAGCTGTTTGGTTTCCTGGACTCATCCTGCCCTTGTAGAGCTGGGCAAAACGATTTCGATTTCGGGATCGAAATGATCGCTGCAACTCAAATATTCAGAGTGACCCTAAAACTACGTCCTTCCTCACGGGGAATAGCCTGGATCCGCTTGCTCCAGGCCGCTGTGGCTCCACACGAGGAAAGGAGTGAAATGACTTGTTTGCTTCGTCCTCCTGTTCTGACAGTGAGGAACGCAGCAATGATCCTGAGAAGGCATCCTGAAGTCGTAAAAAGGAAGATCAAAACAAAAAACAAAACAGCTCAAATCAAAAGTTCTTGTGGCATTTTTTGTAGACAGGCTTGCACTGCGTGTAGATTTCGCGTGCTCTGCACTTCGCATGCGAGAAGTCACGCACAGCCGAGGTGATGTTGGTCGCGTGTGTGCAGCAGGATCCCACGCGACTGCGGAGTTGCCCCCTTGCTCGAAGCCAGACAATAATAAGGGGATCGGTCTATTGGAAGAGGATTCCATAGGGGATTGCAGAAAAAAATTCTAAAAACCCCCAACATTTGACCCATCTATGGCCAAAGCTAGAAGTCCATCTTTTTCTGAATGGACTGTAAGTTAACCTGCCATGTACTATCAAGCCATAAAGCTCTCCCTGCCATGTACTAACCTATACTCGAAACGGCAAGACGTTGACCTGAATAGAGCTACCAGTAATTCACAAGAGGCAGATATAACAAGAATGTTTTGTGAGGGACATGGTTGTTCTCGGTCCGCCAAGTTAACATTGGCACTTATCTTTGCACTTGATTTTTCGGTGTTCTGCCTGCATCATACGGCATGGAACCACTGATTCACGATCCGAACATAACCATTGACCATTGCATCCGACAACAGGACAGCACAAATCATCACAGAAGTTGCAATCGGTTCGTTTTAGTCGTTTGACTTGAGCATTTCCGTCAACACAAGACGATTTCCAGTCCGTAAAAGAAGTCTGAATGTTTCCACTCCAGGGCGATGGAGAATAGTTCCTGCCTACTTGTGCAGGTGACTGATGTCAGTGATTGCAACGATTGTTTACCCCAGTGAGGTATAGTCTCATTAGAAAAGTTGAAAATATGCTCCTGGAGCTTAAATTTCAGTCAGCTCGTACAGCGCCTAGTGAATAGTTATCACCAGAAAATTGCTGAAGAAGAAACTGCAGCTCATGCCAGCACCAACATCTCTAATGCGAGAAAAATCCGGCGGACACGCTCTGAAACTCACCGAGGACCTGGCAAGGGAGCTGATCTAAATATACAGCGAATCATGGGGGCCCTCTCGTGTAACATACTTTTCGGAAAGCTCGTGGAAAAGAGCTTCTCCTGCTCCAGAGAGTCTTTGCGACACTGGTGCAAGGTGTTAGGTGCAGCAACCGGACTGAGTTGCTTGCTGACATGTAAATCATCATGTGGCCGGATATCTGCAAAAATGGACCTTCCGTGAAAATTTGGCAAAGATGAGTTTTTTAAGGAATCTTGTTCAGTGTCATTACCACGTGTACCAGAGAAATTTTCGGGTTATCGTCTGAATCTCGACCCAGCTCAGTCGCATCATCTCGAGTGATCCCAGCAGCGTAAAATTCCTCGTCGTCAGTACTGAGCAGAAGAGCATCGTCAGGAAGAAGCCTGACGACCTCCTGAACAATAGATCGCAGCTCGGTAGCTATTGTCGATCTCAAGAGGTGACAAGTGACAAGACAGCGCGAAGCTTTGCGTGCCAACGTGGCACAAAAAATGTCCCGGCAAAAATCGAGCTTCACTCCAAATGAATAATCTTCACGGAAGGTCGAATCTCGCAGAAAACCAGCCATGTGTATGTATTGTTTTCTGATCGTGGTATGCTTCAAGTGTTTGTATTTTCTTCTTGAGACAAATGTGAAGATAAGCGCCAATTTTAACTTGGCGGACCAAGTTTATGGCTGTATTCTTATCTGCTGCTTCTATTTTCAGCGATACTTCCGACTGTGACATACAACACCACTTCAACTTCAATAACTGCGACTTTTTCTATGTATGAACCAATGACTGGAAAATTCTGTGTGAAACATAATGGATCCTCGACACCAGTTTGTGAGAAAACGTTTAGTGTACAAATAACTGGCCTCCGGCCATACACAAACTACTCATTGTTTTCCTACACAAAAACAGATGACCTACAATCACAGAATACTGCTACTGTGATCGTGAGGACCAACGCATCGGGTAAGCTACCTCGGCAAAATGTATGTCAATCATTTGCACTTCAACTCAGCACCTCTGTGCATGTTGTACACTTCAATATATTTTCAGGTAGGTTTCCTTTGGGGTGTAGATCGACTGTACAAAGCCTTTGAAACAGTTTCTGACCGGAACCTTGAAATTGGCATACCCCTCAAAGATGGTCAAAACATCACATGATTTTTGGGTCTACAAACAAGCCACGCTACAGCGTACACGAACAAGCTACGAGCGAAACTCCATCAAGCCAACATTGCCTCACCGTAGAAGAGTTCCTAGGGCAGCACAGCTTAGCCACACCAGCACCCCAGAAGACGAGGACCATCACCCCATGACTACACGACTGATCGTCTTGAAAATAGCCAAATTACAAGCGCTGGTAAAACAGCGAGCTACGTCCGCAACTAGCAAGAACTACACACCGGCAGATAGCTCTTGCGTCCCCAAAATACTTCGGTGTGACATATGATGCAAGATGGTCTGAAGTTTTGCGGGCAGTTTTTGAAATTTGCGGCAAGAGAAACGATGACATCACGAGTTACTTCTGGATAACCCTTATTCACTCACTATTACAGTTTGGTCCATTGACCCCCAGTGTGGCTTGGATATTGGGCAAAATCCACAAAACGGCTAAAATACGCCCTGAAACAAGGTACGAGAATGAGGGGTCACTGCTGCTCACAACAACACAGTACAGCCAAACCAACTACAGTATGTTTGCACGCCATTCCAAGTTACCTTGTATTGCTCATTGTCAGAGTTGAATCTCTAACATGGCACAAAGTCTAAGGTTTTAACGAGGAAAATCCATCGTTAAAGAAATGTTACTGGAGTTCCACTTCTCTCTTCTGCACAACGACGAGTGAGTGATGGCAGGACCGTTAATTGTGCCCGCCAAGTTGGGAATTTAGCAAATGTGGCCATCTTTCTGTGACGGTACGGTGCAGGACATGCACGGGATCGTGGGCCAGTCATGGCGCATCACGTGATGATGGTCCTACCACACACACAGACATACGAAATAACGCGGTGTGGACCCTGGCTAGAGCCAGGCACTACTAAGGTAACGTCTTTTGCATAGCGTCGGGAATAATCAAGTTTGGAGCTCTCCAACAACCGTGCACGAGCCGCATCTAACCTCGTAGCAGGAAAGCACACACGGATCCATATGCATTTTCACAAGGCTACCAGCACTTAGGCATCTTGGGAATAATCCTTGCCGCACAGGAGCTCAAATGAAGCCGCCACAAAGCATCACTTACTGAATAACAGCACATGACGAGAAAGAAGAACAGGTCCACAACAAAAATCAGCATGGACTGCACCAGTAGCGGAAGATCCCGCAGAAAATCCTCGGGTACTGGGCAGCTACTTTGGGCAAGTGCTGTGAGGATGTAGGGTCATAATGGATAGCCAAAGTGGAGTCTGCGCATCTTGATAAATGTACCAGGTGGTGAAATAAGTAAAAAGTTAAAACTGTAAACCCCTTGTTGAAAGTCTTCGGTGAAGCATGCGCTCTGGTACTGCACATACTCTGCGAGCAAATGATCAGACGGCAGTGTTTCTCCTGTTGCAAAACCTGGTGAAGAAGTGCCTTGGTCCTAGTGGTGACTCAACGAGGCCTATCGCACAGCGTGGATAACGCCGTGTATGCACATTGCTGTAAAAAGTGATTAGTGGCACCCTAATATTCCATGGACAGCTGGTCCTGGAGAGGAACAGCCGACAGAAAATCTTATCTCAGGAGCGCAACCGCACTAATGCACCAGAGATGATGCTCAAAATGAAACAGTACTAGCCACAACGCAAGCAAAAACCACATCTTCTGGTACCAGTGTGGTCAGACATAAATGTCTCACAGGGGCTTCGGAAGGTATTCTTGTGTGGTATGGTCAGCCATCTGAAGTACAAGTTACTCATGGGGGAGCGGTGGATGAGCCAAAAACGTCGCAAATTTAGAGCCCAGGTCAGTGTATTTTTTCGTTCATGGGGTATTGATGGTGAGAAGGAGAGCTCTGTGCTAGAATAACATTGCAGCCTAGATCGCGTGTGAGGGCAGGTGTGTATTTACCACCACACTGCCAGGTGTGTTTTTATCACCATTTGAATCAATCATGGGGTACCGGGGCAAAGAGTGGTACGGTCAATACCGTGGTGACTGTACCGTGTCCGACGCCCCTGTCTCAGTGTGCCTTTCCAAATGTCCCGATGGAACAAGCAGTCCTCATTCTGTGGTTGGTCATGAACTGAAATCACAACATTAATCAGAATGATTTTGCCGAATTCTCTTCATTTAATGTTTTTCTCTGCCGTCAAAGACTGCGGTGTCCCCAAGAATCCAACTGGAGGTACCTACGTGTTCACGTCTACAAAGCAAGGAGCTACTGCAACAGCTAAGTGTAATGACACATGGTCCCTCAAACGTACCTCCGGCAACTCTATCTCATGCACAGTAGCTGGTATGTGGTCACCTCTTGATTCACCTTGCATTCGTAAGTAGTCAAAACGTCATTATTGGTATGATATTACTAAGCCTTTGAGAGCCTTAATTGGGAGTTTCTGTATAAACGATGAAACAATGGAGGTTCATGATTTCACAACAAAGACTAAATGTTCATGTACAACTACCCCCGTATACAAACAAATTCGTGACTTTTTTTTCAGCGGTGTTTTTGAGCAACCTGCTCAATGAACCGCGCCAAAGGCTGTCATCGATGACCCACATTCATGTCGAGGTAAGTTTGGTTGATCTCGAACAGATTCTCCACGGAAGCCATGCGCGTGAGGACGTTGCTGACAGGAACTCACGAGTTGATTGAAAAAACTAACACTTACTCGCTCGAAACTGACACAGTGACGAAGTGGAGCCAGCAGCTGGAACACAGAGTCACGCGGCACTCGCTGCCCTGAAGTTCAGTAGGGATGTCAGCGAACGCACTGCGCAGGCCTCTGCGCATGCATTGCGTCATCGATTTTTTGAACGTGATCGCGGAAGACAGAGAGAACATGGCCGCGGTCTGTTTGCACCGCTGGGAGTCGTAAAATTACTGTTCTTCTGTCCCCGCGACCATTCAAATCATACGCGATACTCGAGGACCCACAAACTCACCACGTTCTCCCAGGTCGATTTCTCTGAAAGTTTGCACATCGTGAAACACCAGTATGAGAGGTGTTCAGGCCAATTTTCAAGGAATTTCCCTGGTTGGATCGTTCCAAAATCGGACTTCCAGTTCTCGCTCGCGGCCATTTCTTGCGCGATGGAAGCGCCCTGCCCTGGTGAGTAACCAGCATCGCGCTTGGTAGAGAGTTGCTGCAATCAGCTCCCTGATGTCTTCGCTGCCATTGTCAGAAGCGATGGACCATGAATTTGTTTGAGAGTCTCTGGATGCTGCTATTCCTCAGCCTAGTTTTCAGCCATTCCGTGCATCTTCTTCGCACGATTTATTTTGCAAAAAAATGAAAGTGTTCATGAGTTTTCTTGTCGGCCGCGCGTAGATGGGCCAGGCTGACCTGCGCAGATGGGCTGCGCAGTGCGTTCGCTGAAGCTGGCCAGGCTCGTAGGTCTACTTATGGTGCACGGCCTGCAGCGTGAGACCATAAGACGGTTCCGCTCGCACGACAAGATGAAACATTTCAGTCGTAGTGCAACCAGCGCAGACTCCAGATCGGAATGTCGACGACCTGGCTTTCTTCGCCTCTCTCCAGTCAGACGTCTCCTTTGTTGCGAAGGGGAATGGCAGGACCTCCTCGAAGCCGTTGTAAAATGCTGGGAGGAGTATACTGCCGAGAAAATGCGAAGCCTGTGGATGTGCTTGTAGTACTCGTTTCACGGCATAGTTGAGGTCGCGGGCTGGAACGACTGAACAGTCGACATCGATTCGTACGCAGCTCTGGAGATGAAGAGGAAGTAGCCAGAGTGCCGCGTTGAATCATCACTCCGCTGACAAAAAGCTGAACGAAATGCGAGCGGAAGCAGCGACTATTGGCGATGCGGAGTCAGCGCCGTCAGGTGACAATGACACAAGTGACGAAGACTCTGAATAGACTCAATCTCATTCGTCTGAGTTGCTTTTTTCTTCGTATATAGCTTGCAAACAGGTTATACAATGCCACGAGTGTTATTCCAAGTCAAACGGAACAATTCCAGAGCTGTGTGAAGCCTTCCAAAGAAAGTCACGAAGTTGTTGTATACGGAGGAAGTAGGATGGCAATAAACAGAATCAGCTGAAGCGACATGTTGCGCCTGTTCAAATGTTCATGTACTGAAGGATTTACTGACGGATTTTGTCACCGGTGTTTGCTACTACATGTATGTACAAGATAAATACAAATTTGTTATTGCATTTTGCAACTTTGTAACTGGGGACTACATGAAACCAAAGTGATGAGCACTTATATAATTTTAACCTGGAAAAGAAAGGGGAACAGAATGATAAGGAGTATATGGTTCATGCGAAAAGTCAAACATGTTACTGTTTGTACCAAGCTGGCTTCTGAACAGACCCGCCAGATCGTTTCAGCTGCTTCTGCAAACTTTCAAGCTGCGGTTTTATGTCCTCGGACGGTGGGAACAGGGATGGGAGGTCAGGGAGCTTGTTCATGATGAGCCTGGCCTTAAGCCGCTCACAGTCCAGAAAAATGCTGGGGAAAGTCAAGGATCTCGCAGTCCTAATTTATACATACTAATAGTTACAGTGGAGATCTGCAACTACAATCAGCTTCTACTTTGCAACATTAACGGATTAGTCCCCTTTTGTCGATTGATGGATCAATCGGTAGATTCGGCTCTGTTCTTCTTTCCTTTCGTTCTTGTTTTGAATTGTATGCTGAACTCATTGGATTTCTTTGTATTCTGTATCTCGTTATCGTTATATTTTCCTCTAGCCCTCTCGCTTAGGATGAGCTTTCTTTTTTAATTTTTTATGGCAGCTTAAGCGAAGGCTATATACCTGCTTTATGCAGGTTGATGCCAACGCGAACAAGCAAAATAATAATAATAATAATAATAATTTAAAAATTCGACGAGGAGACAATAATTTTAATATGGCAATAAGTAGGACGAGCTGAAGCGACATGTGGACTACTTTATTAACAATGTAAGCGATGGAGACGATGCAAGAAACAATCTAAAGGGTAAATAAAATACATGTAAGAAGAAAAAGGGCAAAGGAAAAAAAGATGATTCCATCGCTTACATTGTTAATAAAGTAGTCCACATGTCGCTTCAGCTCGTCCTACTTATTGCCATATTAAAATAATAATAATAATAATTTTAAACTCGGATGTTGAGCCATAAATAAATGTAGAAGAGAAAAGGACATATGGATACGAGTTAAGAGTAACTCTCCATCACTGTAACATGATACTATATACAGTCAGAAAGTGCAATAACTAGGCGCAAAACTGACAGAGTACTGAGACATTCGACGTCCTGACACCTAACTTCAACACATGTCCGTAGCGCTAACCGACAGCCTTCCAACTTGGAAGGTTCAAGGTTTTGGAAAGACCAAAGAGGGGAAGGCAAGCGCAACGAAAACGAGCAAAAGCTACAGTCCCAACGGAACAAAGAATGTCGATTGTTACTGGATGATGACGAGACAAGTACGATATTTGACAAAGCGGTCTAACTACAATTCGAAGCAGCAAAGCAGCACACCACCCAACTTGGGTGGGTCATAAATATCAAAGATAAGTAAAGAAAGGGAAGCTTTGCGAAAACGAATTGTACAAGCCGAAAGCCAAACTCCTACAGTACTCCTCATGCATGACATTGTGATGGACTAGTTGTGCTGCTTTGCTGCTTCGAATTGTAGTTAGACCGCTTTGTCAAATATCGTACTGGTCTCGTCATCGTCCAGTGACAATCGACATTCTTTGTTCCGTTGGGACTGTAGCTTTTGCTCGTTTTCGTTGCGCTTGCCTTCCCCTCTTTGGTCTTTCCAAAACCTTGAACCTTCCAAGTTGGAAGGCTGTCGGTTAGCGCTACGGACATGTGTTGAAGTTAGGTGTCAGGACGTCGAATGTCTCAGTACTCTGTCAGTTTTGCGCCTAGTTATTGCACTTTCTGACTGTATATAGTATCATGTTACAGTGATGGAGAGTTACTCTTAACTCGTATCCATATGTCCTTTTCTCTTCTACAATAATAATAATAATAATAATAATAATAATAATAATAATAATAATACGAAGTCTGAAGAAAGCGTTGAACGGTCTCTGCTGGGATGACGACTACACCATAGCTCAGTGGTTAGAGCATCGCTGGCTACAAGCGAGGGTCCCTGGTTCGAGTCCTGGTGGTGACAGTCAATTTTTTCGTCAGACTTTTCCCGTTTGTCTCTTTCCCTCAAACCAGTTAATAATAATAATAATAATAATAATACGAAGTAGTGGTTGCGACTTCGGCGATGACTTGTAAGAGAGGTTTGCTCCCCACACCGGAGCTCGCGCTATTCCGCCGACTTTACTTGACACTTGACTGACTCACGACTGCCATCCAGAGCACACGAGAAGTCCATCGAACCTTCGACTCGGCAAACCTGCAAGAAAGCAACTGATGAGGGGTGAATTCCCCGAAACACTGTGTATTGAGCAGGGAGTGGTGCTTTCTTGTAGGTTTGCCGAGTCGAAGGTTCGATGGACATCTCGTGTGCTCTGGATGGCAGTCGTGAGTCAGTCAAGTGTCAAGTAAAGTCGACGGAATAGCGCGAGCTCCGGTGTGGGGAGCAAACCTTTCTTACAAATCATCGCCGAAGTCGCAACCACTACTTCGTACTGTTGTGCCCAGCGCGGGCTTGCGACTAGTTGGTTTGGAGGTGACAGCGTTGCAAATGACCGAGGGTCCTCGACGTCTGTCTCACCGTCCAGGAGCGACACTGACTCACGCTGCTATCTGGTGTTCACGAGGTGTTTATCGCGCTGGAAGCGGAGCGTCTCTGTAAGTTTGTATCCCTGGTGATGTTTGTGCCTGGAGAGCACTATATAAGTGATGCTCTTCAGGCACAATCTTCCTCAGCCTACTCAAGCTCAACTGATGAGGGGTGAATTCCCCGAAACACTGTGTATTGAGCAGGGAGTGGTGCTTTCTTGCAGGTTTGCCGAGTCGAAGGTTCGATGGACTTCTCGTGCGCTTTGGATGGCAGTCGTGAGTCAGTCAAGTGTCAAGTAAAGTCGGCGGAATAGCGCGAGCTCCGGTGTGGGGAGCAAACCTTTCTTACAATAATAATAATAATAATAATAATAATACAAAAAAAAGTATTGTCTACGCATGCATCTACGCAAGAGTCACCACCAGCCAATTAGGACATGTGTCAAAGTATTGAACGTTTTCGTTCCCTTCTTGTCAAAATACTACAGGGAATGATGGAAATAAGCTAAAAGACTACAACTATAAGGAAAAGAAGTTCAGAAATATATCACTCCAATTATGTGTAGAAGTGACACGAAAAAAATAGAGGTGAAGAATCAAGAAAACAGCATGTAAATCCAATAAGTGACAAAAACGTAGTGACAAGAAAAAGAGAGAAATATCAAGAGATCTATTTCGCACCTTCACGACGAACAGTGCCAAACAACTGCAAAGACAACAAGGGAAGGAAACGAAAACGTTCAATACTTTGACACATGTCCTAATTGGCTGGTGGTGACTCTTGCGTAGATGCATGCGTAGACAATACTTTTTTTTGTAATATTTTCTGCCTCCGTCCTACTTTCAAATAATAATAATAATAATAATAATAGTTACAGTTCTCAAGTCACTCATGGACAGGTCCATGGGTTTAACGCACCTGTCAATGAAATCCAGCCAGAAAAATCTACAAAATGCATTTTAGTATTGTTAGAACTTATTCAGAAAGTGGTGGACATCACGCAACTGCATTGTAAATAAAACAGGGTTTGTCAACTGACAACCGCTCTATTCGGTTGCAATTCACTCTTGGCGCATGCGCTGGATGAAAATTCTTTTACTAGTGATGTCGAAATATTATTGATGTTTCGGGCAAGTCACCCATCGTCAGAACAATTTACAAGGGTCGAACCTGGCCTTTTATAACGAAAGCAAGCGAGAGCGTATGTATATCCATGTACAAAACAAGTGAAACACACAATAGTCCCACGAAATTGAGTGTATGAATTCGCATGTACAACAGACAAAGAGAAGTGCGCTGACAGAGTGGGTATGCAAGAGCTCAGCAGATAACGCCCAGGAAATGTGTGTATGAAGGTGTATACCACAATCATTGTGTGTACAACCCTGTACAGACACAGCAAGATTTAGCAGTTTCAATGTGAGGGTGCTAGCACCTTCAAAGGCCATCCGAAGGCGATATTGATCTCCGGATGACACTGTCGAATCTCGATCGACTCCCTGATTTTCTTCTGGCCATCCGTGTTCCCACAGCCAGTACTTGGGCCTCAATGAAAATCACATATGTGCTCCTGATGGTTCCGTGCTGCTGGTAATCAGTAGCCATGTGTTTACCCCACGGTTTGTTGAGTATCCTGTGACGTGCTTCGTAGTGGTGTTGAGTATCCTGTGACGTGCTTCGTAGTGGTGTTCCTCGAAACGGTTTCTTGCGACCCTTAAGGTCTCACCGATATGTACAGGAAGCCTAGTGACAGTGGCGTCAACGTGGACTTTCATTCCCAAGTGCCTCGCTCCGTCAAGTATGCGGTCGGTAAGCAGCACGTCATCAGAGCTCGAAAAAATTCGCCTATGAGAGTCTCGATATGACGAAGAAATTGCTGGGAAGCAACAACTACCGTATTTTCCGGGGTATAAGCCGCACTTTTTTTGCCTAAAAATCGGACCAAAATCGCCCCTGCGGCTTATACACCGAATATGCTTGGGCGAATGAATGCTTAGCATACATCAGTATGCCTGCTAATGTCATGTGACATGTCATTCGACTCAGCTTCACGCCTGTGTTGCTATCCCGGCACTTTTACTAGTTTTAGTGCGCGGGCTACACCATACAGTACGCGATACGGGGACTCTATTTTGCGTACTGCAAGTGCCGGTTTACACCAACGGGCCGTATGAAGAAACCATCAATTTCCTAAGTATGCAAATGGGTGGATGAGTCATGGAAGGCCATCCCAACTACAATGGTCGCCAAATCATTCAAAAAGTGCTCAATTTCAAATGCACTGGACGGCACTGAAGATGACATGATCTTTGAGGACCACAATGATTCAGACTCCGGCAGCCATGAAGACGGCGACGGCATTGCTGCAGAGGTAGCTTTGATCAACATCAGTGGCAGCGAGACTGAAGATAGTGCAGATGACATGGAGTGATATGTATTCAACACAGCAATACACCAACATCTCTGCAGCAACCTGCGGTGCACTAGCACTTCATAATCTGATCTAACATGGTATTTAGCTCCATAACCATAATAAATTTGTAGAAAGGCCATTTGTGAATGAGTGTGAAAAATCTTGGTTTGTGGGTGCGGCTTATACTCCGAATACCAACTTTTAGTCAATATTATGCCTCAAAAAGGGGGGTGCGTCTTATACCCCGGTGCGGCTTATACCCCGGAAAATACGGTACACACTGACCAACCACCAAAATCTCAATCCCTTGACAAGGCATCCAGAATCCCTGGATTTCTCTCAAAATCCCTGAACGGCACAAAAACAAGCGAAAAAGAGCTTTTCCCGCCAAAAACCACGTTCGACTCTGCAGATCTGCGTACTTGTACTGCACAGTTCGACCCTGCAGTGCAGTTCGATCAGTCGGCACCCGCCTGTCAGTGTAGATCTTGCAGCCTATTGTAGGCTGTTCAGATCTTGAAAGTGCCGTGCACAGTTCGAAGTGCGAGTGGGCACCGTACATAGTAATTTTTTGAAAAAACCGGGACATTCGAGTAGAATCCATGGAGTTTTCAGGAAAATCCTGTATCAGACCAAACTGTGACTTTTCCGGGAGTTTGCTTGAAATCTCCACGACCTGGAAGTAGTGTGGATTTCCCGGGATTTTCCCCGGGAAAACCGGGAGTGTTGGCCAGTATGCAACTATCCCGAGGCAATCGAGATTGCTCGGATAAGTTGCCACACTGCCCAACGACGTGAGCCATACTGAAGCTACCCTTTCGCTCAGAAGACATTCAGCGGAAAGGGAAGCATTTAGTCGAGCGTTCGGGGTTCCCGGTCAATGTCGTGCCTGAACACACTCCCAACCTCGAAGATGCCCTCGTGAAGTCAGCGCTGAATCCAGCCAATTGCAGCGTGACGCAAGAACGAGTAAGGCGCCGACAACAGCGGAGGCGGGGAAGACGGCTCAACCCCTGCATTTCATGCTCCTCTGGTTTGCTGAGCTGCATGCGTGTTTCCCCGGGCATTATCTATATTATTTGATATGAAGTGTGCAGTTGCTTGTCATGAGAAATGCTCATGACAAGCAAGGTCCCGGGTTGGAGTCCTGGTGGGGTTGACAATTTTTTTTCGCTTTTCTGGCATTTAACCATTTCCATTTCTCTTGCAATGTGTTCGTGTTAACATAGGGCGCGTTCGAATTGTCACCCTTTGACCTTTCGATCATCTTTTTTTTCTGCGGAGGTGGCCTTATTGGCCTCTTCAGAAAAATGAAGCTCCTCGAAACTCCTCGAAACTCCACAACCTCACCCGATGGGAGAGGTGGATTAGTTTCGAAGAGTTTGGAATAGCTACATGAGCCGCAATCAGCGAAAACGACCCTTAGAGGTTTCGTAATTTTTTCAAGAAAAAGGTCCATTTGTGACGTTCAACGATTTTTGATCGCGCTGCGAACAGCGCGACGAGTTCTTCTTGAACTCCTTGCTTGAATTTATTTGAAGTTGGTTAGTTGAAGTGGTGTCGAGTGGCGACTCGAGTGTACCTTGATCTTGTTGCGATGGCTGCGGACGCCAGAGCTGTTCGCAGAGCACACGCGGCAGTCATTGTGTACAGCTAGCTCGAGCCTGGTGGGGAGTGGATGCTGAAGTAGCCGCTGAAGTTCAGAGTGAGGATGAGACATTCTTTGGTTCCGACATCGATGTCGACAGCGAGGCGGAATCGCAGCCGTCATCTCCTGCTGCGTTGCGGCTCAAGGTGGTCGATGACTCATCAGAGTCGGAAGATGAGGAGTCATCACCTGAAATAAATTCTGCATGGCCAGGAATCGAGGACATCTGAGAGTTGTAATTTTTGTACTCCTCCGAGGTGTGATTTTTGGCGTGCTGGGCCAAGCACAAGGAAGCTATCTGCAAAAAAACTGCAGAAAGGTTTGTTGTTTGATCCTTTGGTGTAATCTTTGTTTCTAGTCGAAGCTAGTTGCTGTTTGGAGCAGAAACGCTGAAATTGACTATTTTCTGCATGTACTCATACATGTACTCATGTACTCAGGCATGCAGTCTCACTCGTATTTTAGCTCTTTTCTCTGGAATAGATGCTGCTCTGCGCCCCTTGGTGAACATTTCCTGCGCTCGTGGAGCAGCTGAAAAGGACCACTGGTATGTCTGGTTCCTGGTTTGAAAGTGGAGAGTCGACTTTTGTGTCTTGAAAAAGGAGTAGAGAGCGATAAAGGTACGTCTGTGGCTGATTTTTGAGTGCTCCTCGTACATTTTTGATCGTGATAGAAATTTTCAGCCCAAAGTCAGACCAAAGTCAGCGCAGCGCGATGATGATCGTACAGTTTTCTTGTGGATTTTTTAGTTGTTTCATCTCGTATCTATGTCAGTATCGTGATGGTGAAGTGGAGAGGGTGATTTTCTTCCTCTAGGCTTCGTTCGGCCGACTTTGCTTCGTCCTCGTTGAAAAGTGATCCTGAAAAAAAGGTCGATTCGCAAAATTATGTTGATTTTCAATGTACGTGATGACATGCGATTGCTGGCTTTGGAGTCTGGGGCTAGTGACAGCAGCGACGTCGTGTCGTCAGCTGCGGAGGAAGAAATGAAAGACATTGCGGAACGACTCCACGCAGGATGCAGCTGCAAATAAGTTGATCATGTCTCCGCACTCTTCAGCTATTCTTTGTCATTCTAGCTGCTTACTGCACTATTTCAAAGGTATTCAAGCTGCCTACCCAACTTAGAATGCTGAATATTTATTGTAAACATACAATGTATACATACATTGCACCAATTTGGAGTACACCTGTTATATTGGTGTATACACCCGTTTTGAATCGGAATATTGAACTTTTTCTTGGCTGAGGTCCTTCAGTAGATGTGTTTCAACAAATTTCTAACCAAAAAGGAATTTTGAAAAATTTGACCCTAAGGGCTGTTTTCGCTGGTTGAGGCCCACATCACGTAGTGCGTGGAGATGGTCGATGTGATCGGACGTCATCATCGCCATGACAATTCCACTGAAAAACTCTAAAAATGATAGAAACCGTTCTAATGGGACACTTCAACTAATTTCTATATAAAATTTGTTTGAACAGTTGATGAAGACAATTCAAACGCGCCCATAATGCGCTATAGTCTGTTTCAAAAAGATTTACAATCAGGTTTGGGTCTTAAAAAGTATGAAGATAAGGGAAATTTGGACAACAAAGTACATAGAATGGCTTGTTAGGACACGGCAAATTGTTCTGTGAAGGTTTCGGAACAATTGGACCAACCGTTAAGGAGTTAGAATTTCGGCCAGGTTTCCGGCCTTTTCCCATGGTTTACAATTTGCCCAGGAAGCCAGTATCGATTTTTTTATCAAAACCCACGATTTATCCTTTCCTTTTTGGCCTTGTGGTTATGAATGCTGTCTGCTGACCATGAAGTTGTGAGTTCAAATCCCAACCTATCCTCAAGTCAAACTTTTTTTTCATTGTTTTGGTGATCAAGCTGGTACAAGACAAAGAAGATGGCTGCACCAAACGACTTGTTGTTGGAGGTCGCGCTTCCTGCCGAACTGACTGACACTTGACTGGCTCACGCCATGTGAACACACCCACAACACTGCAATGGTGTGAGTGAAT
The DNA here is from genome assembly GCF_964019385.1 of Sycon ciliatum. NCBI lineage: Eukaryota > Metazoa > Porifera > Calcarea > Leucosolenida > Sycettidae > Sycon > Sycon ciliatum. The sequence continues at coordinate 25,392,357 of NC_088654.1, forward strand.
ATGGAAGTCATCGCGCTGTAGCTTTTTGAGATTTATTTTTAGTATTTCAAGATCGCCAATTTATTTGAATTTAGCAGTCAACGCCGTCTTCTATCAACGTTCACAAGCGTCTGTTTTTCTCAAAAATGTCGTCGAAGTCACACGGATAGCTTTGCCAAGTCATGGCCTTGGGAATGAGTCCGTGTCGATGTCGTTTTCGTCACACGGTGAGTAAATTGCATCGCAGCTCAAAGAAACTATTTTAGTCACAAAACGGATTGGGACACATGCCGCTCGTCAACATTTACAACACTTTCGTTTCGACATGTCCTCTCTGACTCCATTATCGATACGAGGAAGAACTCGTTTGTTGTAAACCAGACGTACGTCCATGACTGTGTCAACGTGAGTGAGTTGTCATTTTTCCTGCTTTCGCGCGGAATATTTCTTCGAGTTCACAGTGAGTTTTTCCAGGCAGCGCTCGAGTGCTCATACGGTAAGACGCCAAACTCCGCGGGCGATCGCCAGGGTTGTAAATCTTTTTGAAACGGACTGTAGTGCTCCCTCTTTTTCTGCAAGTATGTCTTAATGTTGCGCTAATTATAGCTACATTTGTAATGAAGTTGTCATCTAATGTTGTAGCCTCGTAATGCTCTTTCTATAAATTGCCTTTGTTATTGAATCTCAGTGGCATTATTTGCACTCGTGATTGTCACTTGAAAACGTCAGTTTTAGAAAAAAATATTTGTACTTACCTCAATGTCCCTTTGTGGCTGTTGGTATTGCGTCTAACAAACTGTTGGTACTACTGACTGCTTATAGTACGAAAAGAAAAAAAGGTTCGCCAGAAACCGAATCAAGTCGATACTGTGAGGTGCTGTACGAAAGTAGTGAGAAGAGTCGGGCTCTGCACACAATACAAAGGTTGCTAATTGCTCTGTGTATCGCTGTACTACCTCTGACAAGCGAAATTTGGCGCATTTGTTTGCTTGTTATGGTGGTGCCACAACAAGGCTACAAGGTACGACCTATCCTATTCCCCCAATTGTAAGTCGCACCTTTTTACACTAAGCGTCAAGGGCAAAGAAGGGGGTGCAATTTACAATCGAGTGTGTCTTCTTACTTATGTGAATGCGTGGAGACGATTTGCTCGGACGTGAGAATGGGCTGCGGCTCATAATCAAGTGCGACTTATAATTGGGGAAATATAGTACTTGTTGCTCAATGTATCCCGGTACAGGAAGCCAAACGACAAGCTGGTGAGTGGAACATGGCGATTCTCAGGCACGAGAGGTTCACAACACGTTTGCTGAGGCAGACCAGTCTCCCCTGTACCCGCACAATGGTGGTCGCCTCCCTACTGCGAAGGAGAATCGTCGTGCTTCCGCGTGTCAAAGCACAACCATGTAGTTCTCTCTCTATATCTATCTCTCTCTCTCTCCCTCTCCCTCTCTTGCTCTCTACGTAGCGACTTAGCCAGCACAGAGCCCAGATGTCCATGTCAACGACCTGGAGTCTTTCAATGGCCTCCACAGCCATGCGTCTCTGGTGGCTGAGGAAAATCGTCAGGGATTCCTGCCAGCAATTTTGGGCTCATGGTTGCCTACCCTCGACGTCGTAGCTTGATCACAGCACCCAGGAGTGATATCAATATTTGCAGAGTGATCACAGCAGAGGCTCTTGCTGCAGCCGAATCCGCTATAGTCGCACTTTCGTCCGGTGTGAGCGACAATTCCTCTCCTCAAGAACCTGCTATCACCGAATAGCAGGATTTATTCAGACTAACTGATGTTTCAAATGCCCTTGTTGCGAAATACACAGTGTATTCGGATGAGTTACTCATTACCGTTATTTTCGATTGTGAAATGCGAGTTATTAACGAGGAGCCATCACAGGCCCGGCGGAAGCAATTGTTGATTGGTCCGGCCAAGTTTCTTCGCCATCACAGCACTTGCGCACGTGTGAAACAACACAACGTCTCTTTGCTCATCGTAGGTCAACCAAGACCATGTCTTGAAATATAACGCCTGACAAGAGAGCTTCACCACTGTCTTTTTCCCAAATTCCTGCCGAGGAAACGCGAAGGAAGTGGTTGGGTGGACTGGCACTTCTGGCACAGATATTTCCCTGGAAGAAGCCATAGCTGCTAAGCATGCACTGCGGCTAAGCTGACCAGACAGCGAGAAAAATTTGAAAAACTACTTCGTTCAGTAAAAGAATCTGAAGCACTCGACGAAAAACCCTCAAGACTACAAAATGTAGAATCCATCATGGCACATGCTTTCAGGTCGCTCGACTCGCGCCACAGGCCCACACTCGTACTCCCACAGCCACAGGCCACAGCTAGCCCTCAACTTCAGCTCAAGCGCAAACGCGTGCACGGCAAGATCAGTGCGAGATCGCAAGTGCGCGTACATGCATGTACAATTGATGATCACAACAAGTAACAGTTACATAACGTTACTGCGTCGAAAAAAAATCGTCGGTGGCCGAAAAGTTGGTCCGGCCATGGCCGGACCGACCGGAGCGGCTCCACCGGCCCTGCCATCAGATGCAGTACGTATCGAGGCTGTATCGTCTGTAGTCCCTACGCTAGATCTCCATGTTCAAGGCAAGTGTGTAACGGCGTTAGTTGACTCTGGTTCCTGTGTTTCTATGTTGCATGAGCAAACATGTTTGTCCACGTATGGTGATGTGCTCTTGCAAGCTGCTCCTCGTTTGTGTGCGGCTAATGGCGAGGGACTCCAGGTTCTAGGTGCTGTGGATATTGAATGCTGCTTTGGAGAGCGCTCATTCTTGCATATATTTGTAGTGTCTCCTGATATCCGCCGTGATATGATATTGGGATCTGATTTCTTGTTTGAGCATGGAGCATTGTTGAACATTGCTCAAGGCACACTAACTTTTAATGATCTGTCAGTCCTGCTAGGAGTGAAAGCTACTCGTGTTGGTCCATCAGAGCCCAGTCCGGTTGTTGCGGCGGACGCTGAACCGCTATCTGACTCTTGGAGTAGTGATAGTAAGACCCGGGCACGAACTATTCTCGTGTCACTGTTTGTAGTAAATAATAATTATCTCTGCCTGCCGGCTATGTCGTGCTGGTCAAATGCAAGTTGGTGCGAGAGGCATCTGTGACTGTGGATTGTGTTGCTGTTCCACTGGACTCATTCTTGTTAACCCTTTCAGTGCCAGGCCAGATGTACGCTGTTGGCCGGGCCATTTTCATAAAAAAATCTGATTTTTTTTTCAAATTATTCGTATCAACTCAAACCAACTTGTTGTCCTGCGCTGGCGTAGCTTGTGCTGCTGCGCCCTGCTCAAACTTGACATTGGCACCTCCTATCCTCGACCAAGGCAGTAGGTACGACATCGACCACGGCAGACTCGTCCGCGAAATTTGTTCTGTCACGATCGCGGACGGCTATGTCCGCATCCGAGTCATCGCATTCACTATCGCAGCTCCAGTCATGAATGTCCGAGTCCATGATGGACTGGAGCACCTCTTCAGCCAATATTCGGCGACTCGCCGTGCCTGAGGGACAGCTAGAGAGACCTAAAGTATGTTCCGTCAATCTAATTGTTTCTGAATCGAAATATGTTTTTCGCCCGAGCGCTCTGAACATATGCTCCCGCACCCTTACTTACTCAAACACGGCGAGAGAGGTCTTGTTCAATAGGGGAAAACCCCTAGTTTCCCCTCGAAGAGCCACAATCGGCCAAGGTAGATTGTAGTGCATGGCCGGTGAGATATAGTAGTGCGCACTACGATTACGAGATATCTCGTCCTTGGCTAATTGCGTGGGGGTCTGTAGGACGAGTTATCTCGTCCTTGGCACTATTATTCATATTATTATTATTATTATATTAAAAACATGTCCGCGTAGGTGGCGGGGGTACCACTTTCGCTTATGCCATTCAGGATTGATGTCTGAAGAGTAATACGATACAATGAAATGACAGAAGTGACGTCAACAAAAGCCGTTAGCAACAATACCAATAGGACTAATGGAAAACTTCATCCAAAGTATAAAATAAAGTAGAATATGCATACAACATGCCCGGCGAAATAAAGTGGATCACGAGAATAAGTCCTGTTAGGTGGGGCAAGCTCCACGCCATTCCTGTCGGTCCGCTGCCATTGTGCGGACTGCGTCAGCATCTAGCGGCTGGTGGATGGTAAGTCCATGCCATGATGACAGTTCCGTCTGCAAGACCGTTACCAAAGTCGTCCGAGGTCGACCCCTGAAGCGTTCAGTGCCCTCGTCGTCCTTGGCAGATGTGTCTGTGACCCCCAGTGTGGTTACGGTTGGACCTGGCAGGTCCTGTGCGGTAGTTGTGTTGGAGAATCACTCTGACTATCCAGTACAAATTGCTAAAGATGTTGGTATTGCACAATTATCTCCTGTACCCGATAACTTGATTGGAGAGGATGATGATCCTGTTGATTCATCTGTTGCGGATATGCAACCGTTTGTGCTATCCCCTGAACGTGCCGAGATAATCCGTACGTATGTTGAGTCTCGGAATCATCTGGCAGCACCTGAACAGGGGCGTAGCAGCCGCTCCGGCTGGTCCGGCTTTGGCCGGACCACTTTTTCGCCCGACCACGACCACCATAGTAAAACAATGCCAAAAGTGCCCAGAATGCAGGATTTTGCACCCTAATTTCAAAAAAATTCCGCGGGGCAGATCCCCCCGACCCCCCCCCCCCCCCTGGCCGGACCACCGCCAACGGCGGTGCTACGCGCCTGCTGAAAAGAACAGGCTGACAGAGCTTCTTCGTGAGAATCATGACTTGTTTCTCTTGCAGGAGGGTGATTTTGGTTCTTGTGATGTTTTGCCACATAGTAGTAGTGCTGGTGATGTACAGCCAGTTAAGCAGCCTACGCGCTCTTTGCAAGCTTTGCTGGATGATCTGTTGTCCCGTGGTATACTCACTGAGTCTATTAGACCCTGGGCGTCGCCCATAGTTCTTGTTCCCATGAAGGCCGTTTCTCTCCGATTATGTATCGACTACCGCAAGTTGAACAGTATTGCGGAGCCAGATGCGTATCCTATCCCACGTGTTGATGACACATTGGACTCACTCTCTGGCTGTTCATGGTTCACTTGCCTGGATTAAGTGTAAGGATATTGGCAGGTTCCTAAGCACGAGGACGATACGGCAAAGACTGCCGTTACGACACCGTTGGGTTTGTGTGATTTCTTGGTTATGTCTGGCTGTAGAAATGGTCCAGCGACGTTCCACCGTGTAATGGAAGCAGTGCTTCATGGTTTATGTAGTGCGTCTAACCAAGCATTCTGTCAAGTATTCTTCAACAGTGTATTGAATGCCAGCTCTACCTTCACTGGACAGCTCCAGATCCTGCAGTCTGTATTTTGCCGCGTTTGTACTGTTGGACTAAAGGTAAACTTGGAAAAATGTTCTTTTTTCCAATGGAAGGTGCTCTTCCTTGGCCATGTAGTTTCGGCTGAAGGTTTGGCTCCGGATCCCACCAGGGTTGAGGCTATTGTGAAGTGGGACGTACCCCAGTCTGTACGAGGTGTACAGGTGTTTCTGGAGTACGCAGGGTTTTACCGCCGCTTCATCCGTGGTTTTGCTCAGCGCTCCGCTTCACTAAATGTATTAGCAGGCAAGGGTGCAAGCTTTACATGGACTAAGAGTAGTGATGCGGCGTTGACGTCTATGAAGCGGTCACTGACCACAGCCCCAGTGTTAGCCTATCCTGACTTTTCTGTCTCGTCTGACAGCTTTGTTCTAGATACTAATGCAAGCAAGGTGGCCATTGGAGCTGTCCTCAGTCAAATTCAAGATGGCGAGGAACACCCATTGCCTTTGGCAGCCGGGTATTGACGAAGGTAGAGAGGAAGTACGCGTCAGACCGGGAAACACTTGCCCTTGTGCATTTTGCCAATCAGTTCCGGCACTATTTGCTAGGTCGGAATTTCATTGCCCGTACTGATAACACTGCCCTCACACCGTTGATGTCCATTAAGGAACCACGCAGTCGCAAAGCTCGGTGAGTGGAGCAACAGTATAGCTTCACTTCTGTTCACCGGCCTGGTCGGCAGTACTTGAATCCAGATGGTCTGCTGCGTACCTTGTTGCCGGAGGCGCATCGATCCCATCTCGAGACTTCTGCAGATCCCCTGCCGCAACGGCATCTGAGGATGTCGCAACTCCTGTATTAGCTGGCCTCTCCGAAACTGAGTTGGCTGCTGCCAAAGCTGTGGATGTCAACCTCTCAGTGGTTTTGCCCAGGTACAATGCGGTGAGTGGAAAATTTGTTTGCCCTCCCGAAGGTTTCTGGCACTAGTCGTACCATGCGTTCTCGGCTAATGCAGTTGGATCAGAAGGAATATTCGGTTCGCATCTGATGCCTCACGGTGCCTGCTCTGCAAGCCGTCGACCATGACCCTAGTTGTAGCCTGCTGTCGTCAGAGCCCATCTCGCTCGCAATGCTGGAGTGCCTGCTTGGTTTTGCTATGTCCTGAGTTTTTTTCTCTGTTTTATTTCTCTATTCACGAGGGCGTGAATTTTTGGTAGGAGTAGGATAGTGTAGCATGGCTACTTCATCACACGTAATTTGTATACACATAAATAGTACACCGTAGGAATGCATGGATAGCAGTGCGCATACTCGCACTGCCCTGGGTCTTCTTCTTCTCCTTGTGAGACAATGAACGAATGATAACTACTTACGTAACTACAAGTATGTGCTTTGAGTGCTGAGACTGTATATCAGTTACACAATTACCTACTTCATTCCTGATGATGAATATTTTTATGACCAAAACGTTGAATCTTTTCCCTGAAATGAATTTGTGAAAAGCAGAGATTGAGTGTGAGCCAGTGTTGCTCACAAGCCAATTTTTATCTATGGACGTTATCTTTCAAAACAATTTGAACTATTCCATTGCTTTGAAACTGGATTGTTAGGGGACTGTGGAGTGCCCACAAATCAAACTGGAGGTACATATCCGATAGGACGTGATACAACCACAGGAAATTCCAAGACAATAAGTTGTTCTGATGGATATGCCGTCAATCTCAAAACAATTGGTTTAATTAATACTTCCTCCGCGTCATCGTAATTGTCGCAGTTTGACTAGTGACTTGTCACTTGTTACTGACAACTCCATAAGCTAAGCCATTCAAAACTTATTCCACAATATGATAGTCTGAAGACTAGAGTAACGTTCCAGGACAGTTGGACTGAGAGTTTTCAGGCAGAGATGAAGTCCTCGTCGTCGCTGATGTCTATGGACGCAAAAATATCGCTCCGAAATATTTCAAGGAAGGTTGAAAGTTGGTCGCGCCTCATCTCAAACGCTTTGACTTTCTCCACAGGACAAGAGCTGCCTTGCTTGTCGTCTGCTAGCTCTGGATGATTTCTACTTCACCACCAACGAAGCCTAGTAAGAATACACGATCGTTGCGAGGTCGGTTGATTATCGTCGGCGGAATCACCTCGATGTTGAAAAGAACTTTTTTTAGCCGTGGCATGCCCATTTATTTTATCTGTGTGGTCACAGCTCATGCAGGTAAGTGTACTATCACGTCCAGCGCGCCCTCTTTTTCAGCATCATTGGTATACCATGGTACGGCACCTGCGCGTGCATCACTAGCACTACGTGTAGAGTCTACACAGCTCTTGCAGGTACAATCATGTACTGAGTGTCTCGGCCAGAGCGACAGATTTTATCGCTGTTGCAGGCATTTAGTTTGCTGACCCGTCGATGTTTCTCCAAGAGCTGCCACTTGTTCCACGAAGTCATTCTCACCCCAGCTCAGGCAAAACAGTGACGAAGCTTGAGTGAATGGCCATAAGCACGAGAAATGTGCAGGCTGCAACGCCTGACTGATCTCAGCGAGTCGAAATTACCATCGCTGCGACATCAGCGAAGAAACTGCGTCTTGTTCAAAAATTCCAGCTTCCAATAACAGAAAATAGAACTTTGCCGTCACCCTATACTGATGGCTATCGCCTATGTCCGATTCCTTGCCTCTGGTACGAGTGCTGGTGAGTAAATACCCCGTTTTATATCAAAAGTCAAACTGCGACAATTTCGATGACGCGGAGGAAGTAGACCGATCCCCTTATTATTGTCTGGGTTCGAGCAAGGGGGCTATTCCGCGATTGCATGGATCCTACTTCACACACGCGACCTGAATCACCTCGACTGGGCGTGACTTCTCACATGCGAAGTGCAGGACATGAGAATTATGGAATTTGATGCGAGTCGAGATTTTTCCCGAGCTTAAAGGGTAAAATAATATGTATCTAATCATGATTTTTGTATTTCTAATCCGCTGCACACACAGGGGACTGTGGATCACCACCAGACAATATTCCTCATGGTACATTCCCAAATGGAAGTCCAACAACAGCTGGAAGTAAACTCACGGTGATGTGTGTTACTGGATATACAGCTGATACTACTACATCACAGAACATATCTTGTGGCACTGATGGTAATTGGACAACGACGCTTACGAATCCTTGTATCCGTGAGTATTTCTAATGTTCTAAGGACACACGCCCAATAAGCACATAAAGCATAGTGTCTTGCATCAATTAACCCTCTGCGTGCTGAGTACGAGCTCAATCGCGCTTTATGCATGACCTGATCCACTACTTGGTCCGCGTCAGCGATATTGTCGCTCATCTTTCAGCTTTGTTAATATGTCGCCAATGCTCACTTGGCAGCCCATTTCATCCCAATTTTGGTTAGCAAGTTAGTTTACTAGTACCTGAAAGGTCTAGCTAGAGTTCGAGTGGATTTCGAGAGCGATGGGTGGGTGATTCTGATTGATACAGCGCCGCATCAAAATAGATTATCGTGTTACGCTGTGCAGGTAAGAGCAGAGCAAGCCACAAAAAAGGAATCGGCTACTCGGAATCAGCTCCATTTTGCTGAAGGGCCAAGATCGCTCACCTCAGTGATCGCTCAAGCTGAGATCGCAGCTCCTATACCTCCAGCTCAATGCTCGGAGTATCCAGCGCGTCGTGGAGATTTGCAAGTACTGTACGCGTCGTCGTCGTCGTTCAAAATAAAATCTTGCAAAGAACGGCGTCTGATTTGAACCACAAAGGCTGTCGTGCTGCCCACGCAAAGTCCTATAGAAAAGGCGACCGTCACGATCGACTTCTCTTTAGAAAATAGCCAGGCAGCGGAGAGGAAGAGAGATGAGCTTGCAAAAGCAAGAGAGTCGATCCCGAGCAAAAATATGTGTCACCATCGCCGAGAGCAGCGACGACGAGGACCGAAAAAGTAGGAACCCTTCCTTGGACAATAAATTCCTCATAGCTAGTTGTCATTCTATACCTTACCGTCCATCCTACCAAGTTGTATCACTTCAAGTGCACGCGTTCATGTCCGAAGTCTAAGCTCATATTGTCAAAAGATTAGCGACAATATTGCTGACGCGGACCAAGTACGTAGGAGTTAACTTCCAAAAAGATTCGCACGATATATCGCAGTGCATAGACCAGTGTACAAACTGACGTAACTTTGTCAAACATAAACGCATCGCAACAGTCAATACACAGTTGGAAAGGTCTTGACCTCATCTGTCCAGAGATATAAGGTTTGTCGCGATAGGATAAGAATTCATTGAGCGGCAAGAAGATGAACACGGAAATCACGGGCCAGAAGGAAAGCGAATTATTTTGTTCAAAACTCCTTTTTGTTGAGGAGCGTGCCAGGGGATTTACCTTTGGCACGGCGCATGCGTGATGGACATCAAATGAAGCGCTTGGATCTCAGCTTTGCAGCGCAGTTTGAATTGTGAAAATCGGTTGAATTTGGGCAATAAGCCGAACAAGAATGTGAAATTGAGTTGTTGTGCCGTTCCGAGGCACGGTGGAGTAGTTTGGAGAGGACGTGAAAGTGTCCCTGATGTGTCTATGGAGCTGAGAGCTGCCAGGATGGATTCGCTTGCTCCCGATCTTTACAACGAGCCCAGGATGATAAAAATCCATCAAGGTGGAGTGAAATGAGAATAAATTTCGTTCGGAGCTGGAATTTGATGCGAGTCGAGATCAAACAGCTCAGTGTGCGTACATTTTTTCCCGTGCATAAAGGGGTAAACAATATGTAACTAATCATGATTCTTGTATTTCTAATCCGCTGCACACACAGGGGACTGTGGATCACCACCAGGCAGTATTCCTCATGGTACATTCCCAACTGGAAGTCCAACAACAGCTGGAAGTAAACTCACGGTGATGTGTGATACTAGATATACAGCTGATACTACGACATCACAGAACATATCTTGTGGCGCTGATGGTAATTGGACACCGACGCTTACGAATCCTTGTATCCGTGAGTATTTCTAATGTTTTAACCCTTTGTGTACCAGCCCCATTTCGAACCGTACCATATGGTACGGTTCGCTGCACTCCAATCAAGCACGCCGGTCCCCGCCGCGTAGCTTCGATCGAGGCGCGGTTTTTGCGCTGGACAGCTGAGATCCCGCTGAAACTTTTGATGTACGACATGGGCAGGTTGCCATTTGAAAGTATGGAGAACGAACGCGGTGAAAAGTACGCTTTTCAGCGCAAACAATTGTCGCTGTTTCGATCGTGTTCTCGCTCAGTTTCTCTGCTTGTAGCAAAGATGTAGCTTGTTCTAGGTCATGTCGACGTCTTCTACATGTGGTGGACGATTCGAGAGATCGGCTGTGACGATATCATCGCGGAATGCGACTCGAAATTGAAAATTTGTATCGCTGACCCCATCGCAGTATTCGCTCTCAAAACAGGAGCGAGAGGGAGGGCAGCGATGGCCTAAAATTGTCAAGGCAGGCGTAATTCACCAACCAGCGACTGCTTCTTGTCTTCTCTTTCACTTACCTGACGCTGGATGTGAGTAGGTGAAGAAAAATACAGATTTCGAATCTGACACAAGAATTCAAAATTTGCAATTTTGAACCAATTGTTTCACCTCAAATATGTGACAATATGACCATATCCCTGGTATGTTTTTGCTCTTCATACGCTGAGACAACGCTTATGAGGTTGTTTTGTCCCTATGTTCCCGGTACCAGAGCCGGCGCCACTTCTACGGCCGGTACGGCCATGGCCGTACCAACTTCCCAAAAAGTCGGTCCACGTGGAACGTCCAAAACCGGGGAGAAAAAGTTTCGATGTATGATTTTGTACAGGGAGTCGCCCAGAGTGCAGGATTTGCCGTTTAAATTCCAAAACAATTCTGGGGCAGGACCCCCGGACCCCCCCCCCCTTCGGCCGCACCGCTCCGCAGAACCTGCCTCCGGCCCTGGGTACATGAGCACAAACTAATTCTCAGTCTTTTTGTTTGTGATACCCTGGTTGGTCAGAAATATGCACAATTGGCGCGTATTTGGGGTATTCCACCTATGGCCTTCATAAACTACTGCATGCCGTACCAATATCCATGCTTACCTTGGTGCAGTGATACATCTGGAGTCAGGAAAACACAACTTGCTTATACAAAAGTTGTCTAGATTTCATACCATGGTTGCTTCTTTGGCTGCGATCGCCCCTTACATACATTAGATGGCTGGTACATGAAGGGTTCAGGACACATGCCCAATAAGCACATAAAGCATAGTGTCTTGCATCAATTAACGGGGAAAAAATATTTTTTCCGAAAATGGTGGATGAAAAAATAAATCTTGCGTGGCCGCTTTGCCCTGCCTCGTGTCAGCAAAGCAGCTTTCTTGTCAATAATTTCTGTCATCCAGTTAGTCAAAGTGACTCAAGGTCGTGTTTTCTCCGTTTTCTCCTTTGTCTCTCCGCCAAGCTGTACAAGAGTATCAGTTGTGCTAGTCTGCGTAGACAAGCGCTGACTCGTGTGAGCTGGAAGCGCTTGAAAATTCACAACTTCAAACAGCGATCGATCGCGCTTTGTTGAAATATTTATTTGTTGCGTGGGCAGATAGAGTAGCTCATGGTCGCAGTTGTGAATTTCCTGGAGTTCATGAGGCCAAGCAAGAACTACTCGAAGCAGAGGACCAGTTATTTAGGCCTCGACATGGCGAGTGGCGTTGACGCCAACTCAGAAATGGCTGTGATTACCTGTCAAAAAATCTAGCCAAAGAAGTAGACAAGGAGCAGAGGCATTTACATGGACAACGTACGATGGTGGTTTGCAACATGCTACTACTGCTGGAGCAACGTTGAGTGCAGGGACGATCGTTGATCATCTACGTATCAGGTGTGGTTGTCAAACTCTTGTGGCCTTCGATGTAGATATGAAGATTTTATGCCCACTGTGCGTTCGTTATGCACCACATCTGCTGTGCACGTGGCATTACCCTATCTCAGGGAGAAATCATCAACCCAATCATTCTGGGTAAAACTATTCCTGATAGTTGTGCAGGCCAGCACAAGAACCAGTACGCTGCACTAAACAAGGTGCTTATGTTCGTGTGCTTGATGGTCAATGGAATGAGTTCAACTGAAAGCAACGGTTCCGCAGGTCTTCGACAACCTCAGCAAGGTGGTCGGCCCAGCAACAGTGGTGACGGTACTTGGCATAGAAGTCGACAGCGTGGACCAGGTGATGCGGCTACCTGGCCAGAAGATATTTGCCTTTCTAGCGGCTTTGAGTGAGTAGTCCACGTGCACTAGCTACACAACGCGGGAACTGCTGTCGCTGATCGGAACCTTGTCCTTGCCACAAAGGTGGTTCCTCCTGGCAGACCTTCATCCGTCAACTCCTGTATCTTAGCTGGACAACTCTGTCTCTTCAGTCAGTAGTCAACATCAACACAGAAGCTCACTTGGACATCGAATGGTCGCGCTCCTTTACCGCAAACTGGAATGGCCAATTCTTCTTCTATGATGTCAAGTGTTCAAAGTCCCCTGACCTTGAGCTATTCACGGATGCCTCTGATGTTGGCTTCTGCGGTTTCTATCAAGGACAATCATTTTTGGGGCAATGGGCCGCTGAGATGCAGCATGAACCTATTGTGATTACTCGCTTCCGAGAACTGGCTTCCACAGCCAACCAATGCCTGGTGCCAACTCCTCCGCTGAACTCGCCGCTCTGATTGCTGCCAGCAATGATCTCATGAGCGACTCAGACCTTTAAGCCCGGTATTTGCGCACACATAATCTGATGTACCCAGTTTCGGCTATGGCCGAGTTCCGGTCCCTGACCGCTACTGCCGGCAGCTCACGGTCAGTGTTTGTGTTCGTCGGCGGCAGCTACTTCTCCCGAGTTTGCTCGACTAAGATCCTCAACTGCAACCGGGTGAGCTCCCATTCTGTGCGCATTGGCGGGGCCACACTCATGGCTCACCGGAGTACAAGTGTCTGTGAAGCAGCCATATGCCGTGCAGGCTGCTGGCGAAGTGCAGCGTCCGATCACTATGTCAGGCGTGCAGCCGGTATGCCCTCTGTGCAATGGTTAGCAACAAAGACTGGAACAGCTCGCGCCCATGTGGTGTTGAGAACAGAAGTGAGGTACATTTGTAGTTTGTACAGTGTCGTGCCGTCCGCTTGTTGTGCAGTCCTTGTGCCGGTGTGGCTCTGTGGGTATCACTCAGGGGTTTGCCATGGTTACTTGTAGGAAGTTATGCTAATGAGCGATGCCGTGAGAAATGCTTGGTCGTGAACACTGGTTTTTGGGAGGGTCAAATGCATTTGCCTCTCAGTGTTGTGCTGTACTGTCTCAGTGTTGTGACGCCTGTATGTTGTTGTGTGGTTGACCCGCCGGTTCGAGGCATGGGTGGTCAACTGTGTATGTTGTATCGGTGTGTTCCCGTTTGAAGTTGCCAGGCCACCATGTGGTTGACCCGCCGGTTTGAGGCATGGGTGGTCAACTGTGTCTTTTGTATCGGTGTGTTCCCGTTTGAAGTTGCCGGGCCACCATGTGGTTGACCCGCCGGTTTGAGGCATGGGTGGTCAACTGTGTCTGTTGTATCGGTGTGTTCCCGTTTGAAGTTGCCGGGCCACCATGTGGTTGACCCGCCGGTTTGAGGCATGGGTGGTCAACTGTGTATGTGTATCATTGAAGTTGCAATACGGACATTGCTGTGACTCGCCCGATTGCTGTTGCCGGGCACCTACGCATTTATTTGCCTACTTGTGAAGAGATATCTCTTCTGGTTTATTGCATAATTCTTGGTTCAATGTTATCCACGGTGTCGCTCGATGCAAAGTTCGTAAATATTTATCAGAGACAATTGGAAGAAAGAAAAAAAACTATGCCAAACCCCACTTCCTTGTATTCTATCTGCTTGGTGTACATGTGTCCACGTTTTGTACGTTTGGCATGCACATGCGTGTGTGTGTGTGTGTGAGAGCGTGTCTGGATAAATGTGCATATTGATGTTTTGTTTGTTTTAAGTTTTATTGTGTGTATGCATGCATGCATGTGGGTTAAAATCAAATTGTCACCAGTTATAGTCTTCGGGGTGCTGAGTCGAATGGTCTTGGTCCGAGGAAGCTGAGACGTTTCCTTTCTCCTATATTTCCAATCGAACTCGCACCCTTCCACCGAAACTGGGTGACTGCGCCTTACTAGATGGCGATTTGTATGCAAAATGTCACTAAAAACGCCATTTCGTTCTTATAAAAGCACTAATAGAGAGGTTCCGAGGTACGATTTTCCGTGCCAAACTCCGTATGGGCGCTACGAATTTTTTCAAGGCGTGCTCCATACGATTTTTCGGCACGTAGAATCCGTGTGGACTGGCTTTCATACGAACCATGTTTCGTATGGAGATTTTGCGTCATCGGGTGCAGAAAGATTTTTCGCGTACAAATTTGGCACGAGAAACATCGATTTTCCGCGGGAAGTTTTGATTTCGGTACAAATTTTCAAAATAAAAAGGCATAGCGCGGGAATGTGACGTGTTAGCGATCGTAGCCTAGCAATGACGGCAAACACATAAGTTCCGTACTCCGGAATATTTCACTGCTCGAAAACGACGTATAAAAAATCCATAGCGCCTCTACAGATTTTGGCACGAAAAATCGTACTCCGGAACCTCCCTAATGACCGCGATTGGCCCATATGTTGTAGTCTTTTGGATGCTGAGCCTATTGGTTTTGGTCCAAAAAGGCGGCGATGTACTATTCGGCCCTTATTCCCAATCGAACATGGCTGAACAAGCGGTCACGTGCTCATGCGTACACCAGTCACCTGGTCACCGTGCCAACACGCGACAACTTTCACACCAAGGTTCAACACAAAGGTTCAAAGGTTCGACTCGAGTGACGTAAACTCGACCAAACATGCTGTAAGTTGTAGCCTGCAGGCACGGTGACCAGGTGACTGGTGTACGCACGAGCACATGACCGCTTGTTCAGCCATGTTCGATTGGGAATAAGAGCCGAACGCTGTATCGCCGCCTTTTCGGACCAAAACCAGTCGACTCATTGTCCAAAAGACTACAAGATATGGGCCAATCGCGGTCATTCGTGCTTTCATAAGAACGAAATGGCGCTTTAGTGACATTTTGCGTGCAAATCGCCATCTAGTAGGGCGCAGTCACCCAGTTCCGGTGGAAGTGCGCAAGTTCGATTGGGAATAAAGGATGAAGGGAGAGTCTCAGCTTCCTGGGACAAAGACTATTCGACTCCATCCCTCACAGGACATGCTGCTTTTCAGTAACGCCACTACCTGCTGTATTATCATTTCCTTTACTGGCCAAACTGGCTTTTAATACTTTATTACCCACTCTATTCAGTATCATTACCTTCACTGGCCTTCTATACTTTATCCTCCTTTTTAGTCGATATCATGTGATCAGGCTAATTTGCCTGTTTGTTCTTCGACTCTAAATAAACAAACAACAACAACAACAACAACAACAACAACACTAATCAACTAGCTGGAGAGCGGAAGCAGTTTTTGGAGCTCCGTAGTTTTTTTTAGCATAATAGTCCGCTCCCAGCCCGTATGGCTGTGGATGCACAGGTAGCAAACTAGATCACCTAGAGTGCTGATTCACTACAACCGCCAGGCGTCATGGCCGGAAACGGAGCTGATACGGAGCCCTGGCGACAGCTCTCGTCTTCGACACTGAAGAAGAACACTGTTGTATTCCCCTCGCAAGCCCAGGTAAGCGTGGTGGCCTACATAAAGCTCCTAGAAGAGCAAGGTATCACCGGCATCATTTCGATGCAGACAACAAGCAGGGGTCAATGTAGACTTACCGTTGAGTCATATGAAAAAGCCAAATTGTTGGTGCTCAATGGCTTCGATTGCAAGGGCGAACGGGTTTCACCACGCTTCGTTTCCGCACCAACAACACAGATACACATCCACGATGCTCCGATCTGGATCTCAGACGGTGTCCTAAAAGCTGCGCTCTCACCGTACGGAAAGCTTATCGGTGAGATACGACACGGCAAAATCAAACTTTCAAACGGCACCCAAACAGCAACTGGTGTGCGATTCGCCACGTTTGAACTCAAACCAGGCAGTTCGATCCCGTCGTACCTGCGTACGACGGAAGGTTCTCACGAGCTCCGCATCATCTACGACGGCCAGGTAGGCACGTGCAGGCTATGTGGCCAGCTAGGTCACATCGCGCGTACCTGCCAAAACCGTCGCAGTGCACACACCTCCACGCATTGCCGGCAGAGAAGGCAGCAGCACTGGCAGCACAGCTACAGAGCGGAACATGAACAGCGGAGCTGAAGCGGAGTCTCACCGTACCGATTCGGCACCAAAAGCGTCCCCGAGTTTGACCCACGCCAGCGGCGTATCCCAAACGGCCTCCGATGGTGCCAACACCACGCCGAAAGCAGACGTGCTCTCGAGCTCGCACCCAAACGACCCAGTCAACAACCAGTACGAGTCGTACGAACACGACATCGCATCGCCCATGTCGGCAACCAGCACGACCGTGCACCCCGGAACGCCGCCAGGCAGCACAAATACAAGTACGACAACATCCAACTCACCGCACACCGACACAACTACTCCGACAACAAAGTGTAGTCACCCAGATTCGGCGCGTGCTGAAGACCTCCTCTCCTCACTGGTGACTAACACAGACATGTCTAACCAGCCAGCAAACCCCTGGATTACCTCCGAACGACGCAGGAGACCCAGTCCCAATGCGGAATCCTCACCTGATTTCAAAAATTCCAAAAAACAAAAAGAGAGCAACAACATCGACCCTGGCCAAAGCCAACCCCTTGCCCCGGCACAGGGCTCACGCTTCAGCCCACTGGTGTCACACGATACTCAATCCTAGCGCTGTCCTCCACACAATATCAGTGAGAACAATACTTTTAATTGCGGAAATACCAAAAAAAAACGAAACAAATTACAAAAATAAATAAAAAATAATGGAAGTCGCGAATTTCATCAGCTCGAACGTCAGGTGTCTGTTCAACAAGATGGACGAGCTTAGCCACGTGGCAAAGTTGCAACAACCGTCAATAATCGCCATCCAGGAAACCTGGGCGCATCCATCGGACAGCGACGGGATGTACGCCATCAACGGCTACAAACTCATAAGAGCGGACCGGGACACCTTTGGTGGAGGAGTCGCCACATACATACCACACAGCTGCCAACACGAGACAATTACCATTCCCATGACTCAAGCGGAATGTATTTGGATTAGAATAACAATCGGCCAAGCCTCCCTTGTGGTAGGGAACATCTACCGTCCCCCGCGGTCCGACCCCGCAGAGTTCGTGATGGAACTGGAGAGAGCCATAAAGTTAGTTGAAAGACCCCATGATGAGATACTTCTCCTTGGCGACTTCAACGCCAAGAACTGCTTGTGGCACCCCAGCGACACCACCGATGCCTTAGGTGAGGACCTGCATTGGCTGTGCGAGACTCGTGGCCTCACACAACACGTCTCCTTTGCCACCCACCTACGCCAACACACACCTACATCGTGCCTGGACCTGGCCATCTCTAGCCTCAGCCGCCATAACATCACCATCACAAGCCTGCCCCCTATGGGTGCCTCTGATCATGTTGTCATACAAGGCAACATACGACCCCAGCAGCACACCACCCACAGAAACAATAATACAAATAATAATAAAAATGAGAGCAGTACTACACAGCAAAGCACCTCCAGCACATACTGGTTGTGGAGCGAGGAACGCATTGCGTCCCTGCGTGAAGCTCTTGCTACCTGCAATCTGCAGTACGATCCACATCCCACTGACCCTCAGCCAGTAACCTCATTCTGGAACTTCTGGAGAGACCAGATACTGAAACTAGCCGTGCACCACTGCCAAGTGACCAGAAGCAAGTCCCGCAAAAATTCTCCGCCCACTCGTCCCTGGATGACGAAGGATCTCCTCAGCCAGATCAAAACAAAGCACAAACAGTTCCGCACCTACAAGGCGACCCAACTAGACTCAGATTGGAAACTGTACACAGCCCAGCGTAACCGAGTAACCGCTCTTTTGCGGCAGGCTAAGTCCGACTTTGTCCAGCAAACAACGTCAACGGGTACAAACCTCCACCGTCTACTGAAGCACCTGAAAAAACCGCCTAAGCAAACAATTCCCACACTATCGACAGCCAACTCCACTGCAGCCACGGCTATGGAGAAAGCAATAGCTCTCAACAAGTTCTTTATCTCCCAAAGCCAACAGTCCATCGACAAGACCACCTGTACTACACCAGACATCAACACTACCCCTGACATCAGTCATACTCTAAATACAATCGCAGCAACAGTGGAAGAGGTCGAGAAGCTTCTATGCAGTCTAGACACTGGCAAGAGCCCAGGCTTTGACAACATCCCAACTCGGCTCCTGAAAGAAACTGCAAAGGAAATCTCCCCATCTCTCACTAGTCTCTACAATCTGTCCTTCAGAACCGGAGAAATACCACAGGATTGGAAAGACGCAACTATTACACCCATCCCCAAGTCGGGCAACCCCTCCCATCCTACCAACTACCGACCCATCTCCCTGCTCAGTATAATATCAAAAACACAAGAAAGAATAGTCCACTCTCGTCTGTACAATCACATAGCACCGCACTTACCCTCCAACCAATCCGGCTTCAGGAAACAAGACGGGACCGAACTTCAACTCGCACGGATCGTCCACCAGATATCCACAGCTAGGGATGCGGGGAAGCATGTTGTAACGTGTTTCTTCGATCTCAGTAAAGCCTTTGATCGTGTATGGCATCAAGGCTTGCTGAAAAAGCTGAGCCACTATGGTGTCGACGGCAAGGCTCACAATTGGCTCGAAGCCTACTTGACAGGACGCAGACAGCGGGTGCAGGTTGAAGGCACAACATCCGCCTTCATACCAATACCAGCAGGAGTGCCCCAGGGCTCGGTCCTGGGACCACTTCTGTTCCTGGCGTACACCATTGACCTGCCCACTGCCTGTGAAAATGCTACAACCTCGTGTAGCCAGTTCGCGGACGACACCGCACTAATTGCCATTGCAGGCAGCTACATTGAGTGTGAGGCTGTGCTACAAAGAAGCGTCGATGCCGCAGCAGAATGGCTAGAGCGCTGGCACCTGCTAGTCAATAAAACGAAAACCGTCATCCTCCCGTTCTACCATGCTAACCGACCCCCACCACGACTACCCGAAATAAAACTTGGCCAAACCCTATTAGAAACAGTAACACAACATCGTCACCTCGGCATCATCTTTCAGCACGACCTAAGATGGTCAGCCCACCTTGACTTTGTGCTGAAGAAAGCCGTAAAATCTTTTAATATTCTCTTTAGGCTCAAATCAACTCTACACACTAAATCACTCTCTCTCATTTACAAAACGTATATCCTGCCTATAATTGAATATGCATGCATTGCTGTCACCCCGCTCTCAATCGCAGCCCTTGACCGTCTTGAGCGAATCCAGCGCAAGGCGGCCAGAATCTGCCTCCGTCTCCCCCTTTACACTCCTCTGGATCATTCAACACTGCTCCATCGGCTCAAATGGCCGACAATGTTCTCTCGCCGCAAAGTGAAGCTCACCCTTCTTGCTCACTCCATAAAATACCAATATGCCCCACAACACATATGCTTGCTCAACACCCCCGCTCAAGTTACGGCCCAGTACAGCCTTCGACACGCACGCACTTGGCACCTCCCACCCTCCAGAACCGATCGCTGTAAAGACTCCCCACTGTACAAGTCCCTAGAATACTACAATGCCCTCCCTGCTAGCATTCGTGACGTCTCCTCCCGACCTGCTTTCAAACAAGAAATCTGCTCACTGCTGATTAACTCAATCTGCTCCTGCAGCGCTCACCCTCTCCCATACTTGTAAAGTTCAAAGTGATGTAAATCACTTTCCAACTGTTTAACCCACAATCTCACCTTCTCATCAATTTATCTCTTATTGGCGATGGTGCCATCGTGAGAATAAAGAATTCAAACAACAACAACAACAACAACAACAACAACAACAACAACAACAACAACAACAACAACAACAACAACAACAACACCCCGAACACTCAGTGTGTTTGCTTTCGACACATCCTGTGACGAAGTTTGCGCATCTCCAAGCGACGGGACCTTTGGTCCGTCGTTTCTTGTTGTCGTCATCATAGCCGTAACCAGGGTGGCACAATTCGAGGGCTGCTTGAGTGACCCTTTGAACGTGGCAAACTTCGCTGTATTCTCTGCTATTTGTAGTTGCAGTCACATAATCTGCCAGACATGGCATTTCCTCTGGGCTGGACTCATCTTCCCCCTCGAACATAAAGTCCCAATCATTATCGACGGATCGGTTTGCTTGACAGACTCCCGGACGCCTGATCGAATCAGGACATAAAGGTCTTTATGGAAGTGAACATCTGGCCTTCTGATAACTCCCACTTCTGGAAACGCTCTAGCAAAACAGATCTGGGTTTAGTGACCGATCTGCCGGCCGATTTCCTACTAACACTTGACGTGGATCCGATATCCGACACCGGTATACTCACCTCGCTGTCCATCACCAGTACAGGATCAGCTCCTTCAGAAGTAGAATGAAAACTGAAGATATCCCGACGCTAAACGGAGACACGTGATGCGCAGAAATATGCGCAGAAGACGAGTTTTTGATTTCCTATCGAGCTACCTTAACCCTTCGTGAGTCCACTGGTTTTGGAGAAAATGATCAAATTTTCCATTCCGACAATAATCCTCTGTAACTCCAGTTTTTGAGAATTTGTAGTTACAAGTTGTGTTTTTTTTCTGAATGGAATCGTTCAGCTGAATCCAAAACATTATGTTTAAATGTTGCCATGGTTACCAATGTTACCATATTAGGCACCGTATTGTCATAATCAAGAGTATAGCCGCGTTATTTACAGAATGCTCCATAGGAAGGAAATAACACCATACTTTATGTACAAATATACAGTAGGCTCACAGCACTGGGATAAGATATCCTTCACAGGTAGTGGCGTGCATGGTAAGCGGCTTAGCAGTCGCGGTCACTCCTGGCGTGATGTGGAGGTGAACATCGCACGTAGTGCAGTAGGTTGCACACTGGTGATGCTTGTTACCCACTTCTGTGCAGTTTCTGCAGTTCTTCCTTTGCCTCACTCCAGGTATATGAAGCCGAGCAACAGTAACCTGGACATCCTGTGGAACAGGCACTGGGCGATACGAGCGCTTTGGTGGCGGTGCATGCTCATCAATCGATGACAGCTGCCGGATGAGGTTACAGCGGAAATCCGAGTGCTGCAAGTTGCATCATCGAGTTATCACCCCTGGATGCTGTCTCTGCCACAAGTGAAAGAGGTGGTATGCATTGACAGCGCACATGTCGACCATATCCAAGAAGATACTCTTCCAGTATTTCTTCGTTTTGCGAAGCACACGATGCGTTTCGATCAGCTGATCGAACGTGGAGACTCCACCCATGCTGCTGTTGTAGTCTCTGATGCACACTGGCCTCTGCACTTCCATTTGCTGGTGTGCACCGTCAATCTTGACATTTCTTGTTACTGTATCATGCTCATCGCCCTGATGTATGTTGCTGTACATTGACACACACGGCTTGTCCTTCCATTGCTGGTACAGGTGACCTCCGTTGCGAACATAGCGTGTTGCACCTCGCTCTGCATGTTTCTCGAACTGTTTCATGTCGGTCCGCAATACGGCTGGAAATCCAATGCGGTTTGCGAGGATGGTGCCAAACCAACGACATTTGCTTGGTACGAAGAGATGTGGCCAGGGTTTCGGAAGTGTAAAAATTGTCCGTGTAGATCACACTTCCGGCACGCACGTCACTGACAAGCCGCATCACCACAGCATGAGTCAGGCCATTTTCACCTCCAGGTTGTTGGCCTGTGTAAACTTCAAAGTTTACAACATTGGGGCTTTGGGCGTCGCAGGCAGCGAAGACCTTGAAGCCGCATTTGACGGGCTTTTGGGGCATAAACTGCGGAAAAAGAGTGCTTCCCTTGCACTTGACCATGCGCTCGTCAACTCTAACGCAGTTGCCAGGAATGAACAAACGCTTGCAGGCCGCCTGCACGTGGTCGTGAAGGTATCGCACCTTACGAAGCCGATCATTTACATCCTCTGTCCTGAAGTCCACAACCTTGAGGAAGCACATCAGCGCTAAGTACCTCCGCTAGGTTCGAATCATGCAGCGTGCATAATTTCTGTTGTACAACGATGTAACGCACCAGTAGTCCCTCGTCGCAGGTAGAGGATGAAATCCCTGGAAGAAGAGAAATGCAAGGAGGCTATAGACCTTATCACGGTCGGTCTCCTTCCACACACCATCCGTCTGGTACGTCTTTTTTTCAGCGACATGCTCGTGCGCATACAAATTTGTAAACTTGACAATTGAATCCACAACTTCGTCCCTGAAATATAGTTCGAAGAAATCAAGTTCACATGTTGGAGCGAAATTATCAGGTAGGTTCAAACCAGTCCCAGTTATGTTGAACTCAGGTGTATTGGTTTGCAGCTGGTCAACATCATCATAGCCACTACAACTTTCGTACTGTCTACCACGTCCTCGTCCTCGCCCTCTTGCAGCTCCGCGTCCTCGCCCTCTTGCAGCTCCACGTCCTTGCCCTGTCGCAGCTCCACGTCCTCGCCCTCTTCCACCCGCGGCAACACCTACTGCTTGTCCTCTGTCTCGTCCAGCGCCATGTCCACGAGCAGCAACGGGAACAGGAATAGCGATATCGTCAGCCGAATCGGATCTTATTTCCTCCAAATCAGAAAAGAGATCGTCCTTCAAGCGATCTTCCTTGTCAGGCGAAATAAAATCGTTACCCGAGTCTCCCACCTCGTCGCCTGAAGAGCAAGCGATATCCTCTACTGGGAGATCTGCTTGGTCCGCGTCTTGCATTAGGCGAAGAGCCTCGTCTGCATCCATCGCTGGAAAAGAGAAATGATTTCTCGTGAATTTTTTTCAGTTGCAAATATGGCATCTGGTGTGTTCTTTGTTGTCGCTTCTTTTTCTGACTTCTTCAGTCAGTTTTGAGTCTCACCAGTGTCCCTGCCCTCCCACCCTTCATTTCTGTGCATATTATCAGGGGCATACATGGGGCGGTTCCCAGGATGCCCGGAAAATTTCAATGTGGGTACGGAGAATGTTTTGATCCAGGCCCAGCGTGCAGTGCAGTGCATGCATACCAGGGAGTCGTAAAAGACTTTTTACGACTCCCTGATGCATGCCTAGCGCCTGCAGCCCGCCTCACGGTCCGAGGAGGAGGCCCGAGGGTGACTATAATTGTAGGCCAGGTGTAAAAGTGCTGCTGGGGCATTTTGTGACACAGCATAGACCTACTGAACTAACGGGGTGCAACAAAGTCTCTACATACGAGTTACATGGATTCTTCGATCTCAGAGCCACTTCCTTTGAAGTTTGTTTCGACAAAGTTGGTTACGTTTTTGACGATGCTTTCGCTTTGCGGAAAAGAAAAAAAGAAGAGTGAGCAGGAGGCATAGTGTGTAGCCAGTGAGGAAGGTCAAGCCATAGATGGGATTGCGGACGCACCTGACTTGCAAGTGAAGTCTGCAACGAGCAGCACAGAGGACGGAATCGTCGGCGAAGCTGTAGAGCGACCGTTCTTGGAAGCTGCTTGATCATCCAATACTTACTTCAGTGACATTGGAGTGTGTTGGAAAGGATATTCTGAAAGTGTACGTTCACAGTGAAATCCCTGATTCCCCCGAAATTTGCCGGACACGGAAAAGATTTCCATCATCGACAATCATTGTGCGCCACTGAAGGCGAAGGATTTCGTTTCCTGTGCGTGTCCAGAAGGATGGCAAACAGCGCCGCTTTCAACTATACTGGTTGGAGGAGTTTCCCTGGGAAGTCTTTTGACCGGCGTGCCATGGTGGCTTCTGCTTGCGATACGTATAAGAGCACCAGCTGTGGGATATTGGTTGATCAGTTGGCACGGGAACCGCTCCTGGAGGCGAGCGGTGTACGCCCCTGATTATCATTGCTTTTTATTACTGTTTGCTGTGATGTGCTTGCCATGCCTACATGATGCCTAATCGCCATTGGGGATATACACCCGGCTTTTTCCCTCACAAATGCGTCCGTCGGAGCGAGGGTTTTTTCCCGGCGGGCTCGGTCCAGGAAAATTAATCTGACAGTCCCAAGTGGTTCTGCATCATGGCCTATTCCTGCTATCCACTGGCACGCCTATTCTATCTGAGACACTCTGTTCTCAGTCCTTGCTTCCATACCTCACTCGTTATCCGGTTCACATCTGGCTGCGGCCAACTACCCTTCATCTGGCTGCGGCCAACTATCCTTCACTTTGTGTGTTGTCGCTATTGCTGTCTATGTCTCTTTGTATGCCAGTATATGTGGAGCGAGAAGTCAAAATTCTAATTTTGACATATCGCAAAATCAATTTCAAAGCGTGCTATCAAAAAATTTTAATGGCGACCTACGTCATGTGTAGTACCTATGTCATGGAAATCTTCTCAGCTACGCGGTGCTAAGTGTCTCTGCACGATGCGGTAAGCCAGTCAAGCGTGACGATCAAAAATGTGAATTGGAAACGAGCGAAATCGCTCGTTGAGCGCACAAAGGGTTAATCAGTTTAAGTCGGGTGGTACCACCCGAAGCCGCGTTCGTCTCCCCTAGCTAGGTCTACCCTATTCGTAAATTCACCCTTCTTTTCCTCCTACTCCACGTAGCTCCAACTGCCTTCCGTTGTTAGGCAAGCCCCAGATATGCCCAAATTCCGGACCCTCGTCAGACAGCACTTCAGTATCTTCCAGTGAGCAAAATGTCGGTCACCACTTCCGCTGCACACCTCGCTGGGCATCCCATTGTTTTGTAACTTGCTAATCCCTACCCGTTTTGTGGACGTGCTTTTTTCTTTCTTTTCTCTCTTCTTTCGTGGTTGGTCTCGCCCTATCCTCAGTTCAATTGGCTGTCTTGACATGCTACGAAAGGCAGAATCAAATAAAGTTTAATAAATAAATAAAATAGCTAAGATTCTAGGCTGTAGCGATGGCATTATGACCTTCGTGGTGGCAAACGTGGGCTCAATGTGCTCCTCTTGGGACGAGCTTTTCAGGCAGCCCAAGGCTGAAAAATAGCGTTAAAAGGAGACCAAAGTTATGACCCTGAGAATTATGGAATTTGATGTGAGTTGAGATCAGTTCAGTGTGCGTACATTTTTTCCCTGCATAAAGGGGTAAATACTATGTAACTAATCATGATTTTTGTTTTTCTAATCCGCTGCACACACAGGGGACTGTGGATCACCACCAGACACTATTCCTCATGGTACCTTAGCTGACGGCGGTGGAAGGAATCCAGGCGAGACAGAACGGTCACACTGACCCCCCACGTACCCGAGTTGTACGTCAGTACTGGAATAATAAAAGTGTTGTACAGCCGCAGACGCAACTTCTCGCTGATGTGCTGATGCCTCTTCCAGAGGCTCCATAGGGACTGAAATGCTGCAGTCGCCAGCTGTTTTCGTCGCATAATATCCTCTTCGTCGCCCAGCAGCGAACCCAGCTTGCGCGTTGTCCTCCACTCTTCATCGATCCTGTCCGCACTTCTGAAGATTTCCATATACTCAGTTTTGTCCCGGTTCATGATCAGGGACCACTGTGGTAGCACCGTGCTGGCAGTCGCCTCCACGTCCGCCAGCCAGGACTTTGAGGTGCTGACAAAGTCTGCATCATCCGCCTATACAAGTTCGAGCGGCAGACCGTTGTCGCTGAGAGGTCTTGCTGGCACCTCTTGCCTTAGTTGTCGGAGCGCAGCCTCCAGGTAAATCGTGAAGAGAACGGGGGAAAGGCAATCCCCCTGTGGCGTCCCCTTCGTTGTAGCAAATGATTCCGACTGGCACCTCCCAAGCCGAACACGAAGTCTGGTGTTGGAGATCAAGACCCTGATCAAGCGAACGTCATCGTCACTCAGAAACGCCTCCAGAACAGTCAGCAAGGTGTCTCGCTTGATCGTGTCAAAAGCCTTCGACAGATCAATGCCCAACAGGTGAACGGTGCTGTGGTAGCGCTGGGTCTTTGCCACAAGCCATCGATGCGCCCATGCCACATCCGCGGTGGATCGGCCAGGGCGGAAGCCGCTGTGCGTCTGGGCTAGGTACTGGTCAACCTTGGGTCTGACTCGAGCTAAAGTGAGGAGTGGCAGGGTCTTCTGCAGCGTGTTGAGAAGAACTATCGGACGTAAATTTGATGGTGGTCCCAGCGGCTTGTTGGGTTTCTGAAGTGGGATCAGACTGCCACTGCCTATATGAACCACCTCGTGTTGCTCAAACATGCCGTTGAAAATGCTGGTCAACACAGGAGCCAAAGCATCACTTGCATACTTCATCAGTTCTGTGGGGATACTGTCGTCTCCTGCGGCCATTGTTCAGTTTCTCGAGACAGCCTGCAATCTCTGAAGATGTAATGGGAGTTTGCAGAGGACTTGGCTGTCCCTGGAACGGTGAGATGTCTGTGGCGCTTGGTGAGCTGAACTGACTTGAGAAATGGCTTCCAATTGCCTCAGCTGCTTCCTTCTCGTTTACTATGATTTTTCCGGTGTTGTCAGCAACTGTAGGCTTCACAGCTCCACGTCTCCGCATTAACTGACCAGCTTTGAACATTCGAGCACCGTCCCGCAACTTCTCCACCTCCTTTGCCTTTTCGTCCAGCCGTAATTCTGCTTCCTTCAGCGCTGTTCTTCTGATGCTGTGAAGAATGCGGTTGCATTCCTTCTTCAGGCCTGCCCGAGTACCGGTGTTGGTGATATTTTCGATACGTAATTTTAGTTCTTTTTGAGCCTGAGACAGTCGGCGCAGTTCAGGGCTGTCCTTCACACCACGCTTTGTCCGGGCCTCTAGACCTAGCGATTTCTCTGCAGCATTCTTTATCACCGATGCTGTTTTCTGCCACAGCAATGCCGGTCCCCCGTCCTCCGTATCCACAGCAGAACCACCATCTGCCAACTCTGCGACGACTGTATCAACGTATTTCTCCCGGATCCGTGGGCTTGAGAGCCATAGTATGATATGCATATCAAAATCAAGCTCTTTTCTTGCTCTATGTCAATGTGTACTGTATTTTCATATTGCAGTTGAAAGGAACTAAAAATTCAATATGCAAGGGAAATCAATTGAAAAATATGCCTTTTTGAGCCATCTACAGGGCCAGAGACATGTACATGTACATGTATGATGATTACTGTAAAATCATGTACAACTACATGTACATTGTATACATATAGGTGTGCTGGTAAATCCAACAATTTTGAAGCCAACATAAAAAAGGAAGAAAAAGCCCCCCCCCCCCCTTGGCTGCATTTTCTTGCATGTGTGCCTTTATAATAATATCCATCACCAGTGCACCATAGGTTCTGGTACTTCTGCATGACAGGTATTGTACTTGACTGACAGGTACTAGGTACTTGAAATAGCTGTCAAAAGCCCAGAAAGTCGTTATTCAAGCAGTGAATATGACCACCTGGCACTAAAAGCATGTCGCTATACGCGAATTGTCGTTATTCAGATAGTTGTTATATCCGAAGTTAAATGTATACAGTTAGATGGGACTTTGCTCTGGGCATGGAAATTCGGTCGTTATTCGCGAATTGTCGTTATATCCGCAGTCGTTATTAGCGAAGTTGTTGTTGTTTGGCTTTATTTAAAGTGGAGTTCCAAAACAGGCCTAAACCTAATGACAATGGTCCCACTGATAATAAGAGAAAAGAAAAATATATAATAATAAGCGGACAAACAGAACCAAGAAGAAGATACAGCTGTAGTTAGATAACTAATATGAGCACGGCAGCAGGGGGAAAAAAGTCACAAGCACGGCAACCGGGAAGAAAGGAGTGAGTGAGTGTGAGAGAGAGAGAGAGAGAGAGAGAGAGAGAGAGAGAGAGAGAGAGAGAGAGAGAGAGAGAGAGAGAGAGAGGGAGAGAGAGAGAGGTAGTGAAGCAGATGAGTTCATCCTAGTTGACGGTACTGCCTAACAGAAAGGCCAGGCTTAGCGATTTGAAAGTGGAGCGCTTTCTTTCGAGGCGTGCTGTGTCTGGGAGCTGGTTCCACAGGATAGCTCCAGCATGGCTAATGCGCTTAGCTGAGGATGCAGTGGGGGAGACAGGAATGATGAGTAACTTGCTGCTCCCTCCTCGTGTTCGGAGAGAGGGACTACGGGTGAAAAAGCTTGCAAACAGAGTACTTGAAGATTTGTTCAGGCAGCGCCAAATGAATACAAGAATGTGCATGTGGGTGTATATGCTGAGGGTATGGGCATTCATGCGTTCAAGTAAGGGAGCCGTGTGAGTGCGAGGGGCTGCCCTGCACACCGAGCGAGCCACACGTTTGAACAAACTATTTAGGCGCTTATCCTGATAAGACGATAAGAAAGGGGCATAGGCAGCAGATGCATAGTCAAATTCTGATAGTATAAAGGACCTGAAAAACTGAACACGGCAAGAAAAAGGCAAACATGCTGCACTTCGATTTAGTAGCCCAATCTTAGTGGCAACGCGGCGTGCAACATGGCTTGTCATGGTGTTCCAGCTCATGTCTGAGTCGAAATGTAGGCCAAGATACTTGGCCGTTTTCACAACAGGCAGCGTCTGCCCATTACAAATGACATGCAGCTCAAGTGCTTGAGATGGGGATGGGGGAATAGGCAATATCTGTGTCTTTCTTTCATTAAGAATTAAACCACGGCCCTTCAGCCAGGTGACCAGGTGCTGAACAGCAGCTGAAAGGTGTGCAGAAACAGCTTCCGCAGACTCCCTGCTACATCGTCTAGAGATGTCATCAGCAAACTGGATTGCTCCCACATTAAACGGCGATAGTTCTTCTGCTATGCCGCGGGCATAGACAATAAATAGCAGTGGGCCCAGTACCGACCCCTGGGGGACACCTGAGTAACTGGTGTACGGGAGACTTCTAGTCTGGCCAACCTGAACGTACTGTTCTCTATCAGAGAGGTAATCCACCAGCCAACAGAGTGCCGTGTCGCAGATGCCAAGTTCGAACAGATCTTGCACAAGAGTTTGATGTTTCACTTTATCGAATGCCTTTGACATATCAACAAAGGCTACACCTGTGTTGAGTTTGTTCATATGGGCCTCACAGATACCTTCCACAGCTAGCACTAGTGCGTCGGATGTAGAGTGGTGGGATCTGTAGCCGAATTGAGTTGGCGGGAATAAATTGCTCTGGACTAGATATCGTGTGAGTTGCTCGTGGACTATCCTTTCCAACACTTTGGATGCAATCGATAACAAGGACACTGGTCGATGATTCTTTGGCATGCTCGGATCTCCACCTTTGAAGAATGGCGATATCCTAGCACTTTTCATCTGGGCAGGAAATATGCCCTCTCTCAGGGACTTGTTAAAGATCAAAGTCAGGGATGGCGCCAGTACGTCTGCATGTGCGCGGAGAAGGGCTGCAGAAATGTCATCATCAACGCTGGACTTGGCTGGATTTAAACGTTCGAGGAGCTTCCTCACTCTGGCAATAGACACTGGCGCAAAGGCTGTCAGATCAGTGCTTGAGGCGGGCCCGTAGGGAAATGAGAGATGCACTGGGCGGCTGGCGTCCTCTACTATCTCTGCAAAGGTGTTTCGGATGGCATCAACAGAACATTGAGGTGGCTGAGATTGTCGATGTTTACCACTCAATTCTTTGATCGTGTGCCATGTCTGTTTGGTATTGCCAGACGCAGCTCGAAACTTGGATTGGTAGTAGGTCTCTTTCTGTTGCCTATTATAGCTGGTAGCTTCCCGCCTGGCAGCCTTGAAAGCTGAGTGGGAATGTTCTGTTCCATCACTAAGCCACCTCCTATGGAGCCGGTTGCGTTTGGTCAAGAGGTGTAATAACTGGCGGTTCATCCATGGTACTGATTTTTTCTTGCGTCGAGGGCTTGGTGCAAGAGGAGCATGTCTGTCTAACACTTGTAGAAAGCGGCTGGCCCACTCAGTCCACATGACAGTTGGGCTTCCGTCAATTTCACAAAAATCCTGTTGGACCAAATCTGCCTTGAACTGGTCATGATTTATGTTTCGGTAGTGTCGCCGTAGCCCAGAAGTTACAGTACTTCTTACTGGGCTGAGTTGAAATTCACTGAGAACTGCTGCATGGTCACTGAACGCGATGGGGATAACAGTAGCCATATTTAGAGGGTCGAATGTATTGTAAAATTGATCCAGTGTGGTTGGTGCAGAGTTTGCTGAGAACCGAGTCGGCTGGTGACCTCCGGGATATAAACTGTAGCTGGCCACGAGGTCAGAAAGATAATGAAGCTGTGGATCTGGAGGTGCTGTTGGATTGGTGTTTATGTTGATGTCGCCACAAATAATCACGTTCTTCCCGGGCATTATAGCTGAATGGAGATGGTCGTCCAGGCAGTCCCAGTATCGAACTGGCTCAGATGGAGGTCGATAAATGGTTCCTATCAAACAAGTTCCAGATTGGCAATGGATTTCTCCCCAGCAGCTCTCAATTGCCGATTCTGTGAGGTCCATTCTTGGCTTGACCAGGAGGGATGCCTTGGAGTACAGGCAGACTCCTCCACCGGCCTGATCTTTTCTGTCTGAGCGCAGTATGTTGAAGCCATCCAAAGCTATCTCTCCATCAGACACGGTGTCGTCTAGCCAGGTCTCGTTTACACAGATGATGTCAGGACTGTGAAGGTCGGCAAGCCATGCCAGCTCTCCAACTTTGTTCCTCAGGCTCCTAATGTTCAGCAGTAAAATTCGAATTGTTGGAGTTTGCGTTTGCATATTCAGTTCATGAGCAGCAGGGTCGTTGCCTAATCTTCTTCCAGTCATTGCACAGATATATTATCCACATCCTGACTTAGAGATGCAAATGCGTTGCCAACAGTGACACTAAACTTCGCAGCTTGCGTCTCGGGCGGCGAGTCACGCTGATAGCCCCGTGATTTCTGGCCTGGAGTCCGGGCCGGTGCTCCACAGGTGTCATCTAGGATATCGCAATCCACGCCGTATCCGCTCTTACTGTGGTCCGTGCGGCTGCTGCTGCTGTTGGTGGTCGTGGTGCTGCTCTGCGCTGTTTGTTGATCTCCACTGGCATCAGACTGGGTGTACTTATCGAAGTTCCACTCTCTTGTGTACACAGGCCTTGGCCAGAAGCGCTTGTTGCTGAGAAACGATTCGTCCGCTGCACTGGCAACAATACGCGCAGTGGAGGATTTTTCTTTTTGAAATATTTTTACGTCAAACACTTGGACATTGTGGTCAGCCTCAGCTGCTCTTGCTGCGATGAACTCCTTCAGCTGGTCTGCAGTAATTGCATGCATCAGATTTCCGACAAACAGGACTCTCTTCTTCGCTGTGGGTTTGGTGGAGGTGATGAGTCGCCATGTGGCGTCCGAATCCTCACTCATCTCTTCAAATTTCGGCAAGCGATCCACACGTGGCGGGGTCAACTCCGAGCTGGTCCGGGTGTACCATGTGTACGGGAGTTGGACGGCTTGTTTGAGCTGTCAACGTCGGATCTGACACTGCTGGTCAGGTCCATCTCGGGATCAATGGGTCGTGAACTCTCTACGGGTACGGCGGACTGTGAACGACTTTCTGTGCCTGTACTACGTTTATTTCGATTTCGGCGCTGCCTCTGGCTGGTTGTTTCTTGCTCTCTCTCTCTCTAGGTCTGCAATGGCGGAGGAGTTTGATTTACAAGACGCACACGTAACATTGCCGATGTCCAAATTTTGGCATAGGCGAGTGTCGGCCAGATCCTCTCTCAGCTGGGAAAGTTCGGAGCTCAATCCACTAATCCTTCGTTGATATCGTTTCTCCTGGTCCTGAAGTTGGCTTTCAAGACGAGCTAGAGTTCTCAGCACTTCTACAATATTGTGTTCGATGCTAGGCAATGAACGAAGCTGTGTATGGACCTGTTCGGCGCTCACCAGCTGCTCAGTGTGATCTGGGCTAGCCATCCCACCCAGGCTGTTGGGGCTAGTCCCCAAAAGCTACCTAAAAACTACGGAAAAACGAGAGCCTCAATACACGCAACCTACTTTAAGGCAAAAATTGTTCTTTTGGTGGTCTTGACTGTATGTCCTTTCCCTTTCTACATAATATGTAACTAATCATTATTTTTGTATTTCTAATCCGCTGCACACACAGGGGACTGTGGATCACCACCAGGCAATATTCCTCATGGTACATTCCCAACTGGAAGTCCAACAACAGCTGGAAGTAAACTCACGGTGATGTGTGATACTGGATATACAGCTGATACTACGACATCACAGAAAATATCTTGTGGCACTGATGGTAGTTGGACACCGACGCTTACGAATCCTTGTATCCGTGAGTATTTCTAATGTTTTAACCCTTTGCATGCTGAGCCCCTTTTCTCCAATCTACTGGCTTTCCAGCGCACTGACTCTCTTAGTGGAGTATGCACTTACAGCTCCGAACGAAATTTATTCTCATTTCACTCCACCTTGATGGATTTTCATCGTCCTTGGCTCGTTGGAAAGATCAGGACTAAGCGAATCCATTCTGGCAGGTATCAGCTCCATAGACACATCAGGGACACTTCCATGTCCTCTCCAAACTACTCCACCGTGCCTCGGAACGGCACAACAACTCAATTTCACATTCTTGTTCGGCTTCTTGCCCAAATTCAACCGATTTTCACAATTCAAACTGCGCTGCAAAGCTGAGATCCAAGCGCTTCATTTGATGTCCATTACGCATGCGCCGTGCCAAAGGGAAATCCCCTGGCACGCTCCCCTACAAAATGAAGTCATGCACAAACAAATTCGCCTTCACTCTGGGCTGTGATTTCCGTGTTCATCTTGTCGCCGCTCAATGAATTCTTATCCAATGGCGAAGATCTTCATATCCTCGGAAAGATAAGGTCAAGACCTTTTCAAAGGTGTGTTTATTGTCGCGATGCGTTTATGGTTGACGAAGTTACAAAAGTTTGTACACTGGTCTATGCACTGTGATATATCGCGCGAATGTTTTTGCGAGTTAACTCGTACGTAGTGGATCAGGTCATGAATAAAGCGCGAGTTAACTCGTACTCAGCAATCTTCGGGGTGCTGAGTCGAATGGTCTTGATCCGAGGAAGCTGCGACGTTCCCCTTCTCCTTTATTCCCAATCGAACTCGCACACTTCCACCGAAACCCGGTGACTGCGCCCTACTAGATAGCGATTTGTATGCAAAATGTCACTAAAAACGCCATTTCGTTCTTATAAAAGCACGAATGACCGCGATTGGCCCATATGTTCTAGTCTTTGGGATGCTGAGTCGGTTGGTTTTGGTCCAAAAAAGCGGCGATGTACTATTCGGCCCTTATTCCCAATCGAACATGGCTGAACAAGCGATCACGTGCTCGTGCGCACACCAGTCACCTGGTCACCGTGCCAGCAGGCGACAACTTTCACACCAAGGTTCAACTCAAAGGTTCAAAGGTTCGACTCGAGTGACGTAAACTCTACCAAACATGCTGTAAGTTGTAGCCTGCAGGCACAGTGACCAGGTGACTGGTGTACGCACGAGCACGTGACCGCTTGTTCAGCCATGTTCGATTAGGAATAAGAGCCGAACGCTGTATCGCCGCCTTTTCGGACCAAAACCAGTCGACTCAGTGTCCAAAAGACTACAAGATATGGGCCAATCGCCGTCATTCGTGCTTTAAGAAGAGCAAAATGGCGCTTTTAGTGACATTTTGCATACAAATCGCCATCCAGTAGGGCGCAGTCACCCAGTTCCGGTGGGAGTGCGCAAGTTGGATTGGGAACAAAGGATGAAGGGAGAGTCTCAGCTTCCTGGGACAAAGACTATTCGACTCAGCACCATCCCTCACAGGACATGCTGCTTTTCAGTAATGCCACTACCCGCTGTATTATCATTTCCTTTACTGGCCTAACTGGCTTTTTAAAACTTTATTACCCACTCTATTCAGTATCATTACCTTCACTGGCCTTCTATACTTTATCCTCCTTTTTAGTCGATATCATGTGATCAGGCTAATTTGCCTGTTTGTTCTTCGACTCTAAATAAACAAACAACAACAAACAACAACAACAACAACACCCCGAACACTCAGTGTGTTTGCTTTCAATACATCCTGTGACGAAGTTTGCGCATCTCCAAGCGACGGGACCTTTGGTCCGTCGTTTCTTGTTGTCGTCATCATAGCCGTAACCAGGGTGGTGCAATTCGAGGGCTGCTTGAGTAACCCTTTGAACGTGGCAAACTTCGCTGTATTCTCTGCTATTAGTAGTCGCAGTCACATAATCTGCCAGACATGGCATTTCCTCTGGGCTGGACTCATCTTCCCCCTCGAACATAAAGTCCCAATCATTATCGACGGATCGGTTTGCTTGACAGACTCCCGGACGCCTGATCGAATCGGGACATAAAGGTCTTTATGGAAGTGAACATCTGGCCTTCTGATAACTCCAACTTCTGGAAACAGATCTGGGTTTAGTGACCGATCTGCCGGCCGATTTCCTACTAACACTTGATGTGGATCCGATATCCGACGCCGGTATACTCACCTTGCTGTCCGTCATCAGCTAAGGATCAGCTCCCTCAGAAGTGGAAGGAAAACTGAAGATATCCCGACGCTAAACGAAGACACGTGATGCGCACGTCAGGCGAAATTACTGGTCAATCGGCGACACGCATTTTTCACAAAAATTTGCGTTTCACCTGCGGGGAGAGTATGCGTGTACTCGAGTCTCATCCTGAGCACGTTTTTTTCTCCGTTTTTTCAGCTCCAGCATAGCTGTATTTTTCATTGCAAAGCCGTCCTCGATTGTTGTGTTCGTTGTTCAAACGAAGTGGACATTCAATCATGAAGGCAGAGGACAAAGGAGCCTGATTGGAGTTTCTCGTGGCATAAGGCGGCCATACACAGACACTTTGGGATTTTCTGAACATAAAATACCGTACGCACGATGCTGAGATCAATTTGTGCAATATCAAATTGTTTGTGATCTACCACATCGAGCAGAACGGGATCCAAACACAAGCTTACCGACGGTTAGGCTGCCGACCTGACTGGAAAAATGATCCCTGGCTTCACCAGACGCCAGAAGTCGGACACCATGTCCCTTGCCGCGACGTCCATCTCCAAAAAGAACTCCATCTTCGTCGTGACAAGGCTTGAAATCATCGTGACTCAATATTCAACCGAGATTCGCGGTCTCACCCTTTCTCAGATCGAATCATTTTTTGTTGTAGCAGTTGCAGGGCAGATCCCCGCCACTACTTCAACAGAAGATGGCTCCAAAGCATGCCTGGAACAAGCCATATCGAGGTTGCAAGCCACCCATCTCAGCACTTTTTTTGAAGAAATTCGAAATTTCAATGGTGGAAGATATACTATGGAGAGAATTTCAAAAAGTATGTTTCGCGGAGCGATCGCTCAACCTACGTCATTCAAACTTTGCAGGATGGTTCAGACGTACATGCTAGGCATGGAACCACAGAAGATGATATCATAGCTGACACACAGAGTCACACACACAGCAGATTCGTGTGCACAGATACTAAGACAGTGGACGTCGTCATCTTCTTCCCGCTGATCTCAAATGTACTATGACGTGCTCATGGCCAGCAATCAAGGACATCTGAGAGTTGTAATTTTTGTACTCCTCCGAGGTGTGATTTTTGGCGTGCTGGGCCAAGCACAAGGAAGCCAACTGCAAAAAACTGCAGAAAATCGTTGTTGTTTGATCCTTTGGTGTAATCTTTGTTTCTAGTCGAAGCTGGTTGCTGTTTGGAGCAGAAACGCTGAAATTGACTATTTTCTGCATGTACTCATACATGTACTCATGTACTCAGGCATGCAGTCTCACTCGTATTTTAGCTATTTTTCTGGAATGGATGCTGCTCTGCGCCCCTTGGTGAACATTTCCTGCGCTCGTGGAGCAGCTGAAAAGGACCACTGGTATGTCTGGTTCCTGGTTTGAAAGTGGAGAGTCGACTTTTGTGCCTTGAAAAAGGAGTAGAGAGCGATAAAGGTACGTCTGTGGCTGATTTTTGAGTGCTCCTCGTACATTTTTGATCGTGATAGAAATTCTCAGACCAAAGTCAGACCAAAGTCAGCGCGATGATGGTCGTACAGTTTTCTTGTGAATTTTTTAGTTGTTTCATCTCGTATCTATGTCAGTATCGTGATGGTGAAGTGGAGAGGGTGATTTTCTTCCTCTAGGCTTCGTTCGGCCGACTTTGCTTCGTCCTCGTTGAAAAGTGATCCTGAAAAAAGGTCGATTCGCAAAATTATGTTGATTTTCAATGTACGAGATGACATGCGATTGCTGGCTATGATTTCGCCTGACGTGGAGGTGAACATCGCACGTAGTGCAGTAGGTAGCACACTGGTGCTGCTTGTTACCCACTTCTGTGCAGTTTCTGCAGTTCTTCCTTTTCCTCACTCCAGGTATCTGAAGCTGAGCAACAGTAACCTGGACATCCTGTGGAACAGGCACTGGGCGATACGAGCGCTTCGGTGGCGGTGCATGCTCATCAATCGATGACAGCTGCCGGATGAGGTTACAGGGGAAATCTGAGTGCTGCAAGTTGCATCATCGAGTTATCACCCCTAGATGCTGGCTCTGCCACAAGTGAAAGCGGCGGTATGCATTGACAGCGCACAAGTCAACCATATCCAAGAAAAGACTCTTCCGTATTTCTTCGTTTTGCGAAAGCACACGATGCGTTTCGATCAGCTGATCGAACGTGTCGACTCCACCCACGCTGCTGCTGTAGTCTCTGATGGACACTGGCCTCTCCACTTCCATTTGCTGGTGTGCACCATCAATCTTGACATTTCTTGTCACTGTGTCATGCTTATGGCCCTGATGTATGTTGCTGTACATTGACACACACCGCTTGTCCTTCCATTGCTGGTACAGGTGATCTCCGTTGCGAACATAGCGTGTTGCACCTCGCTCTGCATGTTTCTCGAACTGTTTCATGTCGGTCCGCAATACGGCTGGA
Organism: Sycon ciliatum; assembly: GCF_964019385.1. NCBI lineage: Eukaryota > Metazoa > Porifera > Calcarea > Leucosolenida > Sycettidae > Sycon > Sycon ciliatum. The sequence continues at coordinate 25,429,702 of NC_088654.1, forward strand.
AATCCAGTGCGGTTCGCGCGGATGGTGCCAACCAACGATATTTGCTTTGGTACGAAGAGATGTGGCCAGGATTTCGGAAGTGTAAAAATTGTCCGTGTAGATCACACTTCCGGCGCGCACGTCACTGACAAGCCGCATCACCACAGCATGAGTCAGGCCATTTTCACCTCCAGGTTGCTGGCCTGTGTAAACTTCAAAGTTTACACAATGGGGCTTTGGGGGTCGCAGGCAGCGAAGACCTTGAAGCCCCATTTGACGGGCTTTTGGGCATAAACTGCGGAAAAGGAGCGCGTCCCTTGCACTTGACCATGCGCTCGTCAACTCTAACGCAGTTGCCAGGGATGAACAAACGCTTGCAGGCCGCCTGCACATGGCGGTGAAGGACACCGCCTTATGATGCCGATTATTTCATATCCTCTGTCCTGAAGTCCACAAACCTTGAGGAAGCACATCAGCGCTTCTCTTCTCTCTCTCTCCTTCTCTTCTATTTTCTTTTCTTCTCTCTTCTCTTCTCTTCTCTCTCTTCTTCTCTCTCTCTTCTCTCTTCTCTCCTTCTCTTCTCTCTCTTCTCTTCTCTCTCTCTTCTCTTCTCTCTCTCTCTCTCTCTTCTCTCTTCTCTCTCTTCTTCTCTCTCTCTCTCTCTCTCTCTCTCTCTCTCTCTCTCTCTCTCTCTTCTCTCTCTCTCTCTTCTCTTCTCTCTCTCTCTCTTCTCTTCTCTCACTTCTCTTCTCTCTCTTCTGTTCTCTCTCTTCTCTCTCTCTCTTCTCTTCTCTTCTCTCTCTCTTCTTCTCTCTCTCTTCTCTCTCTTCTCTTCTCTCTCTCTTCTCTTTCTCTCTCTCTTCTCTTCTCTCTCTCTTCTCTCTCTCTCTCTTCTCTTCTCTCTCTCTCTTCTCTTCTCTCTCTCTTCTCTTCTCTCTTTCTTCTCTTCTCTTCTCTCTTCTCTTCTCTCTCTTCTCTTCTCTCTCTCTTCTTTTCTCTCTCTCTTCTCTTCTCTCTGTCTTCTCTTCTCTCTTCTCTTCTCTCTTTCTTCTCTTCTCTCTCTCTTCTCTTCTCTCTCTCTCTTCTCTCTCTTTTCTCTTCTCTCTCTCTTCTTCTCTCTCTCTTCTCTTCTCTCTTCTCTCTCTCTCTCTCTCTCTCTCTCTCTCTCTCTCTCTCTCTCTCTCTCTCTCTCTCTCTCTCTCTCTCTCTTTTTCTCTCTCTTTCTCTCTCTCTCTCTCTCTCTCTCTCTCTCTCTCTCTAACTCTCTCTCTCTCTCTCTCTCTCTCTCTCTCTCTCTCTCCCTCTCCCTCTCCCTCTCCCTCTCCTTCTCCTTCTCCCTCTCCCTCTCCCTCTCCCTCTTCTTTTCTCTTCTCTTCTCTTCTCTCTCTTCTCTCTCTCTTCTCTCTCTCTTCTCTTCTCCCTCTCTCTTCTCTTCTCTCCCTACAAGTCTCTCTCTCTTCTCTTCTCTCTCTCTGAATGCGGACCCTGTGCTGCCGTACTACTACAAGTCACAAGGTTCAAGTGCCTGCATGCAGCATGGTGCACGAGTCGCAACAAGCAAGTACCAGGTGCATACCTAAAAGTAGCGTATGTGAACATCTATATTTACGCCAAAAACAACGAACAGCGCCAAAGCCCCCTCCCCCACCACACACACACACGAACAAAATAATATCGTCTTTAAAAAAATACCGATACTTACAGACGGCCCCTAACTGTGCAAAATATACATTTTATCAAAATTATACACCTACAGTTATACAACAGTCGGCAGTACCAAGACAATAACTTGTTCTCCTGACTATGCCGTCAATCCTTCTGCAACAACACAAACTATCACATGCCAAGCCAATGGTACTTGGACAGTGCCTGGTGTGCAACCATGTCTACGTAAGATATTTTTGATTTCAACGAGAGTTTATAGTAGAGAAAAGAACCAAGGAAGTACAAGTTATGTTATAATGTCCACAAACACCACCAGTAACGAAACAATCAGCCCATGCGATAACACTGTACGACACTGACCAACGGTACTGACGTTCTACAACTAACTGACCATGAGCTCTAGCACGTCTTGCATGCGCACTCCAACAGCTGTATGTAATCGTATAACTTTGAACCTTCCAAGTGGGAAGGCGCATCCTAGCACCTCTTAACCCTTTAAGAGCCGCCCCATACTTGAATGCGTCGTAAACGACGCATTCAAATGCAAAACTTCAAAAGATCGTAACTCAGTCCAATCTCGCTCAAATCCAGTGATCGAAATATCCAGGGCGAAGAGAAAACTCTCACCTGTCGGGAGAAACAATCCGCGAAGCGCTGCGAGCAACGGTTCCTGAGATAAATCACACGTAAGTTGAGCCGCGATCGCGGCAATTTCAAAAGCGCGCAGTGCGACTTTAGTATTGAGAATTTTGAGACTTTTCCACAAGTTGGTGTACTCGATTTTGCACGGGTTTCACTGTTGATATTGTCAAGAGTACACAGCGAAAAAATTGGAACTCCACAATCGAGTAAAATGAAACATCTGGAGCGGGACGCAATTGGACGCATTTGGGGCATTTTTCGTACTGTCGCTGCGATCTAGCGCTGGATAGACGGTGTGCTGGCTATCATGATCGACCTCATTCTCTTCCTCTCGCGGAGACCTTTCCAGGAAGCCCTAGATTGTGAGGATTGAGTGAGTAGAACTGAAGCTATGATCCAAGGAACACGAAAAATGCAGAATTTTGAAAATTTCCTGTGGCTCTTAAAGGGTTAAGATTTCAAAAGATTTAAACTGAATAGAGCTGCCAAGTAATTCACAAGAGGCAGATATAGCATGAACGTTTTGTGAAGGACATGGTTGTGAATGTATTTTTTTATCTGCTGCTGCTTCTATTTTCAGCAATGCTCCCGACTGTGACATACTCCAGCAATTCAACATCAATAACTGCACACTTTTCCGCCTTTGAAAACAGGACCACAGATTTCTGTGTGAAAAATAATACATTCAAATATGTTCTATGCCAAAACACTTTGAATGTGACGATATCAGGTCTCTATCCATACACAAACTACTCAGTATCTTCCAACACAAAAACTGGTCAACTGCCATCACAGTTTACTGCTGCTGTGATTGTGATGACCAGCGCTTCAGGTAAGCCACCTCAGTTAAATGTATGTCAATCATTAAATTGCACTTCAACTTAGCACCTCTGCACATGTTGTACACTTCGTGTATTCGGCAACAAACTTTTAACGGGGAAGTGCATCGATGTTTCAAGTAGGGTTCAGATGAAAGACAATTTGATGTCGGTTCGAATGGCACATCTCTCGCTTCCATACGATAAGCCAAGCGTGCCAAATCACCAATTGTATGCTCACGTTACTATAGCGACCAGCGCATTGATGACGCACGTTCTGCTTAGCACCTTGGGAGAGAAGGTAGATCATTGCAAAATTTGGTCATTTTCAATTTATTGTGTTCACAAAGTGAAAGAAGGATGTATTCAATTCTGTTAGTGTCGTGAACTGTTCACTATTAGTCCTCTCGGCTGTGTACTTTGACGTAACACCGACAGGAGAAAGCTGGAGTGAGGAGACATCAGCAGACAAGCGAAAATAGTGACGAACAAAGTGGTGAAATCTTGGTTGGGACAAATGAGACGTTCAGCATTTACCCAAACCAAGGACCACGCCGTTTGATCTTTCAACTTGCTGAAGATGGATGTGATGCTTCCTGGCAACTCTTCTATCTCTCGAAACATCTTCTGAACCCAGGTGAGACGACGGGTGGTGAAGATTGACGAACGAAATTATGTCGTACTTTTTGGACAGTTTGCTGAACATTTCTCAGAAGAGATGGCGAATACCAAGCACCTTCTACAAGAGGAGCCATTTCCTAGGCTGCAGTAAGCCTAGGGATATGCAGGATATGGCCAGCAATCGAGGACATCTGATAGTTGTAATTTTTGCCCTCCAACAAAGTGTGATTTTTGGCCTGCTGGGCCAAGCACAAGGAAGTCTTCTGCCAAAAAACTGAAGAAACTGGTTGTTGTTTGATCCTTTGGTGTAATCTTTGTAGCTAGTCAAAGCTAGTTGCTGTTCTGAAATAGACTATTTTTCGGTTCCCGGTTTGAAAGTGGACAGGCGACTTTCGTGGCTTGAAAAAGGAGTAGAGAGCGACAAAGGTACGTCTGTAGCTGATTTTTGACTGCTCCTCGTGCATTTTGGTGGTTATAGAAAATTGTCAGACCAAATTCAGCGCGGCGGTGGGCGTGCAGTTTTCTTGTTGACTTTTTAGTTGTTTCATCTCGTACCTACATGTATGTCAGTATGGTCATGGTGAAGTGGACAAGATGATTCTCTTCCTCTAGGCTTCGTTCGGCCGACCTTGCTTCGTCCTCGTTGAAAAATGATGCTGAAAAAAGTTCGATTCGCAAAATATGTTGATTTTCAATGTACGTGATGACATACGATTGCTGGCTATGCGGGCCGACAAACAGTTCACGGCATTAACAGCATTGAATACAGCACTTCTTTCACTTCGTGAATGCAATAAACCAATTGAAAATAACCAAATTCTGCCGTGATCGACCTTCTCTCTCTCACGGAGCTAAGCAGAATGTGCGTCATCGATAAGTTTTTTACATTAAGTTTGGCTTATCATATGCAAGCAAGAGATATGCCATTCGAATCGATATCAAATTATTTTTCATCTGGACCCTACTTGAAAAATCGATGCACTTCCCCTTTAACCTTTTCCGCGCCATGGACCCGTTTACACGTTTTTTTCAGTATGAGCAGATTGGCCATGGACGCGTTCACGCGTTCTGTCTACATTGTGCAATGTACACTGTCAGGGCACACGGTTGGGATGCCAAAACTCGATTACGTGGGAGGACATCTTGAAATCTGATCACCATAGAAATGAGATCGCGTGACCTGAGCTACATGCACGCGGCAGTGCGTGGAGCACAGCAAGGACTCGAGGTTTTGTGAGTTGCAGTGACTGACAAGAAGAAGTAGAACTGAGGAAGACGGAGACCGGCTGGGGCCTTTCGTTCCACTTTGGTAAATTGCGCAGTGAGTTTGGTTACCGTTCACCGTCGTTATTATTGTTTCTTTCCGAGCCCATGTGTTGGGAGCAGTGTTGGCCTCGTAAGCCGAAGGCTTCAGACATTTCGCACGCGGACTCCTGCGATAAGTAGAAGTTGCAATTTCTGCAGTCTTTGCTGAGAAAGGGATCAACATCTATCTCGTCCGCTGATGCGCTGGCGCAGGTGAGGAGAGATAGAGAACAAGAGCTCCTTGACGGAATGAAGAAAAGACTCACACCGTGTTCCAGTTCTAGCTCGTTATCTCTGTTCTCAGAGTGTTTTGTAAATACACGTATACGAGTGAAAGAGCCGTGCCACGCTGCTGTGAGAAGTGACGATGGAGAGTTGTGAATTATTTGATATACCACTCTGTTTCGTTGCAAGAGAACGAATCAAATGGCTTCGCCGTTGTACTGGTCAAGTATTTTAGGTTCGCCATAGCTGCTGAAGCACACAGCAGTAGAGCACCGATGACATGCCGACAGCAAACAGTGAAGAGTTTTCAAGAGTTTGTCAGTCACGGAGGAAACATTGCAAAAAACGCCTTGCTGCTGCCTCGCTGGTATAGTTTCAGCATCTACAACGTATATACACATGCTTCCTTCCTTGTCGTCGCGCACGGGAGTTCTCGTACGCCCCTGCCGACTTACCTCACTTCGAAACTGTATAAGGTAGCACAATATTGGCCGATTTTGACAATCGATGGCTCAAAATGTTCAGAAGATGCTAAGCTGTACAAAACATGTTTATTGCAGGCTATAGACGAGTGTACAAACTGTCATAATTCAGTGCGAAATTCTCGGATTTCTAGAAAATGAGACACCGCTCGAAAGGTTTCAGCTTTCCAGGGGTATAAAGTTCTTTGCGATACGACAAGGTATGACCGAGCAGCGAAACATTGAATGGCCAGAATGCGCAAATTTCACATTTTGGTTGTCGATACAATTCTTGTTTTCGACTTCGCGCGGGCTAGGGATTTTCCCTAGAGATAGGGCATGCACAGTGAACTTCAACGAGCACACTTGAATCTCAGCTTGATTCTCAGCATTTCCAGTTTGAATCGTGAAAATCCGTTCACTATGAGCAAGAAGACGAAAGAAAACACGAGAACCAGTCGTTTTGATATTTCCAGGCATGGTAGGGGACTTGGAGAGGAGGTGGAAGTAACCCTGGTATGCCTATCAAGCTATGAGCCCATGGAATGGCATCCCATGGTCAAGATCTTTCCAACAAGTCATGGATCGTGAAAATCCATCAAGGTACAGTGAAATAGGAATAAATTTCATCCCGAGCTGCGCTTGCGGCTTTGAACAGGTGAGCGCAGTGCAGAGACAAGTGCGGCCAATACAGGGAAAAACTTGCTGGCATGAAAAGGGTTAAGCACGATATTTCAAGGGTGTCTTTTTCTAGTCTTTCAGCCACAAACTATGTTGAGGTATGCAGCCAGCATGGAACTTAATTTGTCGTCAACCATGCTGCCATTAGTCTTCTATTATGGCTTTTCTATGTAAGTGTTTACTTGTATTTTATTATGGCAATCAACAGAATCAGCGAAGCGGACATTGGACGTAGTAAAAAAAAAAAGTAAATTATCGTGTCCGTTCCCGAAGGGAACTCACGACGGCCGCTAACACCCAGTAAATCCTAGCGGCAGATGCAGCGCCTAACGGTGGGGGTGAGTGGATAAGTCTCACAACCACTGGCACAAGTGCCGAGAACGACCCCATTAGCTGCATCCATGTACCCCTTGTGCCTGGCCACAAGTACCCAGTTGACTGTGGGTAGCAGCACGGCTGGAAAAACCGCTTGGACGTAGTAATGAACAAGAATAAAATATGGATAATAAAATTTCCTAGCAGGTTTTCTACAGACATTCATCAGGAAAATACGTCGTAATTATGAAATCTAGCAGTAAACAACATTATATATGTGGAAGAGTACGAAATGCACTATATGAAAAAATTGGAGAAAAGAAGGTGAAGTGAGAAAGACTAGAGAAGTGAGAACTAATAACAGGGGTACGCGAAGAGAAAAGTATGGCGCGTATATATTGTTGTTTACTGCTAGATTTCATTATTGAGACGTATGTCCCTGATGAACGCCTCTAGAAAACTTGCTAGGAAATTTTATTATCCATATTTTATTCTTGTTCATTACTATGTCCAATGTGCGCTTCACTGATTCTGCTGATTGCAATAACAACGTTATTGTCTCCGTGCCGCTTATTCGTTTACTTGTATTTGTCCTGATTTTCTCTCATTCAAATATACAGCTCCGTCTCAATCTCCCGTATTTAATCTATTTCCTGGTGCCACTTCTGTCCGCTTGGTGTGGACAAAGGTAAAAAAACCGCATATCAATGGTGATCCAAAAGGGTATGATATATTCTACAACGAATATGGAGCCACAAGCAATGTTCACAATATACGTGTTGACCCTTCTGTCGCTCAGAAAATAGTCTCTGATTTAAATTTCAGCACGAATTACACATTCTCAATGGCTGCCATATCATCCGGTGGAAGAGGACCGAATCTAACCCAAACTATTGTTACAACCCAGGAACGTAAGTTTTAAACGAAGAGAATATTGAAGGCTGGGTACCCCCAGCCCCCCCCCCGCCCCCCTCCCTGCTGCCTCGTCAATAGACTCTATGGCATGAATGTAGTGTAATAAGCACTGTTTATTGATGCTTGTTAAGGCACAAGCTTTTCCTGTGGATAGGTCTGCACAAAGTTCTCTGGCCTTGTGCCTGTGGTCGACCTACCGTGTCAGCAAACAACACGGAACTTAGCAAATCCATCATCCGGGCTCAGTCCAAACTGTCATGTTTGTTGACCAAACCAGCAAGTATGTTTCCTCAGCGGGAAATTGCCACGTAACAAGCAGATCTCAGCGGGTTTATGGCTCTCTTTGGGTTTGCAAAACACTCCTCCTGAGTTACCCATATTCGTTCATTGTTTGTTTGGGCAAATTTAGAGTGATATCGGGGCCACATTGCGTCGACATCTCAGCGTGGTAGCGTTACATCTTTTTGCGGATTAAAAAAATTCACTAATGAAATTTTTACACCGTGTTATGTTACATCAAAACGAATACTGTACTTGTGCGATTAAAGCCCTCTCTTGAATAGTTCCCCAGTCTCTAAGAGCTAGTGAACAAAATATTAATATGGCCCTCTCTTGAATAGTTCCCCCCCCCCCCCGTCTTGTAACCAAGAGCATGTGAAAGTTAGGTGCTCTTTTGGTAATGTTCTTGTCCATGTCATCGAACTGGTGGTTTCAGGATCCAAATCGCAGTTCCTGGTGCCCTTTCTGTGGAGTCGTGATAGTTTACAGAACACATTAGGTTCAGTTTTCTTTGCCTTCTTTGTTTTTATGCTAGATGACGTAAATGTGCCAGCATTGAAAAAATAGTGCTCTCTCTCTCTCTTGAATAGTGCCCTCTCTTGAATAGCGCCCCATTTGTGCTGCACGTTGAAAAAATAGTGCGCCCTTTGCACTAATCGTGAGAGTACGGTAATTCGAATTGTTTTCCAAACGAATAATTCTAGAATATTCGGTGAATTCGTTTCACCCCTAGTTACATGCAGTGCCTGCAACTTGAACACTTCGTTTATTATTATATTATACGCACGTCCGCGTTTACGTCAACAGTAAGTCCACGTATTCGCATGTGCCAGAAGACAGGCAGAGTGGGCAGGGAGGAAAACAAAAATAAATAAAAGTAAAAAATAAATGTTAGACAGCAGGCGATAGACACATAACTCATGTTCGATGATAGGTGCTCAATGCACGGGATCTATTCGAAAGATCAAAAAATAAAACAAGAATAACAGACAACGACGATAGGTTTGTAACTCATGGTCGATGGTAAGTGCTAAATGCACGGGATCTGTACAATGCCTCTGTCCCATCCGTTAGTTACTGCGTACATCCTGGCACAGCTCGCGCCACGCAGGCCTGTCAGCGGCGATGGCCCGCAGGTGTTCCAGGTCTGCCAAGTTCCTCAGACTCCTCAGTCCTGCTGATTCTAGGTCCGCGGATAGTGTGGACACGATGGTTGTCCGTGGCCGCCCTCGCCATACCTTGTCCCCACAGGTGAAGTAACTCCGCATAGCGAGGGCGGCAGGCGTGTCTTGAGGGAGTGACTTCAAGTCACTTCGTTTACGGACTACTATTCGGTAAGATTTAAAACAAAAAAGTGTGATGGCTGCAAAATTAAGAGAGCATGTCTGAGAATACCAAAGTACAGGTCCTCCCTCATTAGTAGATAATCTCTGGGCTATCAAAAACGTTATCTTGTAACGAGACTTATCTTGTGACAGGACTTGCAGCTAAAAGTGAAGTAAGCACTAATTCATAAAATTGTCGACACTTCAACTCAATAATAAGATAATTGAAGATCTCCAACAGCGTTCTTGGGTTTTCTTGAAAAAGACAATTTTGAAATTTTCCTCTCCATCATGCAGAAATACGGCCAAACTCATACCTGCCCAGAAAAGCTCGCCCCTCCGTGAAGTATCCTCAGCATTTTCCTACTCCAACACTGCTCCCAAAGCTGCAGAACAAAGTGTATTGTTGACTCTGAAAAGGAAAAGTGGCGGTGATCACTTGTCACTCCAAATGACAAGCTTCTAGTGCGCAACAATTTTTGGTGCGATCTCTTATGCCAAAGTGACATCCTGAGCGAAGGTATTGAATTTTACTGCAAGAGGCATGGTGACATCACGTGCCTCGTTACACAAGAATGACAAGTCTCGTGAATCTCAGCTCACGAAATATCCAAGTCAGCTTGGTCAAGTGCGTTGTTACTTGGCTTCAACGCCCGTTGCTCTAGAAGCGATCACACTCGCGTTGTCACAAAGCCTAAGAACACGCTGGCCGTGTTGTAGGCCTGCGAACTGGGACTTTCCCTGGCCATGTAGCTTGAAGACCATTAAAATCACGTTCCTAATGACGTAATAAATCTGCCATGCGGTTCATGCATAAAGCACTGTTTGTACCAGTCAACACAAAGCGACCACGCTAGCAGCTCTTGTCGAGCATCGGCATGAACCCAAGGGATTTTTACTGTTGGACCATGTTCGGGATAGCAGGAGGTAAGAGTAAAAGATGCATAACTCTCCTTGCTGTACGGGGGAATATTTCAAAGGCGTATTGCCATTGCAACACTCCTAGGACAGTTTGTTGGGGTTCTGAGCAGACCATGCAGGAAATGCAGCGCACCTTCAGGGCCTGCTCTAGACATTCAACACAGCCCGGTCAGAGTGTACCTGGCGCATGCAGGCCAGCCGGGTCAAGCCGGGTCAGCCTGACCATCCGGCAGAAAAACAACCAAAAAGCCTGCTCAAAACGCAGGAAAACAGAAAGGCGAATTTATTACCGGAAATCGGAAATTTTAGAGAACAAGGCGAACTATCGAAGTCCGCAAACGTAGAAGGTAAACGACATGAATGCAAAGCAGTTCCATTGGATTCTGATTTAACAATTTGAAAAAAGGAATTCTGTTTTCTAATTAGTGCTCCATCGTCCGAATCACCAGTCGGCTGAAAACTTGCAACTGTGTCAAAAGCTATAGCCAAAGTTACGCTTTTGACTGCCTGCCCCATTGACTTTGAATGTCCTGACTTCCTGCTCGCCGCTGGCCAGATCGCGCTCGAACCAGTTGACCCCAGTTGACCCTAGCCAAGTTTCTGTCGCTTGTAGACTGTAGTGTGTACGGTTACAAGATTTGCAACAGATGGGGTCCGCAAATCGTAAAATACCGGTATTTTAGGAATCCATTGTCAGTTTGAGACATTTTTCAGCCGGGTCAGACTGGACCCGGTGTTATCTGTTCAGCCAGGTCGTGCAGTTCCCCAGCCGGGCGCGTGACCCGGCTGACCCGGCTCTCCAGCAGGCCCTGACCTTACCTCAGCCATCACGGTCCGTTCCGAGTAGCGTGCCAGGCACGATCGTGATCAATTGCTTCGTGTCGTGATCCGGAAAACGTCATCCTGCGTCATGAAGCACGTGATTTCACTGTACCTCTTGCTGTAAAATTCAAAACCTTTGCTCAGGACTCGGTCACTTTTGCATCAACAGTCGCACCAAAAAGTGGGGGTAGCTCAAGGAGAAGCTTGTCGTTTGGAGTGACACGTGATCATCGCTGATTTTCCTTTTCAGGGTCAACGATACACTTTGTTCTGCAGTGTTGGGAGTAGCTTTGGAGTAGAAATTGCTGAAGGAGACGTCGCGGAGGGGCGAGCTTTCCTGGGCAGGTATGAGCTTGGCTGAAGTTCAGCATGATGGAGTGGACAATTTCAAAATTGTTTATTTCAAGAAAACCCAAGAATGAAGATGGGGGAACGTGTCCTCAGTGCTAGAAGAAGTGTTCTACTATCTGCCGGTGTATAGTTCTTGCTAATTGGAGATGTAGCTCGTACTTTTATCAGCGCTTGTAAATTGGCTATTTTCAGTACGATCATTTGAGGCGTCAGGGGTTGATGGCCCTTGTCTTCTGGGGTGCTGGCATGGCTAAGCTGTGCTGTCCCAGGAACTCTTCTAAGGTAAGGCAATGTTGGCTTCAAGGAATTTTGTTCCTAGCTTGTTCGTGTACCCTGTGGCGAGACTCGTTTTTAGACTCATAAATGATGTTATTTTTTGACCATCTTTGAGGGGTATGCCAGTTTCAAGGCTCCCGTCAGAAATTTTTCAAGTGTTTTGCACAGTCGATCTTCACCCCAAAGGGAACCTACGTGCAAATTTTGAGGGAAATCGGAGAGATCGACTTGTACACATAATTTGGTATTCTCAGACATACTGTCTTTAGGGAACATCAATTTGAGTTCTGAGTCCCTTTCGAGTTAAAAAAGTATCATTTGAAGTCTGTTTAGTTGACTTTTTTTGAATTTGAATTCTTTATTCTCACGATGGCACCATCGCCAATAAGAGATAAATTTATGAGAAGGTGAGATTGTGGGTTAAGCAATTGGAAAGAGATTTACATCACTTTGAATTTTACAAGTATGGGAGAGGGTGAGCGCTGCAGGAGCAGATTGAGTTAATTAGCAGTGAGCAGGTTTCTTGTTTGAAAGCAGGCCGGGAGGAGACGTCACGAATGCTAGCAGGGAGGGCATTGTAGTATTCTAGGGACTTGTACAGTGGGGAGTCTTTACAGCGATCGGTTCTGGAGGGTGGGAGGTGCCAAGTGCGTGTGTGTCGAAGGCTGTACTGGGCCGTAACTTGAGCGGGGTTGTTCAGCATGCGTATGTGTTGTGGGGCATATTGGTATTTTATGGAGTGGGCAAGAAGGGTGAGCTTCACTTTGCGGCGAGAGAACATTGTTGGCCATTTGAGCCGATGGAGCAGTGTTGAATGATTCAGAGGAGTGTAGAGGGGGAGACGGAGGCAAATTCTGGCCGCCTTGCGCTGGATTCGCTCAAGACGGTCAAGGGCTGCGATTGAGAGCGGGGTGACAGCAATGCATGCATATTCAATTATAGGCAGGATAAATGTTTTGTTAATGAGAGAGAGAGTGATTTAGTGTGTAGAGTTGATTTGAGCCTAAAGAGAATATTAAAAGATTTTACGGCTTTTTCAGCACAAAGTCAAGGTGGGCTGACCATCTTAGGTCGTGCTGAAAGATGATGCCGAGGTGACGATGTTGTGTTACTGTTTCTAGTTGGGTTTGCCCAAGTTTTATTTCGGGTAGTTGTGTTGGGGGTCGGTTAGCATGGTAGAACGGGAGGATGACGGTTTTCGTTTTATTGACTAGCATGTGCCAGTGCTCTAGCCATTCTGCTGCGGCATCGACGCTTCTTTGTAGCACAGCCTCACACTCAATGTAGCTGCCTGCAATGGCAATTAGTGCGGTGTCGTCCGCGAACTGGCTACACGAGGTTGTAGCATTTTCACAGGCAGTGGGCAGGTCAATGGTGTACGCCAGGAACAGAAGTGGTCCCAGGACAGAGCCCTGGGGCACTCCCGCTGGTATTGGTATGAAGGCGGATGTTGTGCCTTCAAACTGCACCCGCTGTCTGCGTCCTGTCAAGTAGGCTTCGAGCCACTTGTGAGCCTTGCCGTCGACACCGTAGTGGCTCAGCTTTTTCACCAAGCCTTGATGCCATACACGATCAAAGGCTTTACTGAGATCGAAGAAACACGTAACAACATGCTTCCCCGCATCCCTAGCTGTGGATATCTGGTGGACGATCCGTGCGAGTTGCAGTTCGGTCCCGTCTTGTTTCCTGAAGCCGGATTGGTTGGAGGGTAAGTGCGGTGCTATGTGATTGTACAGACGAGAGTGGACTATTTTTCTTGTGTTTTTGATATTATACTGAGCAGGGAGATGGGTCGGTAGTTGGTAGGATGAGAGGGGTTGCCCGACTTGGGGATGGGTGTAATAGTTGCGTCTTTCCGATCCTGTGGTATTTCTCCGGTTCTGAAGGACAGATTGTAGAGACTAGTGAGAGCTGGGGAGATTTCCTTTGCAGTTTTTTTCAGGGGCCGAGTTGGGATGTTGTCAAAGCCTGGGCTCTTGCCAGTGTCTAGACTGCTTAGAAGCTTCTTGACCTCTTCCACTGTTGCTGCTATTGTATTTAGAGTATGACTGATGTCAGGGGTAGTGTTGATGTCTGGTGTAGTACAGGTGGTCTTGTCGATGGACTGTTGGCTTTGGGAGATAAAGAACTTGTTGAGAGCTGTTGCCTTCTCCATAGCCGTGGCTGCAGTGGAGTTGGCTGTCGATAGTGTGGGAATTGTTTGCTTAGACGGTTTCTTCAGGCGCTTCAGTAGACGGTGGAGGTTTGTACCCGTTGACGTTGTTTGCTGGACAAAATCAGACTTAGCCTGTCGCAAAAGAGCGGTTACTCGGTTACGCTGGGCTGTGTACAGTTTCCAATCTGAGTCTAGTTGGGTCGCCTTGTAGGTGCGGAACTGTTCGTGCTTTGTTTTGATCTGGCTGAGAAGATCCTTCGTCATCCAGGGACGAGTGGGCGTAGTATTTTTGCGGGATTTGCTTCTGGTCACTTGGCAGTGGTGCACGGCTAGTTTCAGTATCTGGTCTCTCCAGAAGTTCCAGAATGAGGTTACTGGCTGAGGGTCAGTGGGATGTGGATCGTACTGCAGATGGCAGGTAGCAAGAGCTTCACGCAGTGATGCAATGCGTTCCTCGCTCCACAACCAGTATGTGCTGGAGGTGCTCTGCTGTGTAGTACTGCTCTCATTTTTATTATTATTATTATTATTATTATTGGTAACCGCAATCAGTAATACCAGCTGGATCGACATTTGAGTACACTGTATTCATGTATTGTAAAACTGTGGAGGCAATGTGCAATAAAACGATGAAAATGTGAAGAAATTGTGTAGAGAAAAAAAGGGATTCTAACAAGTTTTCGTACAACACTCATCAGGAATCTTCGTTGTACTAAAGGACACTGAAAACAAAATTGAACTATTATAGAAAATCTAAGTTAGAGAAATAACACTAAGAACAACAGCAGTGAAATTTGCAAGTGTGAATTTTAACAATGAAAGCGAGAGCAATAACGAATGTGTGTACTAACACTAAACTTGCAACTGAAAAATGAACAAAGAAGAGAAAGAAAGAAGGAAGGACAAAGTGATAACAAATAACAGCAGTACATTATACCTAGAACATTATAGGCCAAGCTTGGCCGCACCAAACATGACACTTTACTTGAACAATTTTAACCCAATTATACTATCCTTCTGTACACACAAATTAGGCTTATACAGACGCTGACAGATGGCTTCCAAAACTTTTAACTGCAGTCCATAACCATGACGACCACGGCACAATACAGTGAATGAAGAGTCGGAATACGAATTGCAACAATCAGGACTAGCCAACAGATGATTGTACACTGAAGACTTGCTACCACTAAACCTACGCACAACACTAACATTCTCACCGGCACTCTCACGATCACTACAATCGTCGCTCTCCGACTCATTGCTCCCTTCACCGTCCGTCCCATCATCTGCTTCCTCTGCGCTCTCTCTGTTATCCCGCCTGACATGGTCCATTGAACGGGACTCGGCCGTCACCCTGCTCTCACGTCCCTCCTTGCGCCCTTGTCCGTTGAGGGCGTAGTTTCTGTTGTAGTTGGCTGTTGACCGTCTTGGTCTTTCAATAGTGGACCTGATTGAGGCATCCGCAGAGGAGCTTGCTGCAGAGCCTGCATTGCCATCAGTGTAACTGCTGCAGTTTTCGAAGTGCGTGCGTGTGTGTGTGTGTGTGTGTGTGTGTGTGTGTGTGTGTGTGTGTGTGTGTGTGTGAGTGTGCTCATGTGTGTGTGTGTGTGTGTGTGTGTGTGCTGTTGACAATCCGGTAGCGCATGGCGACCATTGCGTGATCCGTACCACACTCAGCACTGTGTATAACCTGTGAGTCCAAACATCGTTGCCAGTGATTTCTTGGAATAATGACGTAGTCAATGCAATGCTGTGTTTTGGTGCGGGGGTGTTGCCAAGTCCATCGTGTGTCGTATTCTTTCTGGAACCAAGTATTACAAATCATTGCCTCATTTGTGAGCAAGAAACTCATCAGCTCCTGTCCAGAAGAATTTGCCACTCCATGTCCAAACGGGCCACGCACGTAACTCCAGTCATCGTCAGCATGTAAACGTGTACCCACACGCGCGTTGAAATCTCCCAGTAGGATGTACTGTTCAGTTGCTGGGACGCCAGTGATAGCTTGTTGAAGGGCGCCATAGAAAGACTCCTTCAGGGTCTTCGAGCTACTGAAAGTTGGAGCATACGCACTCATCACTGTCACCCAGACGCTGTCACCGCCCTGGAGAGTAAATAGTAGTCGAGCTGACACCAAACGTGATCCGTGGGCTGTCCATTGACAGCCGCCAGCACGCCACGCTTCGATCGCGTCGCCGTTCAAAACAATACAAACACCTTCGCCACGACGGAAAGAAATTTCGCCAGCATTATTGTCATCGCGAGGGACTGGTCGTCCTGAGGCCAGCACAACAGCTCTAAACATGGAGTGCCGAGGTTTGATGTCTCCAAGTTCCGTGATACACTGGCTCGGGGAAGAAACGTAGACTGCGAGTTGATCCGGGAATATCAGACCAAGACGGAGACAGTATTGAATGGGAAGTTATCATCACCCATCACCACTACTGGGGAGCATTGGCATGTTCTCCGTGACACGCTTACTGAAGCGGCAGGGGATGTCCTCGGCCGTAGCAAACGCAGGCAACCAGACTGGTACGTGGACAGCCGGGAAATCATCCAACCTCTACTTGCCAGACGGAACGAGTTGTACTCCCGATGGATCAAGACTGGCCAGTCCAACAATCCAGTACTGGTAGAATTCCGGAGGGCTCGAGGAGAGGCCCGCGCCGCTGTGCGAAGGGCGAAAAATGACTGGTTCGTGGCCAAGGCAGCGGAGTTGGAACAGTCACGTTTCAGCTCAGCCCACGTATGGTCTTGTATTCACGATATGCAGGCCGCACGGCAAGGCTTGCGCAGTAAGGCAACTGTGCCTATACGTGATCTGAACAACAACATATGCAAGTCTCGAGCAGAGCAGGGTACGCAGTGGCGACGGCACTTTGCCAACATACTTAATGTCGCGTCCGTGTTTGACCCAGAGGAGATTGATCAGCTAGAGGCCAGGGATCCAGTCCCAGAGCTCGATGACCTGCCAACTGCTGAGGAGCTACAGCGAGCTATAAGCAAACTACGCAATGGAAAGGCGGCCGGTGAGTCAGGCATCCTACCGGAGATGATCAAGTACAGTGGCCAGAGGTTCAGTGAGTCTCTGTTGGAACTCCTCCATCGCGTCTGGAATGATGGCACAGTACCGCAGGAATGGGTCGACTGTAATCTTATACCCATTCCCAAGAAAGGCGACCTGAGTCGCTGCGATAATTGGCGAGGCATTTCCCTCTTGGATGTTGCCGGTAAAGTACTTGCCCGCATTGTGCAGACTCGCCTGCAATCTATGGCTGAGTCCTTCTTACCAGACACTCAGTGTGGTTTTCGACGAGGGCGATCCTGTACGGATATGATATTTGTGGTCCGCCAGATGGTGGAGAAGGCATTTGAACATCGAGGGAAAGCTTTCCTCCTGTTCATCGACCTCCGCAAGGCTTATGACTCTGTCAGTCGGGATTGCCTGTGGCGCGTACTGGAGAAAGCTGGTGTTCCTCCCCGTCTCCTATCCATTGTTCAGTCCTTCCACACCTCTATGCAGGCTACAATTTGCGTTGATGGTGATAGACTCGATCCATTTGCTGTGAGGAATGGCCTCCGTCAAGGTTGCTCCATGGCTCCCACATTATTTAACATCTTCATGTGGGCAGTCTTCCAACGGTGGTATGCCCGCGTCGCAGATATCCCCGGAGCTGGTGTTCCGATTCATACTAATGCAAGGCAACGTCTGTTCTTCCGACGACACCGCACAGACACTAGACGTTCCATCCTTGACTGCCAATTTGCAGATGACTCTGCCCTGATGGCCACGCGTCGGGAGGCAATAGAGACTTGCCTAACGGCATTTGTTGAGGTGGCAGGTGCATTCGGTCTCAAAGTTAACCTAGAGAAAACCAAGCTCATGGTCACCGGTCATCATGTTACTGAAGAGGATGTGCGCCCGCTGATGTTGAATGGCCATGCGGTGGAGGTGGTCTCTGAGTTTCGCTACCTCGGAACTAATATCCACGCTGATGGCCGCTGCTCCCGGGATATCGAGTCCAGGATAGCTGCTGCATCACGTGCCTTTGGCGTTCTGAGTCGCCCAGTGTTTCGGGATAACAATCTAACGCTGGCCACCAAGCGAACAGTGTTTGAGGCGTGTGTGCTGAGCTTGCTGCTGTATGCGTCTGAGTGCTGGGTACCACTCCAAGCCGATATTGCCAAGCTGTCATCTTTTTACATGAGATGCCTCCGCACCATCATGGGTGTGTCACGCTCTGACGTCTGGGACTTCCACATCAGCAACACCACCATCCTGGAGCAGTGGAATGATGCCAGACCCCTGCCCATCAAGGACCGGATTGTGCAACGCCGTTTGGAATGGTTTGGCCACGTTATGCGCATGGATATGGAACGGACACCCCGGGTTGTTCTGTTCGGCTGCCGACCGGAGACCCGACCTGCATGCGGCCCACGAAAGCGCTGGCGAGACGCTCTGAGTCCGGATCTACAGCGATGTGACGTACAGGACTCTTGGCCAGAAGATACCCAGTCACGACCAGGGTGGAGGAACATCTACCGTGAGCTGGAACCAGCTTCGTCACCAGTGCGTAATGTGCAATGTCTTGTCTGCCGACGCGTATTTAGCAGGCCTTCGGACAAGCGCCGTCACAAGTGCTTGGATGAAAGGGCCAAGCCCATAGCAGAGCAGCGCGGTGCAGTGCAATGTCCCCAATGTCAACGGTGGCTACGCAGCCGTGGTGGGCTATCGCGGCATAAATGCACACCCCATGATCCTCAGCCCCGTGAAGACCATCCCCAGGCTATTGCAAGGGACTGTTGCGCAGCTCACTGCCCCACATGTGACCGCTGTTTCGCCAGACCGTCTGACAGATCACGACACAAATGCCACCGTAGTACGCATCGCCCGACTGCAGCAACACGATTGACATTTGAATGGTCCTGCCCCGACTGTGGCCGCCGTTTTCGCCGCGGGAGCGACCTCACCCGACACAGGTGCCAGCGGCCTCCCTCCTCCCCGGTTCTCTCTTAAGGAGAGCCACGTGGCCCTTGTGGCAGTGCTGAACAGGAACAGGAACAGGTGTGTGTGTGTGTGTGTGTGTGTGTGTGTGTGTGTGTGTGTGTGTGTGTGTGTGTGTGTGTGTGTGTGTGTGTGTGTGTGTGTGTGTGTGTGTGTGTGTGTGTGCAGGTGTGTGTGTGTGTGTATGTAGTGTGTGTGTCTGTGTGTGTGCATGCGTAACGTTACGGCCTGTATTGAATTGTGTACTTTGAAGTTATTTGTGGCAGCTCAAATTAGAAAAGATAGTAAATATCCCTGTTGCAATCAACATATCACGTATAATGACATAATTACTCAATCTGCGGACAGCATGCTGTAATGACATAATTATTACTTTATTGGAATTTGAAAAATAAATTCAAGTAACCATGACAATATTACATGTGTTACGTGCGTGGAAATATGTCGCTAAGCCAATAAGCCGATCGTTATGATATCAGCTGAGCCACTAAGGAAATATCACGATCGTTTCAGCCCTAGGACTCTATGAGCATGCGCACTGAGAGAGAGGATGTTGATTTTGAGAGAGACGAAGTTTCCTTTTACTTGTGGGATTTTGTCTTTGCTTCTGGAGTGAATTGTAATTCTTTTCTTTGACTGCTGTGGAAATAAATAATCCTAAGAAATCCTGCAAGCAAGCAGGTTACAATACCAGCGATCTATATCTTTGTGCATAGATTGGTGTTTCTTCGTGTCGTATGTTTATCCTCATATTTCCAGCTTTGCAATAGTTGTTGGGGGTAGATAAAAGTGTGTTTGACGTGGTGTCCATTTAAAATCAGTTGAGTCAAATGGCCTGGAATAGCGCTTCCGATCATTGGTCATAGCACAGCCATGCAGATTTGGCTAAGAGCAAAACATATTGTAGACTCAATGTGACAACGTTTTCGAATCAAAACACCTAGACAGAATGTGAATTTGACCCCGCTCCTGTTTTTCGTGTGATCTCTGATAAGCTTCTGCAGCCTCTACAAATGATGCACTATATTGCCAGGTGGAAATTGGGCCAAGTGTTTTGCTACACCTGTGGCATATGGAAAGGGTTTCTAAAATCCCATTTCGAAAGTTAAGTTTGGATGAACTTTCAACTTCTTTTCATTTCTATCAAATTAAAAAAAAATTATTGCTGTTTTATCACGACTCTGCAGTTCCTCCTGCGCCAATTGTCAATTCTGCAAGGCCACTAGCCACCGAGGTGACAATTCACCTAACACGTGTAAAAGGAAATTATCACTTGTCCAACTTCTGCTGTTACTTCACAAGGCAATCGGTGTCCGACATACATATGTCAAACTTGTCAAGTGTCCTGATCTGCAACAAGACCAGTCCTGTTGTCCTTTCACCGGTTGAAGAAGATGCAACATATATATATCACTGTGTTGCTAGAAACACGTATAATGCATTGGATGGAAATGCTACAGAACAAAAAATGTTCAGTACAACAGCAACAGGTAGGGAGCCGGTATCAGAGATTTGTTGCAGAATATGCAGAGAGCAGACTAGCAAACCCTGCAGCTGTGTTCTGGGGAAATAAGGAGAGTTGAAGTACAATAATGCTGCAGTATGGAGTGCTGCATACTGGCATGTTGCCAATGCACTTGACATGCTCTCCTCCGCTTTGTACACTTCCTTTAAAATCCTCTAAGTGGTAGTATCCCGAAACTCCTAAGGTCCCCCATCAATCATCGCCTTGAGGCAAGCTGATTGAAGGCTTGTGCACATGGGTCCTGGAAGGTAGGTTTTCACCCAAGTTGTGCTGGCTCAAACATCAACTAAGGTTCCCTGAAAGACAGCACCAGCTTTTTGGGACTCCCACTTTATGTGTTGAGAGCTTTTTGCTCACTTCGTTTCACATTGCTAGCCATTCTTGCATGTGTGAACTGCTACTCGGGATGTGTATGATGAGACGGGGTGCATACTGCATACTGTTGGTCATTGCATCATCACTGCATCACTTTAACCTTTGCATTGCTGAGCCCATAGTATTACACAACAGTATTACGTGATGAGTGTACATCGCGCATTGATGAGAATTAACAGGGCGTGCATATGTTCATATGCCCGTTAATTCTTACTCGATTCCCAATCGAAATAATGTAGGGCGATGCGAAAGCTCTCAGCTTGCAATCGGATCAATATTCGTTGATTTATGATGCTCCATAGACAAGCATACCCACACGAAACCAACGACTATTGTGCAGTGAGTGGGTGCTTGATTTTCTTCTTTCTGTGTTTTTTTCAACGTGGTGCCACGACTACTCCGAGATATTGACCTGCGGGAGTGTTCAAAAAACATTTGACCTCGATACAACCGAGGAGAGTCAAATGGCGGCTGAAAGAAAACTTTCTTTTGATTTTTGCAAACGCGACTTTGGGACAAATTCGCTTAGTTCTAAATCTTGTCTCCTGTCATGGGAAGACTTATGGTTCAGCTCCTCTTTTTCCTGGTTGTAGTAGCTTTCCAGGAAGCCAAAGACCATGAAATATGGAGAATGTGGATGACTGAGCTACGGCCTTTTACCTGCAGTATGTTTTTAGTAAAAATGACCCGTTTTCTCTGATCCTTAGGGCCCTGGCAGCAGTATACGCATACATACACCGGTACACCGCATGCACTCGATTGTTTAGTGAATGCTTCAGACTATTTTGATAGCTGGATTGCCTTGCTAGTGCTAAGCTTGATGTACATGATGACTAGGCGCCAGGCGCGAACTGATGGTGGTGAGAAGGAGAGCTCTGTGCCAGAACTTTGCAGCTTAGAGAGCGTGTGCGGGCAGGCGTGTGTTTACCGCCATATTGCCAGGTGTGTCTTTACCACCATATTTATCAACCATAAGTACAGCTGCAGTGGTGTCTTCAACTTCATTCTCCCGAGTCAAGCTCAGTATGAAAGACATCCAAGAAGAAGATTGCCTGATGAGTCCAGCGGGGACGAAACGTACGTCGCAATCGAGCTATGTTGTTGCTGTGTCATCTTCTATGTGCCATGCACTACTTGATGTTCCAGCCTGCTATGTCGGATACCGCCAACCATGCATTGAGTAGGCGCCAGGCACTAACTGATGGTGGTGGTTGTGAGAAGGAGAGCTCTGTGCCAGAACTTTGCAGCTTAGAGAGCGAGTGTGGGCAGGTGTGTTTTCCGCCATATTGCCAGGTGTGTCTTTACCACCATATTCATCAACCATAAGTACAGCTGCAGTGGTGTCTTCAACTTCATTCTCCCGAGGGCTGAAAGGGCTAACGAGTACCGTAAAAGCCCCTGTATACGCCCACTCAAAATTACGCCCACCCTCCGTGTACACGCCCAGTCAGGGGAAGTCAACACTTTTGTTTCGAAATGGCGCCCATGCCCATGTATACACCCAGGTATGCCTGCAACACCAGTACATGTACAAATACTGATACCCAATACATACTGCTATCCCTACTCCAAGTATATGCCGTGCCCTTGTATACGCCCAGGAAACCGAGGTTGCTATTCTATACGCCCGGGGCCTATACACGGGCTTTTACGGTAAAGCGAAAGTTCCAAACGAAACTTTGCACTTTACAGTATTGCCCTTCTCCTTCTATCTCTATCTCTATCTCCATCCCACTTTATATCTATCTCTATCTATCTATCTCTCTCTATCTCCATCTCTATCTCTATCTCTCTCTCTCTCTCTATGTCTATCTATCTCTATCTATCTTTATCTAACATAATCAAGTAGCTCCACTGTCCGAAGAGTGAAGAGCGAGAGGGGAAGCTGTGTCGCAACTCCGAGTTTCACGTAGTCACGATTATTAGCTAACTGAATCTATCTCTATTTCTATCTCTCTATTCACCTCATTATGGACAGCTCCAAGTGTGGCACCTGGCAACTTTATCTTGGACTCCAGAACAGCAACAACAGTAACACTCAGCTGGACTGCTGTAGACCCATACAAGCTGAATGGAAAGCTGGTTGCATACCATGTTGACTGTGCACATCAGAATGGCAGCCATGTGACATCGGCCAGTACCAGCCACACCCATGCAACACTCTCAGGACTAACTTTTGATACAACATACAACTTATCACTGGTCGCTGAATCAACCGGTGGTACCGGCAGCTACGAGAGTCGCCTGCAAAGTTCTACCACCCAGGATGGTAAGACAATGAGTTATTCTCATGTGGCCAGTTTTTCAACCTATCAACTGCCGAGCCCGTACTATTAAGTGATTCTAGATTATGTCCAGGCTCTTTACGTGTTCCTCAAATACACACTTGAAAGAAGGAATCCAAGCGTTTTGCTGTAACTCTGAGTTTCACGGTTTTGTAAGAGGCACAAGCAACTGCACAGCACTGTGACTAGATACAATGTAGTATTGGAATGGACTGTAATATCTAGTAGTTTTAGTGTTACAGCGGTTGGTACATGTACTGAAACACTGAAACTGCATGCACGTGATATTCACTGATACTCTGCCATTGTTGAATTTGCACGAGAAATGGTGGAGTTACGAAGGTTTTAGTGGTCGATCATATGATCGAAAGTCTGTAGACAGGTACCAACCGCTGTAGCACAAAAACTACTAGATAATACAGTCCATTCCTATACTATCTAGTTACAGTACTGTACAGATGCTCGTGACTCGTATCCATGTGTCACTGCTCCATTCCGTGAGTGATAAAATAATATTGATCGATCTTAAACATTTTGCATCCATGTTGAAGGTCTGTTGAGTGGTCGCTTAAAAGGCTGTATTTACATGGAAGTTTTCAACCTGGGTCAAATTTCAACCCACCATGAGCACAGATTGACTGGATGGATCATTTACATGACACATTGCAGTTGACCTGGAAATTTCAACCCTTCCATCAGGGGAGGGTTGAAATCAAGGAATCGCACTACCTTACCTCTGTGCATATTTCGTGCCAGGTTTGCGCAGCACTGGAAAGGCAACGTTCACGCGAAAGTAGTTACGCGGCCATACAGCACTCTAGAAGTGGACTTTTGTCGGCATATCAGTAATTGACCTGGGTCAACCTTTTTCATGTGAGCACTCCCCAATCCCTAGTTTTTTCAATCGTACAGAATGTGGTAGTCATGCATTGTACATCACGGCTGTAGTACTGATGTGCACAGTCATGGTAACAGTGCATTGCGTAATGCTCTTGGCCATATGCTGCTGTTGAGCTGGTTTTACAGATGAAGAATCTGAGAGACACAATGGCTAGTTGTCTATTCTTTCCGTGTGCTTAGTCTGGCTTCTTGCATGCCTACATTGGCGCAGTGAACAGGCACGGATTTGTCGCCATGTCCGCTCCCAAAGGCAGAGCGCCGAAGGAATTTGTACCTGACTTTTCCAGCAACATCGGAGCCGATTTCGAATTGTGGCTCGAGGACGTTGATGATTACCTGAAAATTTGTGGAGTTACGACGGCAGCTGATAAGAAGAGGCTGTTTCTGAACCTTGCAGGCCTCGCTGTCAGGCGTATTGTTAAAGGAATCGTAGTTCCTACTCCACCAGCTCAGGCTGATGGCAGTGCCGGATGTGAGTACAAAGCTCTGACGGATGCTGTGATTGCTCATTTTCGTCCTGCCACAAACACAACGTCGGAACGCCACCGGTTCCGTCAGCTTCGCCAGAATGAGGGTGAGTCTGTCACATCGTTTGTGGGACGCCTGCGCGAAGCAGCTGATCGCTGTGAATTTGCGTCTACTGCCGTGGACACCATTGATCAGGGACAAATCCGTGACCAGTTGATCGAGGGCCTGCGATCCCAGGAGCTACGTAAAGAACTTCTCAAAGAGTCAAAGTTGACACTAGCCAATGCTGTGAGCAAAGCTGTGGCACTCGAGTCCTCTATCACGGACAGCAAGCTTTATGGTGACGCTGCAGCTACTCCATTGTCGAATTCATTCTCTCACATTCACCGTGTTTCACACTCCCAGCCTGCCTCTGCGCACAAGAAGTTTGGGAAGTGCAAGTACTGTGGCCGCTCGCATCCAAGAGGCAAGCAGCATTGCCCTGCAGCGGATGCTACTTGTGGCAACTGCTCGAAAGTCGGCCACTTTACAACAGTATGCCTGTCGCGCAAGTCTGATAATGCGCGCATGACATCCGAACAGGTGGAGGAGGATGACGCCAACTATTTCTGTGATTACGCATTCTCAGTGGATACTTCTCAGCACCAGCAATTGTTTCGTAAGACGCTGATCGTCAACGGCCGTCCCTGTGAAGGACTACTGGATACCGGTGCTACCCGATCAGTGCTAACCGATGATGTTGTCCAGCCAACGCGAAAGAGTGATCGAATCTTGAAAGCGTACAATGGCGGCGTCATCTCAACACTCGGTATGGCTGATGTGACGGTCTCTGTTGGATCACGCAGCATCGTATGTAGTTGTTTTGTTGTCCCAGTCGCGTCTGGCCGCCAAATCCTGTATGGCCAGGACGTCATCTCCGAACTGGAGTTGCTGACCTCTGCTGAAGTCAATGTGGTGAACGTGACGCCCATCTCTATCACAGTGGACCCTGACACCACTCCAACAGCACTCCCACCCCGTCGGCACGCTTTCAGCATCCGGGATGAAATTGCCAAGGAGTTGGATCGTCTGGTGAAGCATGACATAATCGAGCCAGTGCGAGAAGCTACTCCGTGGGTCTCACCGTTGGTGCCGGTCAGGAAATCAAGCGGTGCTTTGCGTCTCTGCGTGGACTACCGCGTCCTAAACAAGAGCGTAGTCCGGGAGCGTCACCTACTTCCCACCGTTGACGAAATCAATGCGCAGCTGGACGGTGCAACAGTGTTCTCCGTTCTGGATGCTGAATCTGGCTTTCACCAGCTCCCTTTGGCCGATGAATCTCGTCCGTTCACCACTTTCGCCACTCACAAGGGCCTCTTTAGATTCAAGAGACTCCCGTTTGGCATTGCTTGCGCACCGGAGATATTTCAACGTGTGGTGTCTGACATCCTTGCCGGCCTACCGGGAGTCGTTGTCTATATTGATGACATTCTCATCTATGCCCGCAACCGACAGGAACACGACGAGCGCATGGCTGCCGTACTCCGTCGTTTGAGCGAAGCCAACCTGCGCTTAAACTGGGAGAAGTGTCGCGTACGCCAGTCAGAAATCAAGTACTTGGGACACTGGCTGAGCAAGGATGGTGTGCGTCCTGACGGTGACAAGCTGCTGGCAATCCAACAGTTGCAGCTGCCGCAGACGTTGACAGATGTACGTCGTTTCCTTGGTATGGTGACGTACCTTGGTAAATTCATACCGCAGCTCTCACAGACAACTGAGCCGCTGAGGAAACTGGCTCAGCGACAACCATTCGTCGTTGATGATGAGCTGACGGCCGCGTTCACCGATGCGAAGACAGCCGTGGCCTCGTCGCTAGAGTGCTTAGCGTACTTTAAGCCATCCTTGGACGTCCCAACCAAGGTAACATGTGACGCATCTCCACTTGGTCTGGGTGCTATTCTGTGGCAGCAAGACAAGAGTGGCACTTGGTTACCTGTCACCTGCGCCAGCCGTTCATTGTCCGATGTTGAATCTCGTTATTCCCAGTTGGAGCGCGAGATGCTTGGTATCGTATTCTCTCTGACTCGATTCCGACAGTACGTCCTGGGGAGATCTGTTCAAGTTGTGACCGACCACAAGCCCCTGATCTCAATCGTCCAGAAGCCGTTTGACGAAGTACCACCACGGCTGCAGCGCTGGATGGTCGCTCTCATGCCATACCAGTACACCTTGTCACATGCACCTGGGAAGCAGATGGTGTGTGAAGACACATTGTCAAGAGCGCCTGTCCAAGACTCAACTGCCTCACCAGAAGAAGCCCGCTCTATGGCTGAGTTCATTGGCCTGGTCTTGGAAGAGTGCCCAGTCAATATCGACGATATCGCCAAGGCGACTAGTGATGACCCACTGTTGCGCAGCATACAGCAGCGCGTCTTGATGCAATCATGGTCCCAAGTCACACCCGCTGAAGAGCCATACTACCTTATCCGAGATCAGCTGACGACCATTGACGGCATCCTGCTATTCGGTAACCGCTGTGTAATACCAGAAGCTCTCCGACATGCCGTACTGCAGTTGGCCCATGAAGGTCATCCAGGTCGGGACATATTCAAGGATGCTTTGCGACGACGAGTATGGTGGACCGGCATGTCTAAAGATGCCGACAAGTTCGCCGAGCAGTGTTCAGAGTGTTGGCGCCGTCATACAAACCCCGCACAAGAGCTGCTGCCATCAGAAATTGAAGGAGTGTGGCAGAAACTGGCGGTTGATCTGGTGTGTATCGAGGGTCAACAAGTATTATCCATCGTCGACTACGGTTCACGCTATCCGGAGCTACTTCCCTTGTCAGCTACCACAACCGCAGCTGTCATTGACCGGCTGATGGAAGTGTTCGCGAGGTTCGGCCTGCCTAGCGTGTTGGTGTCCGACAATGGCCCCCAGTTTGCCTCAGCCGAAATGGCCCAGTTCCTGCAGCGGTTGGGTATCCAGCACAATCGATCAAGCCCACGCTACCCCAGATCTAATGGCATGGTGGAACGTCTTCATCGAGTCGTCAAAGAGAGAATTCAATCTCTACGACCGTCCCTGTCTTTGCAACGCCGTTTGCAACAAGTTCTCTTTGATATTCGCAACTCAGTGCACCGAATGCTGGGCATGTCACCCAATGAGGCTTTCTTCGGTCGCATGGTTCGCACCCGTCTACCTCACCATTCTACCCCACGCATTGTGAATGCTTCTCATCAGATTCGCGCCAAAGCTGACATGGCAGTCTCGCATGATAGTCGCCGCGGTGTCCGCCAGTTGCCTATGCTGCGTCCTGGCACAATGGTAGTCTTGCAGGATGGCTATTCCGACCCAACTACCCCTTGGCGTGTTGTGGAGCAATATGGCAGACAAGTCGGCGTCACTGATGGCAGGCGGATACTGCTCCGAAATCGGCAGCATGTGCGAGAACATGCTTCACCTGCATCATCAACTGCCACCTCTTCTCGGTCTTTGGATCTCCAGCCAGTTCCGACGCCAGATCCCCAGCCAGCTACCGAGTCAGAAGTGAAATCCTCGGCACCTAATGCAGATGTGCCGCCTGCTACGCCTACTGCTCCGTGTGAAGCAGGAGTGGAATCTGAGATCAAAGAGGCTGATGCTCAGATTCATCCCGAGTCCAGTGACCAATCACGTCGTCAATCACGCCTACCACGGCCCGATGCCCAGTCTGGCTCGCTCTATCGCGAGGGCTATGTAACCCGCGCTGGCCGCACTGTCAAGCTCACTGAGAAAGCTGCTGGTGCATTGATGTAATATCTCCATTTTTGACTGACCATGTTGCATAACTATGCCAATTTGCAATTTAGTTGCTGGTTTGGTTTGTTCTGTTTGTATCGTGGTACAGGTTTGATGTATCTTCAGTGAGTTGACCCGTCAGTGTCAGGGTGTATCGAATTTGTTGCTTTGAATTGATTCTTTGCTCGTTTCCTCTGCAATTTTATTGTTCTTTTCTTGTCTGCAATTTTCTCCTTTTTTCTTTTTCCTTTTTTTTCTCTCCTTTTTTTTTTTTCTCAAACAGGTTTGCATTTGCAGACAATTTTTTTTCTTAGGGAAGGGGGGTAATGTGGTAGTCATGCATTGTACATCACGGCTGTAGTACTGATGTGCACAGTCATGGTAACAGTGCATTGCGTAATGCTCTTGGCCATATGCTGCTGTTGAGCTGGTTTTACAGATGAAGAATCTGAGAGACACAATGGCTAGTTGTCTATTCTTTCCGTGTGCTTAGTCTGGCTTCTTGCATGCCTACACAGACTTTCAACCCGGGGTTGAAAGTTCTCATGTTAACACAGCCTTCAGCATGCTTTACTGTATGTGCACAAGGCCCGGTATCGCGGTGTGGTGGGCACTCTCTCTCGTGCAGCCATGACTCACTTCAAGTTTGCACGTTGTCTTCATCATGCTTACAACTTACTAGTGGTGCTTTGTTTGTACTCTATTTGCAAACAGCACCGCCAGCACCCATGTTCATGGTTTCAACATCAACAACATGGATATCTGTGACTTTCACCAAACTGACTGGACAATTCTATGTTGCAAATTACTGCTGTGACTTCACGCAACTTTCCGTGTCCGGAACTGATTCAAAGAAAGGAACCATACGTCTTTGCAGCGACACCATATACCTCAATCTGACTGGAACTGAAGAAGATGCCACGTATAGCCTGACAGCGTTTGCCAACAATACAGAAGGGCATATTGGCGAGAATGCTACAATGAACAATGTGATAACTAAACCAGCAGGTACTCGATATTCAAATAATCTACGTGGAGATAAAAGTTTAATAATAGCAATGAAAAGTATGAATGCCGCAGACATCACCACGCAACATGACAATTTGTTCAAGGTTTGGTTTTGTGTGTTTCCAAAATCGATTTTCACGTTCCGATCATCAGTGGAAATACGGAACTAAAGAGAACAAGGGGAAAACAAAGGTTAAAAATCCAAAGAAGTGTGACACACGACGGGTAACTTGTGGTAAGTATTACAAAAAGTGAGAACTAAAATAAAGAGTAAGTGTGACAAACGGGCATGAACAGTGCAGAAACAACTCATGAACACGGGGTGCAAACTCACGAAAATAACCTAAGTGCTAAAACATGTTCTTTTTGCTTACACAAATCGGGCTTATGCGTACGAATACAAACAGCTTCAAGGACCTTCAACTGCTGGACATAACGGGCACGGCACAGTACAGAGAAGTGGGAATCATCATACACACTCAAACAATCGGGACGAGATAACAAATGCAAATACACAGCTGACTTCTTACGAATTTCACCCTCATCAGCTCCATCACCTTCCCTGCCACCTGACTCCTCCTCGTCCGTTTTATCACCATCACCACCAGCCGTCTCACCGTCATCCGCCTCATCTTCATCCGCCGCCTCGTCATCACCCGCCTCGTCGTCATCTGTATCCTCGCCGTCATCCGCCTCGTCGTCATCTGTATTCTCGTCATCCGCCGCATCATCAC
The DNA here is from genome assembly GCF_964019385.1 of Sycon ciliatum. Classification (NCBI taxonomy): domain Eukaryota; kingdom Metazoa; phylum Porifera; class Calcarea; order Leucosolenida; family Sycettidae; genus Sycon; species Sycon ciliatum. The sequence continues at coordinate 25,459,517 of NC_088654.1, forward strand.
CCAACTCATATTCACCACCAGTCAGTCGTCTGATACCATCCATGTTCTCCTTCCTACGTCTGTCCCGTGTCACTGTCTTTACCTCATCTACGTCCCGAGATTGTGTTCCGTTTTGCCCCCGGCTTCCGGTCTCCTTCGATGCTCCGCGTGGGCCTTGGCCATTCCTAGCATATATTTCGGTTGAATAATTGGCGGTCGACCTCCGTGGTCTCTGGACCCACGGATCAATCGCCGGAGGGTGCTGCGGTGTCCGCACAGCCGGATACTGTGTCAAAGAAATGGGCTCAATTTCTGTGATTGGCGGTACTGTTGTTGTTGCCGACTCCTCCCCAACCCCAGCCACCAACGGCACTGGTGGTGGCTCCGGTGGCGGCACAAACATACTTTGCGGCGCACTTCATCCCTGTGTTCACTACGATACGTGCGTTCACGGTGAGGAAGGATGTCCTACCATCCCACCTATTGAGCCACTTGGTCTACCAATTTGAGTGCCGGAATTGTGATAGCCGGTACGTTGGTAGGACCCTTCAACACCTGAGCGCACGTATCAAGCAGCATGTACCACTTCACATGCTGCCGGACGCAGCAAAAGCGAAGCGCCCGAAGCGGGGAAGACCACGCAAGAACCCGCTCCCTCTACCACCGACACAACCAGAGCAAGTCGAACACACGGTGCAAAGGAAGAGTGGTGGATCACTAAGCCAACCGAATGTGCCTTCTCCACCGTTGCCCTTGCCGCCACCGGAGCCACCACCAGTGGCGGAAACAGAAAGTCGAGCTGCCCTTGCCGCCACCGGAGCCACCACCAGTGGCGGAAACAGAAAGTCGAGCTGTCGAAGAAGAAAGTCGCATCCAAATCGCTACATGCTGGACCCGAGCCACGATGGAATGAACTTGAGCGTAAGGTTTTCGAATGGATCGAGAAAAATCGAGAAGATGGGATTGGATTGAGTGGCACAATGATTCGCCTAAAAGCGAAAGTCTTCGCAAAGGAGATGAACGCCGTAAGTTTCAACGCAACTGTTAGTTGGTGCTATCGTTTCATGAAGCGACATAGCCTTGTTATCCGGGTGAAGACTCACCTGTGCCAGCGACTGCCGGACGAGTTTGAGGAGAAGATTCTGTCCTTTCAGCGCAACGTCATCAGGTTGAGAGAACAGAACAAGTATCCGCTAGATCAGATTGGCAATATGGATGAAACACCTCTGAACTTCGACATGCCCTTGTCCCGCACTATCGACAAAATTGGAGCGAAGGCTATTCACATCAAAACGACAGGGCACGAACGAGAGCACTTTACTGTGGCTTTAGCATGCCTTGCCAATGGGACAAAGTTACGGCCATTTGTCATTTTCAAGCGAAAGACTATGCCAAAGGATGCAGTGCCGCCTGATATCATTGTCCACGTTCACCCCAAAGGCTGGATGGATGAAGCTGGAATGCATATGTGGCTGGATAAGGTTTGGTGTGCAAGGCAAGGTGGCCGTAGGAGCACCCCTGTTCGAAGCTGCCTTGTCTTTGACTCGTTTCGTGCACATCTAGTAGAGAACTTCAAAAGACGTGCTCGTGAAACAAGGACCGACCTTGCTGTTATCCCTGGTGGTCTGACATCCCAGCTTCAGCCACTTGATGTGTGCCTCAACAAGCCATTCAAGTGCCACATCAGGCAGCACTGGACAGACTGGATCATTGGTGGAAACCATGAGTTTACACCAACAGGCCGTATGAAGAAGCCATCAATTTCCAAAGTATGCAAATGGGTGGATGAGTCATGGAAGACCATCCCAACTACAATGGTCGCCAAATCATTCAAAAAGTGCTCAATTTCAAATGCACTGGACGGCACTGAAGATGTCGAAAGATTAGGATTCCCAATCTCTCGATTTATCAACACAGGTCACAAGTCCGATCTCACCTCTACCGGTGGCACACATCATAGGACAAAGGAGTCTGTAGTAATCGCTCTTTCCAGAATAATGCTAGAGAACAACAAAACTGAAAAACCACTCGTGTCCAAGAAGAGCCGCATAACCCACCACCGTGGGAGAAGAAAAAACACATTCCCAAAAGCGCGTCAAACTGTGCTGCATGCACGTGCCTTGACAAGTACATGTACAGTCATGCATACGTGGGCCAGAACAAGTCATACAAAGCACGGGAACGTGGGCATGGAACTAGCGTTTTGTACTGAAACAAGAACAGGCACAAACATGATACAAATCGCGCGACAAGGTCGCCGCGACAGAAGATGACATGATCTTTGAGGACCACAATGATTCAGACTCCGGCAACAATGAAGACGGCGACGGCATCGCTGCAGAGGTAGCTTTGATCAACATCAGTGGCAGCGAGACTGAAGATAGTGCAGATGACATGGAGTGATCTGTAGTCAACACAGCAATACACCAACATCTCTGCAGCAACCTGTGGTGCACTTACACTTCATAATCTGATCTAACATGGTATTTAGCTCCATAACCATAATAAATTTGTAGAAAGGCCATTTGTCAATGAGTGTGAAAAATCTTGGTTTGTGGATGCGGCTTATACTCCGAATACCAACTATTAGTTAATATTTTTCCTCAAAAAGGGGGGTGCGGCTTATACCCCGGTGCGGCTTATACCCCGGAAAATACGGTATATTATTATTATTATATGCATTTCCGCGGCAATGTCACCCGAACAATGGCAACCCACATATTCGCATATGCCGGAAATAGAATGCTCTGCCAAAACCATAAATCAAATGACATCATAATATATATCCGTTCTGTGTAAACCAGTCAAGAGAAACATACGACGGCACAGAGTCCTCTCCACCCTGCACGGTCCCTTGCCAGGATCCGTAGGCGCTGCAAGTCACCAAGCGACACAAGCCTTCCATTATCCGCTTTCGCCAGGTTTCCCGACAGCTTCGTGACAATTGTGACACGTGGGCGTCCTCGCCAGGTCTTCTCATCGTGCGTGAAATACGCCGCCATTGCCAATGATGCTGGGGTGTCCTCTGGCAAGCGGAGAATGTGACCAAAGAGTTAGTAGTAGTAGTAGTCTTTTATTTTCCATCGGAAGCCTCAACAGTGATGAACACAACTCTTAAGAGGGCCGATAACAGAGTAGAGGGGTGTGGGGTGAGAAAAAATAATAATAATAAGAGATATTTAAACTAAACTAAACTGATACTTGGAACAATAAAGCAGCAGTAAGCAGTAAGCAGTAAACACAGGTATACAATACAAGAGTTGCCACCGCAGACGCTTGAGAATGTTGGTGATTTGCTCAGCTTTGCACCTGGCGTACAAAGAGACATTCGTCATCTTCTGACGCCAACTAATGCCAAGTAGTGATCGCAGTTGCTGACGGTGGGAGGAATCGAGACTCTGCTCCAAAGCCACCTTCAAGCCCCATGTTCCGCCGTCAGTGTAGGTCAGTACTGGTATGAAAAACGCCTGATAGAGCCTCTGGCGCATCTTCTCACTGATAAGCTCTCGTCAACACCACACAGCAAAGAGTGACCTGAAAGCAGCTGTTGTGAGCTGCTTCCTTCTGATCACGTCTTGTTCATCACCCAGAAGTGACCCAAGCTTACGTGTCTTTCTCCAGACTTCCGCTAGACGATCCCCTTCTCTGCGTAGTGTTTTTTGCTCAGTTTTCTCTTCGTTCACTTTGAGATGCCATTCTCTGAGGACCTCAGTTATGCTTGGGCTGATACTATCCAACCATGTCCGTGAGCTGCTCAGAAAATCCGTATCATCAGTATAGATAACTTCCCCAGGCAAGAGTTCATCAGCTGGCAGCCTGGGAGGTAACGTGGCCTTGAGATCACGTAGCGCTGATTCCCAGTAAATGACTCCATCTGCATCCCCTTTGTACAACATTCTTTCCCACTACAATCTCTGCAATTATGTTACATCTCCAACACGGGTCACGGCAACATCATCCACGATGCTAGATTTGTTCCTTTCAACCTCCCGATTGGATGGTACCTGTGAAGCAATACACTTAGACATAAGTGATCACTTTGTTGTGCTGGCCCGGCTGAACATTCACACACACCAGCACGTGTCATCGTCAGTGAAAACCACCAGACGTCTCCATCGAGTAAACTGGGACAGTTTCAGTATCGACCTCCAGAGGAAACAGCAGCAAGACTTTGATGCCCACAGCAATATCCATGATATGGTTCATTCTTTCACTTCTTCTATCATGTCCACACTAGACCAGTATGCACCATTGGTACCCCAGCGTAAACGCGCACGCCGCCCGTGCCCCTGGCTGACTGATGAGCTTGTGGGTGCAGTTCGTAAACGTAATCATTTACACCGGCTCCTCATGAGAGATCAAGCGAATGTACAATTGCGTGATCAGCATAGAGAAGCTCGGGCCATGGCCCGTCGACTCGACAGGAAGCTGCGCAACCAGTTCTTCACTGAACAATGCCGAACGAGTGACCAGCGCAAACTGTGGAGAGTGTTGAATGTTGTAACTGGTCGTCAAAAGAAAGCCCAGGTCCCACAGGCATCCCTACAGGATCTCAGTGAAACATGTGGTAGTGTCGTACATGACCCAGCGCGTCCCGCCACTCTTCAAGCTCCCTTGGGACCAACCCAACAATGTGGTTTCTCTGCTTTCCAGCCAGTCGCAGTTTCTGCCGTCGAGTCCTGCTTGAGTTCTGTGGACCCAAGTAAGGCGACTGGCAGTGATGGTGTGCCTGGCCTACTTCTACACAAGTTCTCCTCAATATTGGCACCCAATCTCACCAAAATTATCAACTATTCGCTCAGAACAGGCCAACTTCCTTCCACCTTCAAATCCTCACATGTCACCCCTCTGTTTAAGGGTGGCGACCCAACCTCACCTACAAACTACCGCCCAGTTTCCCTGCTACCCATCATCTCCCGTATTCTGGAGGCATTTGTAAAGAAACAGCTCACCACCTATCTCGAATCAGCCCACCTTCTACCCACCAGCCAATTTGCCTATCGTAAACAACACTCCACAGAGGATGCACTTGCCCTCGCAGTCAACAGATGGTCTCTAGCCAAATCTCGACGAGAGTACACCGGAGTTGTGTTCGTAGATATGTCGAAAGCGTTTGATCGCGTTCAGCACGAGCGTCTTCTGACTGAACTCTTCTCTTTTGGCATATCTGGTACTCCACTCACTTGGTTTGCTGATTACCTCTCAGGCCGCTTCCAGCAGATCAGAGTTCAAGGACATCTCTCTCCTGCCGTTTCTTGTTCTCGTGGTGTCCCACAGGGCAGCGTTCTTGGTCCCCTGCTATTTGTCTTGTACACTAGCACATTGAGCACGATCCTGCCACCGGCGGTAAACCACCAAGAATTTGCGGATGACATTACTCTCGACTGCTCAGACACCGACCCCACTGAAGTATGCCGAACCCTCAGCCACGCAATCACAAGCCTCGCCACGTGGCTAGAAGATATTGGTTTGCTGCTGAATGCAGCAAAAACTCAGCTTCTCTTCATAAAGCCCCGTGGCGCAGATGACACACAGCCTGAGGTGTTCTGCCATGCTGACAAACTCGCTATCACACCTTCGGCTAAGTATCTCGGGGTAATACTCGATGAGGAGCTGTCCTGGAAGCCCCACATTGCACACCTGAGCCGCAAGACTGCTAGGACCATTGGCCAGCTCTGGAGGCATGGCCAAGGACTCAGTTTGCGCGCCAGACGCACTTGGTTCCTCAGCATGGTCCTCTCTCAGCTATGCTATGGTTCTAATAGTTTTGTTCCTGGGCTTTCTGCCCAGTTGCTTGGACGTCTGGAGAAGAGTTTCAAAGCCGGCATTCGCGCAACCTTGCAACAGCGCTTTCTCACCCCCACCGCACCGCTTCTGGCACTTCTTAGTATAGTCAGCCTGGCACACACATACACTCAGAAAGTTCTAATCTTTGTACACCGCTGTATCAATGGATACTGTAGCCCACTCCTACAGCAACTCTTTACAACGACTGCTCCAAACACCGTGCTAAACGATCAGCGCATCACTAGGGGCCAAGTTTCCAACTTGCTCCAAGTCCCTTTCCTTCGCGGGCCTGCTGGTCGCTCGAGTATGATGTTTCACGGCAGTATTGCATGGAACGCCCTCTCGGCTGATGTAAGATCGATAACTGCTGCCGATCAATTCAAGAGAGCCCTATCTGATATTGACGTACTTAACTTGTAAACTCTATGCCAACAGTCCAACACCCCTCGCCGTACTTCATGTTCCCTGGACTGCTAAAAAGTGTCCCCATCCAACTAAGTCTGCCAATGTTCACACATATATTCTCATGAAATGCTTCCACTACATTTTATTTGTTATCACATTATAAAAAAATTCACACAAATTGAGTGTCAGCATACACACAATGTCATAACAAACATTTCTATAATAATAATCGTACCGCTTGCATGTCTTTATCTCTATACATTTCCTCATATAATTTTCTTCATCTTTCTGTGAGAACCGGACCTATAGGCCGGTAAGAAGGCAATCATGCCTGTGCAATTGGTGAAGTAAAATAAAAGTCAACAACAACAACAACAACAAAAAGAACTAGAGATAGGCAGTCGCCCTGTGGGGTGCCGATCGTGGTCTCAAGCTCCAGCTATAGCTAAACCAGCTATAGCCCTATGTATTTCTATCAAGATGGTAGAACTTTTCTTAGTGGGAAAGGCCCTGGTACAACCTTCATAGTATGTGGGACTGAGTTTTTGCCGTTATTAAACCGATATCACGTACAGGTGGAATTACCCCTTGCCTGCCATACTGCTACTTCTTGTACTGATGTTGTGCCTGGAGGTAGGATCTGTATTCAAGTTTCATATAATCTGTGGGGAGCTTTACCAGAGAATACTGAACACTAGACTTGGGTGGAGACAAACCACGACATGTTACTGTTATAAGGGTAGAGTTCGACTGTATTTTGATCGTGGTTCGAATGCCACGGTGTATACGAGACGCGAACGGTAGCAGCCGAAAAAACTAAGAAACATTTCTGGACACTCCTGGACGACTATTGCATATTTTTCTTCTCCACCACTGCTTGTTCATGTTTGCATTGCTCCACAAACACTTTGAAGACAACATTATTCATTATCATATTGCATCTTCCTTTCATAAAAACCGCTTGCTTGAGCTGAGCGCCAGTTAAGTGTACCTTTGTCAAGTATCGTGCAGTGTTATCGCATGATCTGATTGTAAAGTAACTGGTGATGTCAGTGTATATTATAGCATAACTTGCAGCTCTTTGCTCCTCTTTTCTTCTTATGAAGACTGCATGAGTAATGTCGCTTTAAAAGGTCGTTTTATAGGGAACTTGCTGGTTCCACTCCACAAAATGCAGACACCGTTTGGGTACCAATTTAGGGTTGGCCATTATTGCACGCATATCGGGCCCTGCGAGTATATATCCCTGTTTTACCATGTTGCTATGTACTGTTTATACTGCTATACTATAATTAATAATTATGTTCTGCAGCTCCAGATGATCCCCCGGGAGCACTGCCCGTCGGATCAAAAACACCAACATCTATCTATTTTACCTGGATGCCAGTTAATAATCTGCGTCTGAACGGGAAATTACTCAGTTACAGTGTGAAATATACAGAATCTGAAGAAATGGTCGTAACCATTTTGAATGTGACTCACTTGGAGGAAGCTAACATAACTGGCTTGTACCCGGGGTATACGTACAGCATCGAGGTAGCAGCAATCTCAACTGGTGGTATTGGCCCATACACACATCCGGTGAACGCCACCACCTCACAAGAATGTAAGTCCTGACTGTGAAGTCAGCACTGACCAACAAGAAATGATAGGTCACGGGTATAGCCAGAAATCAACACCACAGTATAAAAAAACTAGTTTACTGGCACTCCTGCACACCTTCAAGTACACACGTGCACACATATGCACACCTATACACACGAGTCATTTGCACACATGCATGCACAAACGCACACACAGACACACATGCACGGACACACACATACTGTGTTATCTCCATTATAAGCCCGCGCCTATATTTTTTCAACCAGTCCGGATTAGAGACTGGGCTTCTACTAGAGACTGGGCTTATAGTGTTTCTACCACCTGGTACATGTACATATAAATTACCTATTATTTTTCATTGCATCAGTAGCACAAAGTTTCCTAGCAGGTACCGAGACTGCAGTTTTGTGCTTCCAGGTACACTCAGTCTGAACATTAGATTTCAGGGATCACAGACCTTTACCACAGCATGTGTTTATGTGATACTGTGTGATGTCAAACATGCATGGACATGATCCATACAGTTCTCCTTTATAAGCCCTGCGCTTGTACATCTTCGAAGCCCTCTTGGAGTGCGCTTATAATAGAGACTGGGCTTCTACAAGAGACTGAGTTAATAGAGATAATACGGTCCACGCATACAGTACATACACACATAATATACACACATACATACATAATACACACATAATATACACACGCCTCTTGTATGGATACATACAGTACATTCACACATACACACATACACACATACACATATACACACATACGCACATACACACATAATATACACACACACACGCCTCTTGTATGGATACATACAGTACATGTACGCATACGAGTACAGTCTACTCGCGATAAGTCATGAAATTTTAAGTCACGCTCTCGAGACAAATCACGCACTTTTGCAATTTGGACGGCATATATGTTTTATATACGTATACCATTGTGCAAGTCGCGCACTCGCGATAAGTCACGCATTTCTTGTCTTCAAGATAGGGTGCGCGGCTTAATGCGAGTAGACTGTACCTGCACATACATGTACCTACGTATACACACATAAGTATACACATATACGTATACACACATGCATAGTTAGGGGTGAAACGAGTATCTATTTTGACCAACCGATCACTCGTTCATAATATTCGATCGAGTATCCGATTAGTATTTTATCAAAATTCAAAAGCGCTAGATTTGCAAGTTCTCGACCAATTCGGAAGAAATTATCTGTGAACATAGAACAAAAGTCGCCAACGTCTTGTACAGAGTGTAAAGTAACGATTTTCATCAGTACTTTCATATCTCAGAACGTTACTTGCCGTGGTGATCGCATCGTCCAAGTCTTAAAATACTGACTCAAAGCCATGCATAACGCATGCATACCAGTGGACCAGCGGTACAACAAAAGTTTTTTAAAAAACAATGCCAATCCTAAAAATAAAAAAAATAAAAAAAATAAATAAAAAACGATCGAGTGCAAAATTTCGAATACTCGCTCGTTTGAAATTTTCGAACGAATACTCGAATATTCGAACTAATCGTTTCACCCCTAATGCATACATATAATTATACACACACACACATGCATACATATAATTACACACACATGCATACAAATCCGTTGATCCCCGAGCTGCAGAGAGTGCTCAATGTCAGAGACAGAGCTTAGTAAATAGCAGACTCAGCGGAGGACGTTCAGGTTGGTTGTAACTCTGAGTTTCATGCCGTTAGGCAACCATCAGACAACTGATACTCGGGTCTACCCAACAGTATTCTTATAAACACATAGGGCCACAAGCATAAACAAATTTAGCGCTAAATCTGGTGTGAGGTATGGGGAGAAAACTGTACACTGCCTCCCCATCGCTTCTTCCCGCGCTTTCATGCTCACACCTGCCTGTTGCCCGCCACCCTCCTGGCACTTCTACTGTCGTGCCTTGGCCCGCGCCAGCTTTCTCCCCATACCTCACACCAGATTTAGCGCTAAATTAGTTTATGCTTGTGGCCCTATGTGATTATAAGCATACTGTTGGGTAGACCCGAGTATCAGTTGTCTGATGATTGCCTAACGGCATGAAACTCAGAGTTACAACCAACCTGAACGTCCTCCGCTGAGTTTGCTATGTACACACATGCATACATATAATTATACTTCTTCCGTATACAAAAACTTCGTGACTTTTTTTAAGGCTGTGCATAGTTCTGGAATTGTTCCGTTTGACTTGGAATAACACTCGTGGCATTGTCTAACCTGTTTACAAGCTATATACAAAAAAAAAGCAACTCAGACGAATGAGATTGAGTTTATTCAGAGTCTTCGTCGCTCCTGTCATTGTCACCTGACGACACTGACACCGCATCGCCAAAAGTCGCTGCTTCCGCTCGCAATTCGTTCAGATTCTTTTCAGCTGCAATGATGATCCGACGCGGGACTTTGGCTAGCGTACTCTTTGTAGTGGTTCTACAAACGCACCAAAGACATCTTGTAACTAGCTTCGTTACTACAAATCACAAGTGTGTGGGAATACAGAGAACGACAGAGAGATCAAAGGAAAAGCCAGGCAGGCAAGTACAGCTAAAGTGCGTACGGTACAACTGGCATGTCGCACAGCGCGGCCGGATGAATGCATACATGTTACATAAAAGGATACAATGACAAACAGTGGGATGTGCATCCACTACATCTCCCCTCTGAGATTAAACAGGCTATAATAGAGAAGATGAGGAGTCCAAAGACTATTCGATAATGTAGGTATTGTTTGTAGAGCAAGTTGCAGTGAAAGAGTGATGTGCAGAGACGACGGCAGATACGTCTCGGCACGTTGCTGAATTAGCATGATTCAATGAGGCGGTTGACAGGCTGAGGAGCTCTAGCAGAGCGACGGACTGGATCAGCTGCTGTGCCACCGTACTCAACCTCGACTGTCGGCTTCTCTGCTTCTAGCAGTGGCAGTCGGATCAAGTGACGACGATTGCGGCGAACAGTAGAGTGACCAGACTCAACGAGGTAAGAACGATTGGACACTTGCTCTACTATCTTGCCCTCCCGTTCGAGATCGGTGATGAATACACGGTCATGAAGCTGTAGAGTCGCGAGAGGCTTAGCTGCATGCCGTTGGTCGTAGTGCAACTTCTGCTGTTCCTGGGACTGAGTTTCCGATTCCAGAATACTAGGGAGATCTGGCCATTTCGGTTCCAGCTGTTCAGTCGTTGCAGGTAGACCGGTACGGAGCTGGCGGCCATACAACAGCTGACATGGAGCATAGCCGTTGCTCAGCGGTGTCGTGCGGTAAGCCAAGAGTGCATCTTGCAGGCTTTCGGCCTTCCGCAGGAGATTCTTGGCGGTGCGAACTGCACGTTCCGCTTCGCCATTCGACTGAGGATACCGTGGACTGGAAGTGCGATGGGTGATGTCGTTTGCTGTGCAGAACTCAGTAAACGCTTCGCTGGCAAACTGAGGACCGTTGTCTGTAACCAAGGTGGACGGGAAACCATGCTCGGCACAGATGCGGTGCAGATGCTTGATGACAGCAATCGAGGTTGTGGCAGTCAGCGGTACGACATCGAGGTAACGCGAGAGATAGTCAACAATGACGAGGTAAGTCGTGCCGTTGAATTCCATCAGATCTGCACCAACCGTGTGCCACGGCAGTGTTGGGCGTTGGACGGGTTGCAGTGGTTCGGTCGACTGGACGCGGTGTTTGGTGCACACTTCACACGTAGCAACCATCGTGTCGATTTGCCTTGACAAGCCTGGCCACCAAATGGAATGGCGGGCGCGAGACTTGCACTTCGTTGCACCTTGATGTCCCTCGTGGAGCTTCTCGAGCATCTCAGGCTGCAGAGAGGGTGGCATGACAATGCGGAAGCCATGGTACAGCACACCTTGCTCACAGGACAGTAACTGGCGTTCATGGAAGTATGGGCGCACAGTGTCGTCGACATCACGTGGGTTGCACGGCCATCCGTGTTGGACGAAGTGGAGGACTTGCTTGAGCGTCTCATCTTGTGTGGTGGCGTCAGCAATGTCACGGGCTTTACCATCCGACACGATCTCGCCGATGTAAGATGCGAGGTTGACGCTGATCTCGTCTTGGAGACGGCTGGATTGTACGTGAGCAGGCGCATCGAATCCCACTTCTGACACCATGTAGTGGTTCTACAAACGCACCAAAGACATCTTGTAACTAGCTTCGTTACTACAAATCACAAGTGTGTGGGAATACAGAGAACGACAGAGAGATCAAAGGAAAAGCCAGGCAGGCAAGTACAGCTAAAGTGCGTACGGTACAACTGGCATGTCGCACAGCGCGGCCGGATGAATGCATACATGTTACATAAAAGGATACAATGACAAACAGTGGGATGTGCATCCACTACACTCTTCATTTCCAGAGCTGTGTACGAATCGATGTCGACTATATTCAGTCGTTCCAACCCGCGACCTCCATTATGCCGTGAAACGAGTCGCTCAAGCACATCCACACGCTTCGCATTTTCTCGGCAGGAGAATCCTCCCAGCATTCTACAACGGCTTCGACGAGGTCCCTGCGATTCCCCTAGGCCACAACGGAGACGTCCGACTGGAGTAGAGAGAGGCGAAGAAAGCCAGGTCGTCGACATTCCGATCCGGAGTCTGCGCTGGTTGCACAACGACTCAAATGTTTCATCTTTCCGTGCGAGCTGAACCGATTTATGTTGTCACGCTGCGTATGGGGCCGCGCACCGCAAGTACGAGCCTGGCCAGTTTCAGGGCAGCGAGTGCCGCGTGAGTCGTGACTCCGTGCTCCAGGCGCGAGCTCCACTTCGTCACAGTGTCAGTTTCGAGCAAGTTAGTGCTATTTTTTTGTCATTTGACTCGTGAGTTCCTGTCGGCAACGTCCTCGCACGCATGGCTTCCGTAGAGAATCTGTTCGAGATCAACCAAACCTACATCACATGAATGTGGGCTGTCTATGACAGCCTTTGGTGCGGTTCGTTGAGCAGGTTCTTGCTCAAAAACACCGTTGAAAAAAAGTCACGAAGTTTTTGTATACGGAGGAAGTACACACACACGCACACACATGCATACGCACACACACACACACACACACACACACACACACACACACACACACACACACACACACACACACACACACACACACCTTTGACCTTTGACGCCCCATCTCCAGTGGAGATGATAGGCTACTGAGTTGGGCAGTACTTGATGTGACGCTTCAAATCGCCACTTCTCCTAAACGCTCTGCCGCATGCGCAGTGAAAGTCCTTCGGTGCCGGGGGAGGAAGACGATGTTGATGGACCCACCTGCGCCATTCCGGGCGATCTTGCGCGAGCCGATACCACTCGGACTCCGGAATATCCAGTGAGCGCAGATCACCGACAATCGTGTCTCGCCAACGCTTCTTTGGCCCATGCCGTGGTCTGGTTGCCTCGAGCTCCCCAAACAACACTTGTTGAGGAATCCGTGCCGCGTCCATACGGGCAACATGACCCAGCCAACGCAGACGGTACTCACGCAGGAGAGTGCCAATGTCTTCAGGAAGACGCGCTCTCTGGGCTAGATCACACACACACACACACACACACACACACACACACACACACACACACACACACACACACACACACACACACACACACACACACACACACACTACTGTACTGTACTGTACTGTACTGTACTTGCTCACTGCCAAAACTAGTCACCTGGGTCACCCCGGGAGAGGGGAGAGAGGTTGGAAGATTGTTGGTTTGCGCATTGGAGAAGTGTTGGAGCTAGGTGTCAGGTCGCCAAATGTCTCCGTACTCCTTTGTCAGTTTTGGGCCATTTTGTCGCACTCGCTGACTGTATAAGATCTGGTTACGTTGGTGGACACTTAGTCATAACTCGTAACATTTTGTCCTCCTTTTTCACTCTAAAAAATAATAATAACTGCATTTACCCCTGCCCCAGTGAAGGTAATGCTTGCTACTAGTGTGGGTGGCTCAATCAGAGTTCAGTGCTGCCAACCTGCTCGGTCTGATTTGCGTACTCGGGCGGCTGAATTTCCGTATTTTCCAGAGTTTTTGCGTGCTACCAAATTGTTTTAATCCCACGATTTATAATGTATTTTTGCGAAAAGAATGAATATTTAAAGGGGAAGTAAAGGCTGAAATCAAATTTTCACCAGTTTAGTTGTAGTCATCAGGGTGCTGAGTCGAATGGAATACTGTTTTAGCGTGTACTTGGCAATTTTATGTGCTCTGCATACACAGATACATGCACAGGTAAAGTATGTAGTCATGTGTAAAACTGGTTCATAGTCAGCAGATCCATACTTCTCAGTTTTCCCGTACAATTTCGGTCAATTTCCGTACAAATACGGAAAATTTGGCAGCACTGAGAGTTGGTCTGATATAAGCTTCACTAGCACCATTGATTACACAAGAGTTAATCTAGCCAGAAGTAGTCCATGGTTAACAGGCATGTATACTTCAAAAAGAAAATATCTGAACCCTGGAACAAACAAAGGTTGCAGGTACAGGTGTAGGAGTTGCATTTTAATAGAAAGTATATTTTTCGCAGTAAAAGAGTATTTATTTGTAGAGCTTGTGTTGATACAGATTCCTAGGTTCAAACCCCAAGATGGGCAGTTAGTTACATTTTTTTCTCTCCTTGCGTATTTTGTATCTGCATGTTATTACCCTTTCCGACAGTCGCTCGTGAGTAATGTATGAGTCGTGTATGGCTAAACCCGTATTTACCCGTATGACTGCTGCTAGTGTTATTGTTCTAGAACATTAGCATAATTTAACCAATCACAGTTCACAGCTCTGGAATATTCTAGAATTTCGTCGGCGACCGGTTTATATAGATTGCTCATTGGTTGATGACCTAAAGAACATGGCTGCCGTTCGCCGTGTGTTTTGTCTTCTTGCATTGTTCTTATCTTGTGCTTTTTCACTTCTTATCTTTACTTGCCGAGTGTGCAACTAATAATTCTGTCCTAACGAGTATTCGTGAAACCACAAAGTGAGTGCTTTGTTTGAGTGTGTGAAATTGTCTCCGACGGCCAGCTATTGCATTGGTGGCAGCGGTGGGATTCGAACCCACGCCTCCGGCGAGACTGGAGGGGCCAGCTATTACACAGGCACACATACGCACACATACACATTGAAGAAGTCATTTACCGTAAAAGTTCGTAGATAAGTACCTGCCCAAAATAAATACCCCCTTCATCCTTTTGATTCTGTCTGTTGAAGTCTAGTTCAGCCCGATAAACATACTGCCCAAAATAAGTACCGGTATGGTTCACAGATGCAGCGCTTAGCATGTACATTTTCTTTTTATGAAAATTACTTCTCCACTACACACAAGTCGGGTCCGAAAGTTAGTTCGTGCCCGAAAGTTAGTACCCGCCCGAAAGTTAGTACCCGCCCAAAAGTTAGTACCCGCCTGAAAGTACCCGCCCGAAAGTTAGTACCTGCCCGAAAGTTAGTACCCACCCGAAAGTTAGTACCCACCCGAAAGTTAGTACCCACCCAAAAGTTAGTACCCACCCGAAAGTTAGTACCCACCCGAAAGTTAGTACCCACCCGAAAGTTAGAACCCACCCGAAAGTTAGTACCCACCCGAAAGTTAGTACGGGTGCGACCACTAAATTCGAAAGTAAGTACAGGTAGACTCCCTCTAATTCGAGTACGGTATAATTCGAACATTCCGTGTAATTCGAACTTTTTCTTCGTACCGATCTCCTGCAAGTCACTTCAAGTCGAATTCGAATGCGTCATTCGAAGGACGAAACGTGCGCCGATTGGAAAATTCAAACTCAGTCTTCGTACAGAAGAGTAGTTTGCAGTACAGTGACTATGTCCTTGGAACGCTTATTTCGAAGTGAGATGGAGGTATTATACAGTCTGTATCGGCTATAGAGTGACCGGATATAAGAATATATCGGCTACAGTGATATTGGTACGAAATATCAAAAGCAAAACGTATTTTATCCTGTACAAATATCACTATAACCAATATTATCGGATGTAATGATATATCGGATATTATGATGGCAACATAGAATCAAAACATGCATAACACACTACATTATAATGGGCTATAGTGATAACTTTAAAATACATGTTGCAATAATATCAAAGGCCCTATTTTTTTACTTTCTTCACGTTGCTTATTTTGATAGTGACACATGTACATGTACATGTACATAACAGAATTTTTTATGGAAATGCGGGCACTGTCAACTATGCAGCATGCTCATTTGTCAAAACGCCATGCTGGAAGTATTCCCTTGCCTTTCATGTGTCGCTCGAAAAAAATCGATCGTATCGCATATAGTGATGCATCGGTTATAGTGATAAAATCACGGAAATCAAAAGGGTACGCTATAGCCGATACAGACTGTAATTGTAATTCGGAGTTCATTCTTTTGTCCTTCTCTAGCCTAGAGTAGCTCAAAAATCGATCCCTGGTCCGCTGCAGGATCGACAGTAGCGTTCAAGAAGCCCACCTTCTCTCGAAATTTGATTCAAGCCTGTGGGAGGCAAAGTGCAAAGATTTGATTGAAGACGACTTCTTCCAGGTGGCGGACTCCGTTCGCGGATCTCAGTGGCCTTTCATGCAGCGCCAGCTCGCGCGCAGAGATGCTATGCGCCGCTTTTTTATTTTTTATTTATTTTATTTTTTTACTATGTTCACATACCCAACTCATAAATAATACAGAAGACAATGGTACTGAGACAAGGACAAACGTGACAACTACTGAGAAGGGGCTGCACTGAGGTGCAGCAGTGATGGTGGGGCATTGATGGCTCTGCCGACCTGAGATCTCGGCATCACGGCCAGAAACACGCACCAAAAACAAAAGATAGAGCGGTAAGGGTCAGGAAAAATAAGAATAAAGCAAGGGCAAGCAACAGCTTCCGTTCCTCAGAACGACGTGCTGCTGTCCAACGGCCTTTCATGATGCGGATTAGGCGGCGCTGTTCTTTTCCTTGAAATTGTTTCAGGACAGCTGCAGTGCCCGGCAACTTCTTTACTAGAAGATCAAGATATCATCTTTGTGTTAATCCATTGTTTTATTATAAAATGGCCTGGTGCATTGTACATGACCACCTATGTTTCGTTGATGCGAATAAAACGTGCGAAAATAATCAGCACGCGATTTCGAGCATTTTGACATACATATCAGTGCATTGGGCTGCATTTGGATAATTAGAAGTTCCTGATAATTAGAAGTTGGGGCCTGGCAATTTGAGGTTCGAATTTTAGGGAGTCTACTTGTACATGCTTATTAACGGGCTTTTACAGTATGTGGCACCAAAGACTATTGAGCGCTTAATTCCTCACTTCATTTCCCTTATTTTCTGTGCAGATGCGCCAAAGCCAAGCGTTTTTGTTGAGATATTTCCGACAAAGGTCATCGTGAACATCTCTGCAAGCACAGGAAATTACCGTTTCTCCAAGTTCTGCTGTTACTTCACGAGGTATTCCGTATCTAACATACCAAAGTCCAACAGGCATAAGGTGACGGTTTGTAACCGTACTAGTCCCATTGTCTTCTCACCTGTTGAGGAGGATGCCAGTTACGGTAACCCGCGGCCATACTGTGTAATAAAGGACACACGTCCGGTTGACGGATATCCCACATTTATTCAAAACTTCACCACACCAGCAACAGGTAAATAATATTATTGTTCTCATTTTGTTGTTCTCAGGTCGAATTGTTGCTACTGCTAGTCCCGCATCATCTCCACATTCACCGATACTTAACACAACATGCCCATGATCCAGGTTGATATTTGGACCATTGGCTTTGCCTTGGTACAGTCAAACCTTGTTAGGACGAGCTTCAAGTGACCGAACAAGTTTTTTTACTCTTATCCGGAGTTCTTCTTATCCAGATCTGACAAAATATTTGATATACACATCATATGGATTGTTTTTATGTGAAGGTGCATACTGTGGCAAATGTAAAACATTTTTTCATAACATAACCCAGCAATAGGTAAGTACAATGTGCAATGAATTCATGACAGCATTACATCCGCCTTGTAATATGTTTTGCCGGTACAAGAGGCATCGACTATCGTAAAAAATCTACAGCCAGCGTACCCACGGGGACTGAAAGTTCGTATTACACGCTGATTTTGTTCCAATCACGCTTGAAATTAGTTCGTCTTCGGGAAAGTTCGCCCTGCAGAGTTTGTCGTAAACGAATAATTTAGACTTGATATGATGATGCCTGGCCAACCATAGGATTGACCCGAGTTCGTACTAATGGAAAGTTCACATTATCAGTGTTCATCCTAACGAGGTTGGACTGTACATGTCCTGATGCATTTGTGTGAACCCCACTTCATTCTGTAAAAAAAACAGGTACCTTATTTTTCGTTTTAAGAATAAGCCGTACCCAGATTTTGTTGTCACGAAATACAGACATCTACCCTGTTTTTTCACGATTCATTTGCCCATCACAGTATACGCCTTACTTACTGCTTTTTATCGGGTGTTAGTGGCCGTCGTGAGTTCCCTTCGGGAACGGATACGATAATTTACTTATTAATTTTATTTTACTGCTTTGCGGTGAACTACTGGTGTTGAAAGTGCATCTCAGTATACTCCGGAAAATAAGGTACCGACAGCACCTGAGATGAAACCAAGGACTTCTTGTGGCCATCCTTGCACAGAATAGGTTGGTGCGACAGGGAAAGCGAGAGCTCCCACGTAGGGAGCACCACACAATTCCCTTCCTTGTGCTGTAGTAACTTTAATCACTTCAAACTCTGCATGAATTACCACATCACTTATTACTTAGTATTAGGAAATTGGAGGCCACATGCCACGTACTGCTCTTTTCTCTCCGAAACTCAACACTTGCACGCCAGATACGAAAGAAGGAAAAGTGTTGAGTTTCGGAGAGAAAAGAGCAGTACGTGGCATGTGGCCTCCAATTTCCTAATACTTGGAAATTCTCCGTAAAATGACTAAACATTACCCATATCATAAGCTAAGTAATAAGTTGCAATTTCAAATTTGGACTTCACGGAGAATTTCCAAGTATTAGGAAATTGGAGGCCACATGCCACGTACTGCCCTTACTGTCATCGCTAACACAACATTAAAATGCTGTGTTAGCGATGACAGTAAGGGTTGGTTCACATATCGCCGGTACCGCCGGGAGTCATCGGGAGTGGGTCTCTTGCAACCTCTCCCGGCGCATTGCGATTATGTGAACCAGTGCAGTCGTAACAAAATCATACGGTAAAATATCGCAAGGGACCGCCGGCAAAGTTGGACAGTGCCCAACTCTTGCGATCTGCCCCGGCGCCGATCCCGTACAATTTTGACCTAAAGTGGTTTTTGAACCGTTCACGCCGGTGATCGCCGGCTGCCGGGAGCCAGACTTTGTCAAAATTTCAAACCAATACTTGTCCTAATTGTTTCTAAATTGAAGCTAGAGAGGAGGTCCGTTCGCCATTCTTGTAGTCGTTTCAAGGTGGCAAATAAGTCAGCATACCAACCCGTCCTTCTCGGATGATCTGCTTGCCCATTGTGCAACTTATGAGACAAGTACAATTGAAACAAATAAAAAATATGATGGATACATTGGCAAGTTCTTGTGACTTCATTAACGTTTGCAAGCATAATTTCGACACAATCGCTCACTAGACTGCAATAAAATGTGTAGAAGTAGTTTCATGATCTCCAGTAAAAGGTAGCACCGAGTGGCCATCACCGAAAGACCTTGAACTACTGGAGAAACAAAGAATTCAAGCTTCAATTGGCAAACCTGCCGTAGCATTTGGGCTCATTCTGTACTACTTTGTAGTAGATTTGGTACTCGAACCGTATGCGCAACGGATCGGGAGCTGCTCACCACCGATGTCTAGCGATGTCTTGCGGCGCCGATTTTGCTTATGTGAACCAACCCTAAGGGGGTGATTATATGTGCAGCTCCAGCCCGGGCTGGTCGACAGGCGGGCCAGCCCGCCTGCAACGGGATCTCGGGGTTGTACACAAATCCACACAAAACCTGTGGTGCGTTTACATGGCAAGCGGGCTGGCCCGGCGAGGCGGGATCCCGCCTCGAGGCACCCGGGATCCCGGCTAGGCGGGCCAGAAAAAGCACATATAAACAGACCAGCCCGGGCCAGAGTTGTATTATTATGGTGTCGACACTGCGTGCATACTACAAAATAGGTACTTTTACCTTTTGAGGGTAGTTATAAAGAGGATTTCGGATATTGTAAAAAAATTCTTCAGCTTTTTGTACAGCAACAAGAAGGACGTACAGTGAGCACTGTTTATTTGTTGACATGCATGATTTACATTAAAGTGGAAGGGGAACTACTTGCAAAATACTTTGATATGGACAGCTAAAAATGTGAAAAACAGGGAAAAGAAACGAGGTGATACAACACACCAAACATGTGCCACAGCGCGAAAAGAAATCAGCAGAAGAATACATTGTGTGAGAAAAAAGGTTTTTAGGTTTATAACCTGAGTATGGCTTGCAGCCCTGCGTTTCAGCCCGGGGCAGCACACTACAGTCGTAGTGTATTTGCTACATACTCACAACGGGCTGGCGTGTGCTCAGCGCATATAAACTCACTGCGGGCTGGCGACCAGCCCGGCCTTGCACATGTAAACACCCTTGGCGGGCTGGCCCGCTTGCTCCAGCCCGGGCTGGAGTTGCACATATAATAGGCCCCTAAGACGTTATCTCCATCCGGGTTCTAAACTTGATTGATTGTCATGTATTGTGGTAGAGAGTGTAAGCTTGAAAACTAATCCTGAGAGCACTCAATGTGGTATTGACAGGTCAGCGCCCAGGAGGTTTCCCATGCACACTAATCGTCGTGCCAATCTCTGCAAAGTGTGTGTTGTGTTTGGCCTGCAAGCCAAGCACACGTCCATTGTGGGGACAAGACAAAGACTGCAGATATATTTACGTCCAGTATGCACTTTTACAGATGAGAGAGAAAGAGGCAATACGAGGAGAGATAGTGCTGTGGCAACCACAACTACTGCCGTGGACTTGGAAATTCAGTCGAATGACTGGGGCCGGCACCCTCAGTGCGTACAGAAGGTTGCATGCACAGGGCACATGTTGATCGTTTGCGTACTCACGGCTGCATGGCGGGCACCCTAGGGCCGCTTGACCTCCGACTGGATTTCCTCGTCCACCATATTAGGGTTATGTACCTCCTCCCGTACATTGCCTCCTTCCACAACCTTTTCCTGCTGACCTGTATGCACCCTGTACTTACCCTCACGTACCCACCTTTTCTTGGCCTGGGTAGCTACTTTCATGCCCATATTTGCTGTAGCTACCCAAGCCCTTGATCTTGCACTCCTTCTCTCAAAACTCTCTCTCCCTTTCATCATGTAATCGTTCGTCTTTCTCTCCGTTTCTCGGTCTCCCTAATAAATGTTGTCCTACCACATACATATATGGCGGAATACAAGTCCCCGAGGCAAACTATCACCCTCCTAGGCGTCCTCTTTGACAAGAAGCTATCTTTTGGGGAGCACCTCCGGTCGGTTGCAACCCGAGCAAGGCAGTGACTTGGTCTTTTGCGCCGGTCTGCTCATCTTCTCCCTCCGGCTGGGCGCATAACCGTGTACAAGGCATTCGTTCGTCCACTGCTGGAGTACGCCCCACTCCACCGCCACTAGTGCACTTGCGTCACACTATTTATTGGCTTTGAGCAACGGACTCCCTAAGAGGCAACATCACCCTACAACCAGCAACTACCCTCAGCTCTCTCTCTCTGTCTCTCTGTCTCTCTCTCTCTCTCTCTCTCTCTCTCTCTCTCTCTCTCTCTCTCTCTCTCCACACTATACTTTCGCTATTTTCTTTTTTTTCAATCTCTTTTGTTTCTCTTCTTCTACCGATTTTCTGATTTGTGAAGTAGGCGCGGATGCCGAGACCATTGGTCGGCGGAGCCTGCAGCACCCCATCACCACCGCTGCGTTGCATTTGCAGCCCCATTCAGTCAATGTCTTGTTAGTCTGTTGTTTTGTCATTTCCTCCTTCTTTCTTCTTTTACGAATTGGGTGCGTGGTTTCAAGTAAATAAAAAATAAAATAAATAAAAAAATACCTCATCCCCAGCCCGGGCCCAAACATGAGCCAGCGTGCGCACAATTGCGAGCCACCATCCGTTCCAGCTGACCAAGACTGTCTCATGTCAGTCTCGGAACAATGTCCTTCGGTCCTTCCCCCACTGTATGATTGACACCTGGAATTGCCTCCGAGCCTCTATCCTCGGTGCTCGCCCCTCCCAGAAGTCGATGCAGACCTTCAAGAGGAACGTCTATGACCACCTGAGGCAGTCTGACTGGGACTGGGCAACCGACCGCCTCTAGCCTCCTCCGGGATTATGCCCTGCTTCTCCCACCCCCAAGCCTAATTGTCGCCAATCCTGAGTAGCCAATCTTCACTGCAACCCTATTGTACCCTTCATTTCACACTCTCCTTTCACTATTATTATCTGTTTGATTATTTGCTATTTTCTGCTGTGTTCCAAAATTAGATCCTCTCCTTTATTCTAAATCTTCCATTTTCTCCCGTGCTTTTTTCCCCTCATGCTTATGCTTCCCTCCCTAATTTGGTGCGCCTGCCATGTGAGGATGCCGAGACATCTGGTCAGTTGAGCATGGCAAGCCCCACCAGCACCATCTCACCCCATGCTTGCCCCATGTGCCTGCCGGTGAGTCGTGTATTTTTGTTAAAAAATTAAAATAAATAAATAAATAAATACCTGTTCCTTGTTCCAATAACCTACGAGGAGACAATAGTCGTAAAACGGCAATGAATAAAACTAATTGTACACTCAAGAGTCATAACCATGTACATGTATAAAACAATAATTATTACTAAAATATTTAAACACACGGCGAGGAGACAATAATTTGATAACCGCAATCAATAAAACTAGCTGAACCGACATTTGTGTACATATTTTTTCCCTACACCATTTCTTCATATTTTCATCGTTTTATTGCACATCGTCTCCACCGTTTTTACATTGCATGAATAAAGTACACAAATGTCGGTTCAGCTAGTTTTATTGATTGCGGTTACTAAAACGTTTTCTCGTGACTATCATCAGTGGAACATCGTCACATGGTAAAAATTACTAAAACAACCAGTTATATAGCTAGAGTAATATTCACAAAATAGCAGTTCGCGGTTACACATAGCGCGGTTACACATAGCGAATTGACAGTATCGCAACAGATGGATCTGGTGCCACTCCTGACGACGGCACCACGGCATGGGAGACTCCCGGACAATCGCACGTTCATAAACCAGACGGCGGCGGCGGGAAGAGTGGCAAGAGACCGAAACGAAAACAAAACAGATTTGAGGAGAGGCCAGAGGCCAGCGGAGGCACGACTGATGCAGATAGAGGAGGTGGAGCCAGGAGACGCGGAGGAAGGTACAAGCGCAGCAAAGAACGGGTCAAGGCGAAAGAAACGATGGCATGGTGAGATGGAGATGGCTGATGATGGGAACGAGTAAGGGGACAGCAGCGGCGAGCGAGATCTGGAGGCAGAGGATGAGAGTGGAAGTGATGGGGAGGAATTTGACATCGACAAGAAGAAGTCTACCATCTACAAGCATTTGGTGTCCAGTCCGGAATGTCGTAAGGTATTATTTTGATGATTCTTGGTTTAGTGTCATTTGTTGTGCACGTTTCTTTAGGCAGTTGCCGGTGCTAGAAGCTGTCTATATTCGTACACGTTACCCTGTTCTGTGTAAGCAGAAAGAAAACATTGTAGCACTAGCACTCTTCAAATAGTACGCACTCACCCTTTTTTTGTCCACACACGCACACAAGTGACATAGCTGCCTCATTCATTTACCGCTACAATTTTCACATTTACACTGTAATGCATAAACTCACACTGCTGGTGCCGTACTTGGCTGCGACAGAAGAGAGGCTCCAACCTCGTCTGTGATGGCAGAACGAAACTTCAGCCTGAATAATTTCGCGAATACTAGTCAGATCCAAGGTGACCGGGGGGTCGGCGAGCACCTCGCATGTATCCACAGTGGGCGCGGCAGAGTCGTTTGCTGAAGGTTGAGTTGGACCCAGGTGTTCTCGCTCCGTGTCGTCCAGCAATCTCTGAACCAGAATGCATTTCTTTCCGGTGGTCAGCAGACCTCGATCGTCCAGCTCGGCTCGCAGTTCTGCCACCCGCATCCGATGCACAATAGAGGACATTGTTTCAGGCACCAACAGTACGAGCTGAACACAATCAAAGCGTCTGGCTAATTAGTTACTCAAAGCTACCACAAGCTAGAAGCCAAACTGAGAGAGCTTAAAAATTTGATGCTGGCACAAGCTAAAAGTCACCACTAATTGGACTTTGAAGTGAAGCCAACAGCAAGAAAGAAAGAGAAAGTTCAAAGGAAGCAGTTGTATTACGTCAGGCTAAGCGCGCCCAAATTCATGCGCTGGCAGTGTGAGTGCAGTGAGCAAAGGTTCAAAGGAAGCAGTTGTGTGATGTCAGGCTAAGCGTGCCCAAATCTATGCGCTAGCAGTGTGAGTGCAGTGTGCAATGCACTGATGCAGCGGTGCGTGGCAGATGCAAACATGGCAGTGTGATCAGTGGATGCTAACACACACTAACTACATTACTGCGACAATAATTATTGTTTTATACATGTACATGGTTATGACTCATGAGTGCACAATTAGTTTTATTCATTGCCGTTTTGTTCCTTGTTCCCTTGTGTATGTGATTTTGGCAGAAGTTAAGTTTTCAACCGTAGCGTACACTACAGGTTGTGCCTTCCACAAAGCTCACAATGGCCTTCCTTTCTTTCAATAGCCCATGTTGTGGTCCCGTTGTTGTACCCGATCCGTTCCGGGATCGGTTACCCATATGCATTCCTGTACTGTGTACATATATGGATCCTGGTTGTGCATCTTTATCTTTCGTTGTTCTATGTAAATAAACTTTAGTTGTTGTCTGGGACTTTGGAGTGAAGTTGATCTATGGAGTGCGGGAACTAACTTGATGTTCACTCAGGAACATTACATGGTGTCAGAAGTAGCAGTTAGTCATGTCGTCTGCCAAATTTCCTGTACCTGCCCCGTTCGATTTCTCCACCCCAGAAGCATGGCCACTCTGGAAGACCCGTTTTGAACGCTTTAGTTCTTTGTCCAAATTGGACGAGGCGGACGGGCAACGCCAAGTAGACACATTGGTTTACTCTATGGGAGCCGAAGCCGATCCTATCTTTGAGTCTCTATCTCTGTCCGCGGATGATAAGAAGAAACTCGACAAGGTACTGGAGGCCTTTGACAAGTATTTTCGCCCGGGTGTAAACGTAATCCACCAACGGACATTGTTTGAAAGGTGTGTCCAGAACCCAGGTGAATCCGTGGAAGAGTATGTGCGTCGTCTCCGTGCCGCAGCCAAATATTGCACGTTTGACAAGTCCGATGAGCGTATCCGCGACAGGTTGGTGGCCCATATGACGAACCGAGAAGTTTCGAAGAAGCTACAGCTCGAGGATCACGCTCAGCTGACACTCGAGACTGCCGTGAGCTTGGCACGCAAAACGGAGTCCGTAAACGCCGAGGTCGCCCAGCAAACGCCCCGGGTGAGCCAAGCTGCTGCAGCTACCTTACCGCAACGGAAACACGGCAAGTTCCCTGCTTACGCAAGTTACGGATCGACGGGAAAGCGACCACAGGTCAAGTCCCAACGAGACTCGAGCAACAGTAAGAAGTGCTCGTGGTGTGGCTCCTCCAAAGACCACAAATCGAACCGTGACGAATGCCCTGCCAAGGACAAGTCTTGTAACAAGTGCCGTAAGTCTGGACACTTCGCCAGCGTCTGCCGGTCTGCCTCCGCCAGTGCAGCACACAACGATTATGTGCATGTAGCTGAGTTTGACTTGCAGTCAGACCCCGTCGGCGAAAATTTCCTTGGAGCTGCTTCTACCCACACCGCTGACGAGCCGTGGATAGTACGACTGGATCTGTGCGGCTCACACCTCGATTTCAAAATCGACACTGGAGCTGATCTCAACATTATGACGCAGGCCAGCTACAACGCTTTATCTGCACCGCCAGTACTCAGTCCGTGCCAGACACGTATGATTGGGCCTGATGGGAACCAGCTCACGATACAGGGTGAGTTCCACACTTGTGCTATGTTCCGTGATGTACAGTACCCAGTCACTATCCTGGTCATTGCCACCGGTGGTGTCAACTTGTTGAGCAGGCAGACATCTGAACAGATGGGCCTAGTACAACGTCTTCATGTTGGCTCTTCAGATGCCCAGCCGAAAATCGGATGCATGCTAGGCAAGCCAGTCGAGATTGAGTTGAAGCCAGACTGCAAACCATACAACTGTGTAAATGCTCGACGCATTCCAATACACATCCGCCTCAAGGTTCGTACCGAGCTGGAGCGTATGGAAAAAGCAGGTGTCATCACAAAAGTCGAGCAGCCGACCGACTGGTGTTCACCCCTCGTGTCGGTCCTCAAGCCGAACGGCAACGTGCGTGTATGCGTAGACCTCAAGCGCCTGAATGCCAGCGTCAAGAGAGAGCACTACCCGTTACCGACCGTGGACGACACGCTCGCACAACTCAACGGTTCTACCATATTCTCTACGCTGGACACCACGTCTGGCTTCTGGCAGATCCCACTCTCCGAGGAAGCGTCGTTGCTGACGACGTTTATCACTCCCTATGGCCGCTTCAAGTTCGAGCGCCTTCCCTTCGGCATAACGAGCGCGCCTGAGATATTCCAGCGCCGGCTACAAGGTCTACTCAGCGATATTCCCAACGTAGCAGTGTTCATAGACGACATCATCGTCTATGCTTCATCGATGGCTGAGCATGATGCTGCTCTGCTCGCCGTCGAGAACCGACTCCGCGATGCCAGTCTGACACTGAATCCGAACAAGTCTAAGTTCAGATGCACGTCCCTAAAGTATCTGGGCCATCGGATCAGCGACAAGGGTGTCCACCCTGACCCAGTTAAGCTGGATGCCATCGAGCGCCTCGCAGCACCAACGGATGTGGAAGAGCTCCGTCGTGCACTTGGACTCTTCACGTACCTCTCCAAGTTTCTGCCGTCATTGTCGACCGTAGCCGCCCCACTGCGCGAGCTACTCCGGTGCGATGCGACATGGCAATGGACCGAAGCACATGAGCTAGCTTTCACTGAGCTCAAACGCCTAGCTGCCTCAGCCCCGTGTCTCGCGTACTACGACCCGTCTGCACCGACCATCGTCACGGCTGATGCGAGCAGCTACGGATTGGGTGCTGCACTGCTACAGTACCACGACAATGAGTGGAAGTCGGTCCGCGTACGCCTCACGCACCATGACAGCAGCAGAGAAACGGTATGCCCAGATCGAGAAAGAGCTCCTCGCCTCGGTCTGGGGATGTGAACACTTCCATCAATACCTCTACGGAGCGCCCCGATTTACCATTCAGACGGACCACAAGCCGCTGGTCCCACTAATGAACACGCGTGACCTCGACCGAGTACCTCTACGCTGCCAACGTCTACTGTTCAGACTCATGCGCTATGATGTACAAGCGGAGTATGTGCCTGGCAAGAACATGGTTCTCGCCGACACGCTGTCCAGAGCTCCTCTTCCTGACACGCCAGCAACCGAATCCGACCTACACAGTGACTCGGAAGCCACCATCGCCGCTGTCCTGTCGTCTCTATGCAGTCCTACCAAGCAACACGCTCTCGATACAGCCACTGCTGACGATCCAGTCCTGCAACAAGTAATCCAGCATACCCTCCATGGCTGGCCGACCAAGGTCAACGCAGACCTGGAAGCCTACCGCAATGAACGTGGCTCGCTCTCAGTTCACGACGGTCTGCTGTACCACGGATTTCGGATCGTAGTCCCGGCATCCGAGCGCAAAGCTACACTTGCCACTTTGCATGACGGCCACCAAGGCATAACCAAGTGCCTGGCCCGTGCGAAATCCTCCGTCTGGTGGCTAGGTATCACACGTGCCATTTCAGAATGCGTGCAGAACTGCCTGACCTGCACCAAGCATCGTTTTCAGCCGCCAGAGCCTCTGTCTCCAACTGTGTTTCCCTCTTTGCCATGGGAGAGAATAGGAGTCGACCTCTGCCAACATGACGGTCAGGAGTACCTCATTGCTGTCGACTACTTCTCCAGGTACATTCACGCCATCCCGCTACGGAAGACTACCTCTGGAGCCGTCATCAAGGAACTCCACGAGCTGTTCGCCATCCATGGCATCCCTCAAGTCCTTGTGTCGGACAACGGTCCACAGTTCGCAAGTGCTGAATTCGCCGCATTCACAGCCCAAATGCAGCTCACCCACCGCACCAGTAGCCCGCACTACCCACAGAGCAACGGTGAAGCTGAGCGAGCGGTTCGAACATTCAAGCGTCTCCTGAAAACCAACAACAGCCTCAACGATGCCTTACTCAACTACAGGTCAACACCCCTCGCAAATGGCTACTCGCCAGCCGAGCTCCTGTTTGGTCGTCGTCTACGCACACACCTCCCATGTACAGCGGAATCCCTCGCTCCAAGTTGGCCTGATATTTCCAAGCTAAGGAAGTTCGAGGTGAGGCAGAAAGACCGACAGAGTGAGACGTACGACTCGTCACACCAAGCACAATCTCTGCCACCATTGACCCAAGGCGACCGAGTCTGGGTGCAAGATCTCGCTTCCGAAGCCGTAATTGCAGACCGCGTCTCCGACAGATCCTATATTGTCACGACCGACAACCTGTCCGAGTACCGCCGCAACCGTCGCCACGTCAAGTTGCTACCTGATGTGCAACCAACACCAACACCAACACCGCAGTTGAATGTCACTACACCTGCAGAACCTCCATCCACTGATGTCGAGTTCCAGCCTACCTTGCGCCGATCAGCACGTCCATCCCGGCCGCTGAACAGACTCGACCTGTAAACGCATTAGTCATTGCTCATGCTATGATCACTCCAGTCGCTGACGCTGATGATCGTGAACTGCATGTAGTATTTGTGTGTCTCTACCCTATCTCCTCTGTTTGTATATGACTAAATATTCTTCGAGCTGTTACCTATGTAACCTCTCTCTCTTCGAACATAAAAAAGGGAGATGTTGTGGTCCCGTTGTTGTACCCGATCCCTTCCGGGATCGGTTACCCATATGCATTCCCGTACTGTGTACATATATGGATCCTGGTTGTGCATCTTTATCTTTCGTTGTTCTATGTAAACGAGAGAGCTTGGAAGCTCAGGGCCCTACGCTATGCTTTTATGCTTTTTTGCCTAGCTCATCGTACATGTTATAAGAACTGATGGAATTGTCTTTTTCCGTTCATTGGCCACATCACTGTATTGCAAAAACGTTTCAATCGGTTTGAATATTATGAGTTAGGCAAAAGTATTTGCAGAATTTATTGCGGATTGTTGTTTCTCTAATAATCATCTACTTTTGTTTTGCTCCTTTAATTTTTATCTCCTTATATTGTAAATCAACAAATTTTGGCCGATGAGAAATAGAAACCTCTCGATTAGAGAGGTTAAGATGCACGTTATTTCCGACGTGACGCGCAGTTTCACGTCAAATTTGAAATCGATCGGTATTTTTGCTCTCACATGCATCCATTGCTCAATCATGCATCATTTGCCTATATGACAAATGTTGGCCTGCGATTTACTTTGTCCGGTTGGTACCAAGCGGCGAAATCAGCGAAATTTAATCGCCAGCGAACATTAGTTGATTTTAATACAGGAATCGGATTTTCTGGCCTTTTTGTAGTAATACATCTACATTGACCTGTTGAGCCAATGACGACGCCGAATGCATGGTTGCCTGAGGAGCACATTACATAACTTTACAGTCTCCTAAAATACGTATCCTGTCCGACGGCAAAAGAGGCTGCAGATTTAGTTTTTCTGCGCGTCGACGGGATGTCTGCGACGCGAAAGTTCAGCTCGCGTTATTTGGCTCGCACGTCGAAAAAATCAACGCGAGTGACCTGCTGCTCACGTCGAAATTTGGACATTACATAACTTTACAGTCTCCTATATAAATACGTATCCTGTTCGACGGCAAAAGAGGCTGCAGATTTTGTTTTTCTGCGCGTCGACGGGATGTCTGTCCTGACGTTTACTGGGACCGGCGCTGACTCTGCCGATCACGGCGTTCTGGACTCGACAGGATGTCTGTCCTGACGTTTCCTGGGACCGGCTTAGACTCTGCCGATCACGGGCGTTCTGGACTCAACGGGATGTCTGTCCTGACGTTGCCTGGTACCGCCGGACTCTACCGACCACGGGCGTTCTGGAGTCGACGGGATCTCTCTTCCGACGTTTCCTGTGACCGGCACTGAATCGCTCGTTCACGCTTATTTTGGAGACGACGGGATCTCTCTTCCAAAGTATGTTTATGCTGACGCATCCTATCACCTTATCGGCGTCTATTCTAATTTAATTTCCTCCTCGTCTCCCTATTTCTTTCCAAATCCCACTCTACATCAGGGAGTCGTATGCATAATACGACGAATATTGGTACGGTACGGGACAGATACAGGAGCCCGCAAATATTGTGGACAGCTGTTATGTACAATCCTGTAGAGCCTTTGTAGTCACAGATACGGGACAGATACGGGACAGATACGGGATAGCGCCAGGCGTGACACAAACAAACAAACAAACAAACACACAAACAAACAAATACCAAATTAAAGCTGTGTGGACCCTGGCTAGCGCCAGACGTTACTGAAGTAACGTCTTCTGCATAGCTACGGGAATAAACTTTAGTTGTTGTCTGGGACTTGTGGAGTGAAGTTGATCTATGGAGTGCGGGAACTAACTTGATGTTCACTCAGGAACATTACAGCCCACACTCAAAATGTCCAGGAACCGAATTCGAGAGAAACCCCTTTCCTACTTGTAAATCTAAAACTTTCATCAACAGAAACTAGTCCGATGTACAACAGTAGAATACAGTCCAATGAGCATAGTCTCCTGATGATCGCGTAAGAACCTTCGGCAAGAAAATCTAGAGGAGAGATGCACAGATTGTTTCCACTGAACCTTGTACATGGTGGTAGCTTCGCTGAATGCAACTCTACATCCTGCTTTGTGAGACTGTGCAATTTCACTTTCCGCTTTTGAGCCCAGAAAAGGCCAAGGAGAGTAAATTTCAAATCCGGCCAGGTTTCACTAATTTAGGACATGACATGACATTGCACTCATGGCAAAATGTATGTAGAAGCAGGTCAAACATCCAGATTTTTCAAAATTCAAGTAGGCTTTAGCCTCAATTCGGACAAAAATTTGTCTTTCAAAACCAGCTGGACGATTTTGAATTTTAGGGTTTTGCGTCGGCGGCAATGGACGGCTGGGATCGTCAACTGTGCAACAAAGAAGTTGAGGCCAAAGGGAAAGATTTATTTTCTTGCGCATGCTTTGTGTATGGTGTGACGTCATCGTCAGAGTCATGCCGCTACAGAATAATACGGATCGCAGACCATGATCAGGAAACTTTTCTCGGGATGCTGAGAATGAAACAAAACTCAGCTGCCCCGAAATGGCAGCCGAATGATAGAATAGGTGTACCAAGCTCTTCATGAAATTTTACTGTGGAAGCTTGAAACTTTAATTCAAAATTTGGGATGGAATCTTCAAATTTCGTCTTATCACCTTTCATTATCCACTGTTCTCTATTTGCAGCTCCACGAGTTGCCCCGTCAGATATAAAATTCAGGTCAAGCACAGCTACAACTGTCCGTATCAGCTGGTCGGCAGTGAACCCATACGAGTTAAATGGAGTACTGGTGGGCTACAATGTTACATGCTGGAAAGGTACGAACCTTATAACGTATGTGCACACTAAAACAGAGAACGCGAACGTGACTGGCTTGAAGTTCAACTCCAAGTATAAAGTTTCAGTTGCAGCCATCTCATCAGGAGGGCTAGGTGTTTACTCAAACTACACCAATGTCACAACATCACAGAATGGTAAGTGTCGTGTTTTTTATATTCCGGTACTATGTGTTGTCAATTCTTTTATCGACTACATTGATGCACATGCATTCCACAAGTCCAAATATTATTCCTTTATGCTGAATTTTCATCATCTTTCTCTCCGCTTAGGAGCTGCGTTTGCACCTTCAGCCTAGAGGGTGGTGGTTCTTGATCCACGTACACCAACATATCAACATAGATACAGACAACGGAAGCAGGAGGGTACAAAGTGAGGGGTAAAAGGTCACAGCCAGAGGTGACTAGCAACACTGGTGAGACTCAAAAAACTGACTGAAGAAGTCAGACAAAAAGAACAACAACAACAACAACAACAACAACAGAAGAAAAATATATCACACGCTATATTCACAAGAGGAGAAATGTTGTTGCGCAAGCAATCTTTTCTCGCCTATCTCGCTCCGCTCGGCCGACCAGAAATAATAACATTCATGCAGATACGGACAACTCAATCTAGATGAGCCTCACACAATCGTGCAGAATATTTGGAAGCAAAGTTACGTTTAAAAGGAAGTTGGTTCCTCCCAACACTTGAGCTCGCTCTTTTCCCGTCAACTTGACTTGACACTGGACTTCAAGCCCAAGTATTGTGTGCAACCCACCTTCTTTTGATTATCCCTGAAGTTTCTACAACTGACGAGGAGACAACAGTAGTAAAATAGCAATGAAAAATACTAATTGTGCACTCATAACCATGTATAAAACAATTAAAATGAAACAATGCCAGAACGTTTTCCCGTGACTATCATCCGTGGAAGATCGTCACATAGTAAGAATCACTAAAACAACCAGTTATAATTATAGCTAGAATAATATGAAGAGCTTGAGAACAAAACACGGTATATCCATTTTGGCACTTTTCGGGTAAAGTCAAAATTCTGTTCTGACATTGTCTTACATCCCATCCCAATGGAAATTTGGATTTAGTACCAGAAGGAATACTGGACCCCAAACACCATGTCATCAAAAATCCACACCTCTCAGATTTTGATATTTTTTAGTGTTGAAACGATCTCACCGGATACTCGTTAGCTCGCTCGCCAGAAACTCGGCTCGTTTGTGCGGCCAGCTCGTTTGCACTAACGAACACCGTACACCGTACTTCGTACACATGGCAGTACATGTCGACCGGGGAGTCGTAAAATATTTTATCCCATGGTACGGTACTATAGGCCTGTTTCAGCCAATCAGGAGCCTTGCTGACCGGGAAATAATAGCCAATACAATCCCGCGCGGGATGATATTCATTATTAACTGGGTTCACTTTTACCGTACCTACTACGGTGCACCCTGCATTGGCATGCCCCCACCCCCTCTCGATTCGATGCAATGCATCTTGCCGCCACTGGAGCCTTTCGATCAGAACCCAGCGACAAAATGCACGACACAGAACCGTGAGAGGGTGGGAGCATGCCAATGCAGAGTTCACCGTCGGTACAGTAAAAGTGAACGGAGAGAACTTACCTCCGCGACTACGTCCAAAACCAGATTCCACACAAACAAGCAACGAACTCCAATCACTATTCAACTCAACACTACGACACAAAGGAGACTTCGAAGTGCATCTGTTCTCATTCACTCTTTGTAAACTCGAAAACTACACAAAGTATCAACATCCGAGTGAAAATTACTAATTGCAAGGAGAGATATCGTAACAACTCGAAAAGTACAAGACGTGAAAGTGAGAGGAAAAATCTTGTACAGAATATCCAACAGTGTGAAAGAAGAAGAGCTCAGCAATCCATGTGTGATGTAGATAAGATATGGATGCAAGATGCGACCCGCAGTGATTATCATGACATAGTATCCAGTACGATTACCACAAGAACAATTTAAAACGTAGATGCTGCTACAAATCCAGTATGCCTATAATATAACAAGATCAACGTTCTTCTGATTACATAGTGTCCGAGAGTGATACAACGAAGAGTCTTGATAAAACGAAATGCACTTTACTCACTGGTGCCAATGTCCGAAGATATGTACAATGTGGTTACTGCCTGCACGGACAGTGTTCAGCAAGGATCCCAAACCGTTGAAAGTTCCACGCCGATCCAATGACAAGGAAGTCAGCACCAGCCTCCATAATGACGTGGTATCTCGCCGTGACTTGAAGTATGGCCCTTACTAGTAATACTTTGAACCAAATGACTATGTATCATAACAGTGCAATCTTCGTCAATTCTCTAGTCCAACTACTAAAATGCAACTTGTCTCCCGAGCTCCAGCGCTCTCAAACCTTGACTGGATTGAAAAGAAAGGCAGCATCTTGTTTTTGGTATAGCTATACCTTGGTAATTGTATTCAGAACGCAGTTGTGTCGATCCCCAAAATGCGTAGATGTACCTGGGATAAGTAGGATATTGACCCGCGTACTCGGGTGTTACCGTACCCTCATATCATCCCTCCTGCTACGCAGTCGGGATGATATTCGGAAGGTAACACCCTCGTACTTGGGTAATATCCTATACTTCAGACATGGCACGTGCTTGTTGCCAGGAGACGGCCAATGAGCGGCCAGAATAAGCAGTCAAGATCAGTCGATCTTGACCGCTTAGCCGGTCAAGAACAGCAGTCGTACAGCATCGCGCCGCACATGCGCATTTACCATTTTTCGAAGTCCTTGCCTTGGGCAACATCTCCGACGACGAGGACTAAAAATTTGTCTCCCTTCTCCAAAATGATTATATACTCACTACTGTCTTGAACGTCTGCAGGGAGACCAGAAACGCCAACCGACCTTGCAGCTGGTCCTGTTTCTCGCGGCGAAACGTACACAAGGGAAGCAGACCTCCACAAGTACATTAATTTTTGTACCTGCCCTAAGGCTGCAGCTTCTCAGCACTCGCATTTGAACCTTACTCTGGCAATCATCTAACTCGAAGAACGGGTTTATTCCGAATCCGTCATATTACTGGTACTAACGTTACTACTGCCTTCACTGTACTTGAATACTTTCATCTCAGAACTGGAAAGTTCCGACCAAACAAATAGCTGTTTGCTATGGTCACTGCACACAATGTGACATCAACTCATTTGCCGTCAAGGCTTTCTTTCTGTTTGAATCTCTCTACTGACAGTAGTACTGTACTATACTGGGCCTTGTTGTTTGTGAGGTGGGCCTTGTCCGAAGCGCAATCCTACACAGTTGCGTCGGGCATGCCGCTCTGATCAGTCCCTCGGTCATGTGAGTGATCTTGCCCTCGGTCGCGACGCCCTCGGGGCTACGCCCCTTGGGCGTCGCGACCTCGGGCAAGATCACTCACAGACCTCGGGCCTGATCAGGCGCATCATGCCCTCGCAACTGTGTAGGATTATGTATTTACAACTCCTGGTCGATCGAGAGTCCAGTCCCGATCCCGCGCAAAGTGAAAATCACTCGCAGTTACAGGTGACTGCCTGCACGACACTTGAGTTGTTTCAGTTGTCGTTGCAGCTTTGGTGGACTCTACTGATGTCTTGTTCCGCATCTGCTGACCTGTCGCAGGATATGCTTCGGTCATCTCTCCATTCGAGTAAAAGTAATTAGTTACGCTCAGTCGTTTGGAAGTTTTCTCCCGCGATGCAGCGAAGACCAGGGCTACTTGCAATCTTTGCAAAACGGTCTATTCTTACAAAGGCTAATCGACGACGGCGCTGAAAAGACATCTCGACACCAAACAGCAGTCCGATGTGAAGCAGCAGCAACCCCAAATGCCGGCGGTGATAATTATTTGAACCAGCTGAAAAAAATCAAACTTAGAAAAAAAATTATTCAAAAAAATAATCATATTTGCCACATCAATGAAACCAAGAGTACATAAACCAGAGTGTGCAACTGTTAGGCCTCCGCGGAATATGCCGGCATAATTTCGGGAATTATCGGTGTGATTTTTAAAACGGGAATTATTGGCAATTTTTGTGGAATATTCGGTAAAATTTGAGCAATGCCCCCCTTTTTTCATTTTATTCTTCATTTATAACACCCTGATTTGTACCAAAAAGCTCATGATCCTGAAGTAACATTAGTTGATCGCCCGGTACGGTATTTCAAAAAAGAAAGAAAAAAAAGCTTCCAGCCGAGTTCGAGTTTCACGCGAACCGTGATTTTTTTGCCCCTATAAATGGCAAAAAACCCCTACGCGGTACGGTATCTGCAAAAAAAGGGAAGAAAAAAAGAATTATTGTGAGAATTATTGGTGGAATTACGGGAATAATCGGTCGAAATTTTGAGCAATGCTCAAAAGAATTATCGGTAAAAATACGAGCATATTCCGCGGAGGCCTAGCAACTGTGCATATCAGATCTGAAACAGCGCAGTTCGTGCACTACGTCACCCTGATGAGATCAGCCAAGCCGCGACTTGCGTACAGCTCAAATTTTCATGTTTCATAGTCCGGAAATCAGCCAAGTTTGCTTGATTTTAGACGTCCTGTTTCAGGATTTCGGTGTTTTGTGTGACTGTGTACGCTGCGTACATCCACCGACAAGTAAAGTCACCAGGCTGTCCGTCTCAAAAAACCGAAATCAGGACAAACTCAGTGAACTGCACCACCGCGACTGGTTACGCAACTTTTCACCGTACCTGTGGCTTACCATGCCGTCAGAAATGACGTAGTGCACGAATTACGCTCCCACAGGAACCATCCCGAGTTGCACACTCTGGTTTATGTACTCTTGATGAAACTCGTTAGCTCGCTCGATAGCTTGCTCGTTAGTGGAACTGATTGCTCGTTTGTTATAGATACGCTCGTTTCAACACTAATATTTTTTGAATTTTTCACCTTCTTTTTGGCAAAACGCAGTATATCCGAGTGAGAATATAGGCACAAGACGCCCTCTCCCAGCAGGAGACAAAACAACTGGCTCACTCATACCATCTAATGTCACCTCCGCCACGCTGATGTCTAAGACAAGAGCTTTGACAGCGTCAGGGAGGAAGAGAAAGCTAATTTGACAGCCATAAGTCGAGTCAAGCGCTCGTTCAAAAAAATAATTCGAACTAGTTTGAAAAAATGACAAAAAGCAGTGTTCTGCGCGTTCTGAACACCACCCGCGCTGCCCACGACTGTATAACTATGACAACTGGCGTATACTGCGTTTTGAAAAAAATCCTAGCCGGATATACAGCGTTTTGCTCTGAAAGCGACTGTTTGAATGGGGTTTTCTGTAGGATGTACTGCGTTTTCGCCAAAAATGACCTCGCCATCAAATTCAGCTCGATGTGATCTTTCAGTTGGGTCAAAAATCTCGATTTTGAAGATTTGGCGCATACAGCGTTTTGTTCTCAAGCTCTTCATATGAAAAGAAGAAGAGGTTGGTGCGACTTCGGCGATAGTAGGGGTAGAGTGTGTTGCTCCCTACATGGGAGCTCGCGGTTTTACTGCCGACTTGAATTCTCACTTAACCGCGCGGTCCCATGTAGGGAGCAACACACTCTTCCCCCGATATGAAAAGAAGCGTGAGAATGCAGCAGCTCGCGGTTATGCATAACGCGTGTAGTGTGAACTTATTCAGTGGATCTGAGAATGGTAGCAGTAGATGAATGTGGCAGCTGTGAGTGCGTGTGGACAAACTGGTGAGTGCGTATTATTTGAAAAGTGTGAGTGCTACAACATTTTCTTTTTGCTTGCATAGCACAGGGTCACGTATACGAATATAAACAGCTTCCAACACCTGGAACTGCTTAAAGAAACGTGCGCAACAAATAACACTGAACCAGGAATCGTCAAACAACTTACGACAATCCGGACTGGACACCAAATGCTTGTAGATGGCAGACTTCCTCTTGTCGATATCAAACTCCTCCTCGTCAGTATCACTCTCGTCCTCCACTTCCTGATCCTGCTCACCCTTGCTGTCCTCCTGACCATCCTGTTCACCCCCATCATCATCCTCCGCCTCCATCTCCTCGCGCCACCGCTTCTTTCTCCTTGACGCGTTCACTGCTGCGCCCGTACTTTCACCTGCCTCTCCTGGTCCGACCTTCTCGATTTTTCTCAGCCGCGCCTTCGCTAGTCTCTGGCTTCTCCCCAGATCCGTTTTGATCCCGAAACCACCAGTGCAGTGACATGGACAAGAACGTTAGCAAAATATCACCTAACTTGCACGTGAGCTTGGTTACCAGCGGGCGTGGGGGGGGGGGGGATACTATTCAAGAGAGGGCTTTATTTTTTCACTGGCTCTTAGAGACTGTGGCACTATTCGAGACAGGGCACTGTTCAAGATTTTTTGGAATTCTTTATTCTCACGATGGCACCATCGCCAATAAGAGATAAGTTTATGAGAAGGGGAGATGCTGTGGGTGAGGCTGTGGGTTATGCAGTTGGAAAGTGATTTACATCACTTTGAATTTTACAAGTATGGGAAAGGGTGAGCGCTGCAGGAGCAGATTGAGTTAATAAGCAGTGAGTAGATTTCTCTTAGTGTTTGAAAGCAGGTGGGGAGGGAACATTACGAATGCTAGCAGGGAGGGCATTGTAGTATTCTAGGGACTTGTACAGTGGGGAGTCTTTACAGCGGTCGGTTCTGGTAGGTGGGAGGCGCCAAGTGCATGTGTGTCGAAGGCTACACTGGGGCGTAACTTGAGCGGGGTGTTGAGCATGCGTATGGGTTGTGGTGCATATTGGTAATTTATGGAGTGTGCAAGAAGGGTGAGCTTTACTTTGTGACGAGAAAACTTGTGACATTGTCCGCCATTTGAGCCAATGCAGCAGTGCTGAATGATACGGAGGAGTGAAGAGGGGGAGACGGAGGCAAATTCTGGCCGCCTTGCTCTGGATTCGCTCAAGGCGGTCACGGGCTGTGATTGAGAGCGGGGTGACAGCAATGCATGCGTATTCAATTATAGGCATGTATACGCATGATAGGTGTTTTGTAAATAAAAGACAGAGACAGTGACTTAGTGTGTAGAATTGATTTTAGCCTAAGGTGAAAATTGAATATGTTTACAGCTTTCTACCGCACAAAGTGAAGATAGAGCTCTTATCGCGCGAGTACGGTAAATCATGCAACAGAAAGGGCCACAAAATCAGGAGAAGCAGCATGGTAAGTGGTGAGCATGGGTGAGTGGGCAGCAGGGGAGCGCCTGAAAACAATCATACATTCCTAGCCACGACCGCTCAACTGGGCTAGAGGAAAACCCGCCTTCCGGCCAAAAAAATATCTATGTCATTACTTCCTGCCCCGCCCGCTGCCAGTCGGACCCAAGAATAGAGAAAACAAGAAATTGTATGTAATATACGGGGTATGTCATGATCGTAAGCCACAGACATCGGCATAGAATATCAAAAAGTCCAGTGGAAGACCCCCTTGAAACCGGGGTTGGTGGGCCGGCAACTTCAATTACCACGAGGAAAACAAAGACCACGATGGCAGGTTCAATGGAGTTGCGCAGAACAAGAGCAAACGCACGAAAATATTGGTGAGTGAAAAGTACGCTTTTTGCTCTCTTTCGCTCAGCCGTGGAAAACAAAACTTCACCATTGTGGTCAGCAGCCTCAAAACCAAAATTGAGGCAAAAATAAGTCTGTGACAGTTCACGTGTAACAGAACATAAGTGTTATCAAACATTATCCTTTATCCAATATCCCGAATCGCCAAAGAAGTTGGATACGTGGAATTTGGCTGCAGATTGCATACTATTAATTTTATGCATCCTAACCTTACTGAGTTCCCTTCGGGAACGGATACGATAATTTACTTTTTTACTTTTTTTTAACCTTACTTTTACTTCATGCAGAGCTAGCTAGTAGCTACTGACTCATGTGCATGACTTGGTTGGGCTAGCTAGTAGCTACTGACTCATGTGCATGATTTGTTGTCCTGTGGCTTGCAGTTCCACCAACTCCAAATATCACATCTAACTCATCAACTCCAGCAACAATTACTGTGGTGTTTGGCACACTGACTGGTCATTTCACAATTCATCGGTATTGCTGTCTGTACCACCGTGAACTAGTCTCCGGGACTCCATCGCCAACAACCTCTACAACGGTTTGCAGTCAAGTCACAACCATCATACTGAAAAACCTGGAGGAGGATGCAACGTACTCCATAGAGGGGTTTGCCAACAACACTGCCATGAAGATTAGCCCACATACAACGCCATTCAGTCTCAAAACTAAACCCGAAGGTTGGTGATAAGTAGCAATGCCAGTAATGGGCTGAATGGCTTCCTCAATCATAGGATGTTACCTAAGAAATTCTGGTGGTCTGTGCCCCTTTAGAACTATCATTTGAATTGATTTTTGGTAATTACGCAAAATGTCCCTTTCAGGGATAGGGAATGGAATCAAGTGTGTCGTATTCCTCGCCCGAAAAAGACTCATTTTGGTCAGTTCCGACAAAGTAGATTGTGGCCCAATGGGGTAAAAATCATCCAAAACCGTACATGTGCTGAAAACAATTCATGCATCCATGTTTTCCTCGTGCATGGCCACGGATTCCAAAAAATAGAATTTGACGAGAATTTTGCTCTGCCCCCAGGGTGTATTTCCGAGTCAAAATGCCCTATTCCTATCAACTCGTTACATGGAATACGAGCATAGAACGCTATTCCTCACACTTCCTCATTCTTTTCTTCAGGGTGTCTGTGAGCGGTTGGGATGCCATTCTGATCATTCCCCTCAAAGCAGTACAGACAGAGTTAGTTTCCTTATTCATGTCCCCGGTCACTGAAACCCGCAGACTTTGCATGCATGATATTTTACTCAAAATGAGGATGATATTTCATCTAGGGCCTCCACTAAAACGACTGGAAGAAGAAAATTCCTGCATTTTGAGCACGTACTTTTGAAGTGAGAAACCGAATATAGAAAAGCCAAATGTGACTATCATCGCCGCAAGCTGATAGCTAAATGTTCCTGGCTTTTTAACGTTCTGATGTATTTTTGATTCTGACACAGCCCCATCTGAGCCACCGGCATCTGTAAGCATCACCAATGTCAACAGAACATCACTGACAGTAGTATGGAGTGAAGTACCCTTGCTTGGTCGCAACGGTCCAATCACACACTATCTGGTCAAGTACAACAACAGCCATGACCGACGTGTTGGAAGTGATCAGCTCTCACTCACACTTCATCACCTTCAGCCTAACTCAAACTACAACATCAGTGTATCTGCTATAGGTCACGGAGGTCAAGATGGCCCAGCCAGAAGTAGTGGCGTTATAACAACACTCGAAGCTGGTAAGAACAGTAGCTCTTGGTAAATTATCACATTTTTCCTTAGACACCTAGCCGATACCATACCTATCAGCTTATAATCTCAGCAACACACTCTCATCATCCTGCTGTGCATGTAACACACTTCCATGAACAATAAACACTGACTACACAAAATGTCATCATACAAAACCCACATATAACTGCCTATCCTTTGTTTCCTGCCGCAATGCTGTCATCAGTAAGCTAAGTTATAAGGATCTGCCTGTCATAAAGGTTCCCTCAACCCCTTTCTTCCCCAAGAACTCTGGATTGCAACCATGTATGCACTGTGGATTGCAATCATGAACATGTATGCACTGTGGATTGCATGCGCATACGTAGGCACAAAAGAGTGCGACTCTGTACTAGTTTGCTTGTGCATTCCTGCACACAGTTGCACACAAATAGTAATAGACCTGCAGTACATAACCATGCTACACTGCATGTGTGGAGTTATGCTTATCTACGCAACTTTGAATGGTCCTAACCCAGCTGCTCGTCTTCACTGGTTTCAAGCCAGCTATACATGTAACCCTGCTGTGCATGATGGTAGTGATGGAGTGACAGTAAGAGAGAAAAAACACCTTACATGCTTCCCGATGGCACTGTCAGCGGTTGTGGAGTACTAATCTAACATACCTCTTCCTGGTGATTCTGTATATTGCAATATAGTCCCCGATGCGCCAACCGTCAAATGGACTTCAACATCAACCAGTGTGAGGGCAGTAGTGACATCCGAATCACCGTACTGGAATGTTCTTCAGTACTGCATTACAATTCAAGCCACCAAGAGAGTGGACGGCAAATCAATACCTGATGACCTACTTCAACTAGTGAAACACAATTGTACAGATAACGGTATATTTGAATTTCACAATCTTGAGGAATATGTAGCCTACACCACTCGGACCTGGGTCCAAAATGGAAGGGGAGAGAATGGTAGCCCCTCTGTGCAACTTGTTGAGACTAACGAGGGAGGTAAGATCCTTGGTTTCTAGTGACCTGCAGAAGCTGTACTCTATTTTAATAACGTTCAACTAATTATTCTTATCTTTGGTACACGTAATGCGGCGAGGAACCCGAGACCAGTGGTTGGGGGAGCCTACAATGCCTCACCTGCATTGCTGCTAACTTAGCAAGCCCTGCAGATTGCCGTTCGTCATTATCCTTTCTTCTCCTTCTTAATGCCTGTCCCCTTTCTCTGTCTGATCGCAGGGATTGTCATTCGTAAAAAAAATTAGAAAGTAGAAGCTAGGTGTAGAAAGGAAAAGGACATATGGATACGAGTTAAGAGTAACTTCATCACTGTAACCAGATACTATAATTATACAGTCAGAAAGTGCAACAACTAGGCACAAAACTGACAGAGTGCTGAAACATTCGACGTCCTGACACCTAGCTTCAACACATCTCCGTAGCGCTAACCGACAGCCTTCCAACTTGGAAGGTTCAAGGTTATGGAAAGACCAAAGAGGGGAAGGCAAGCGCAACAAAAACGAGCACAGGCTACAGTCCCAACGGAACAAAGAATGTCGATTGTTACTGGACGATGACGAGACCAGTAGGTTCCCCTCTTTGGTCTTTCCATAACCTTGAACCTTCCAAGTTGGAAGGATGTCGATTAGCGCTACGGAGATGTGTTGAAGCTAGGTGTCAGAACGTCGAATGTCTCAGTACTCTGTCAGTTTTGTGCCTAGGTATTGCACTTTCTGACTGTATGTAGTATCTGGTTACAGTGATGGAGAGTTACTCTTAACTCGTATCCATATGTCCTTTTCCTTTCTACATTTCTTTATGGCTCAACATCCGAATTTCAAAAAGCTAGGTGGATCAAGTAATTTTGTCATCTGGGATCGAATTCCAACCTTTTGAAGTTCACTTTCATTTTCCAAAATCCAGAAATTGGTCTAACGGCTTCTTGCCTTCTTTTTTAGAAAATAGAGAGGCAATGCAATACATATTATGTAAAGTGAAAAGCTGCAGTGCCTAGTACTGTAAAAGCAGAAATTTTCGGTGGTGTAATATTTTCGGTATTCTCCAAAATCGGCGGTTCGGTAGAGGGAAATTTTCGGTAAACCCCGTTCTCCAGGTAAGTGTACTAGTACTACATGTATATAGTGTCAGTTGTAACGAAATTTTCGGTGCGTTTTATTATCAGTAAAAATTGTCGGCACCGAAGTCACTGAAAATAAAGCACCACTGAAAATTTCTGCTTTTAGGCGAGACCAAAAAAATAGAGATTCCCGGGCCCTTCCGCACCAAAATCAAGCCAAAGCCATTTTTTTGGACAGTTCATACATACATGTACAGTACTGATCGTGTGAGTAGATCTGTGACGTGGAGTAGGGTCCAGCGGATAATGCCGGCATTATATTCGGCATTAGGAGACTATCCGAGCATCAGAGCATTATGGAGCATTAGAAAGGAACAAGACGAGCATTATGTGAGGTTTGAGTGACATAAAGAGATTCATTGTCAATAATATCGGGAAATCTCCGGTTTTGGCAACAATCGGCATAGCCACGAGGTGCAACGCCATGCACATGACTTTGTGATTGTGTACACACGTAAACACCTTTAGCACTAATGCTACATTTTCCTGACTACATAATGCCATTGCTACAGTCGACTAGTCATAAAGTCTTTATGTAGCAATGTAGTCAGGTGAATGTACAGCCTACAGGTGATGTAAAACAGAGAGGTTCCAGGCTGTCCAAGAGATGGCTGATGTAGCATGCCCAACGTTGCAACTGAGGCTGTTACACAAAGTCCGTAACGATGATTTACGAGGAGTTTTTTTAGAAATCATGGAGAGCCATGGAGGAGACTTGACGTAGATCTACGCGAAGTGAATATCAAACAGACGAAGAGGAGTTTTCCTGTTATGCCATAGGCTTTGGCCATAGCATCACTAGCGATACTGAACACTGATCCATTGATGATTTTGGACCTGGATGATGGAGCGGCTATAAACAGAAAGAGCTTGTTCCAAATAACTGCCTTTTCCGAGTCCAGCTCAGCAGGCTCGAAAAGAACTCAGTAGGTCTACCTGTAGAATTTCTCATG
The DNA here is from genome assembly GCF_964019385.1 of Sycon ciliatum. Lineage (NCBI taxonomy): Eukaryota > Metazoa > Porifera > Calcarea > Leucosolenida > Sycettidae > Sycon > Sycon ciliatum. The sequence goes on from NC_088654.1 coordinate 25,503,570, forward strand.
GACGCAGTACCAAGTCGATTTGAGTGCTCAGCAGCGCGTGTCTTACTTTCCTGGTGAAGCACGTACAGTTTGTCATAGACGGTTGTAATGCAAGGCCTACAGTCAAATGCTATCAGAAAGAAGAGCATTGTGGCCAACCATTTGTCTCCGCGCAACCTCAGGAGAAGAAGACAGTGCAGGCAGAGGATATAGAGCGGCAAAATAACGTCTGACCACATGTTTTCTGGATTTCCGCAAATGGGAGGGATCTTGATCTGAGATCGTCTCTCAGGAACTGGCCTCAAGTGAGCTGTTTCAGACGAAGATAATATTCACAGAGTGGAAGCAGTGACAGCTTGTCTGCAGGCAGGAATGCTATTTGCTAAGATAAACTTCATCTCAGTGATCACCTGTAATAATGGTTTCACCTCTCACTACATGGATATGTAAGGGAAAAGATTTGATACACCCACTATTCAGCCACAGCCCTGCATCAAAGTTGCAATGGAGAGCAGCCAATGGAGACGCGATCACGTCTTGTAGTGCTAAGAAGTGATGGAGCTCGTGAGAGATTTTGCAGCAGCGTGAGAGGCAGATCGACTATATGCATCCTTTCCTGGAAGTATGACAATGTGCAGCATTTCTTCCATTTTTCATCTAAACCAAGAGCATTATAGCCCTTGCTGAAGCATTATAATCAGCATTATAAGGTAGTTTTTGGAGCATTATGATTAGCATTATACGAACATTTTCGGAGCATTATCCGCTGGACCCTGACGTGGAGTCACACAAACCCGAGTTTGTACGACTCCCTGATGTACAGATCAGGGCCATCGTTGGCCGAAATATAGAAAAGTTGAACGAGTAAACCACGTACCTGTTGTCTGTAAAAAAATTAATAAAAATCACCGGAAAATGCTTTAAAAAAAGTGCAACACGGCATGCACACATAATTATATAGTCATGTACATACATGTACATGGGAAAAAATAAAAAATAAAATTCGCCCACCCGCACCAATTTCACATGGGTCCTGCCCGGGAATCTCGATTTTATTTTGGTCTCGCCTTACAGTACTTAATACTAGAAATTAATCCTTGCTGGGGGTTTTCTCATCTAAATGTCCAGCTATTAACTGCAGAGGTGATTTCTTCTCTCGTCGATTTCTTTCCTGCTATTATACCTCGATTATGTAGGTACTTGTTTCCCATTTTCCCATGCTTCATCTTCCCCTCTCCTCTCCCCCATTTCACCTTTTTTCTTGCTATATTTATGTAGGAGACTTCCGTGATAAGCATCCATTTGCTTTTGGAGAATCCTTTTAAATAAATACAATACAATACAATACATGTAGCAATTTCACCTGATACTCTGTCAAGCAATGTACTTATCAAGTGGTTATGTTTGATCATCCTCTGACTTGTTGTTCTAGTTCCAAGTCGTGCTCCGTCAAACCTGGATGTTACCGGCGAGACTAGCACATCTGCTCAGCTGCAATGGTCTCCAATTCCCCTACTGGACCAGAATGGAAAAATCACATTATACCACGTCAACGTCACGGCTGTCTATCCCGTCAGTGAAGTCTCAAGCAAAACATTCCTTGCATCTGCCCTTAATGGGACTATTGTCCGGCTGAAACCATACACGATGTATGAAGTGGCCATTGCCGCTGCTACTGGTATTGGCAGGGGAGATATCTCTAACTTCACATCGTTCCAGACCCAGCAAGCAGGTGAGGTGGATTTGAACACTGTGTTCTTTATCACAGGGCCCATACCTACTGAAGAAGGGGAAACAAAACGAAGTCAAAACAAAAAACAGCAATGGGTGTGTAGGCGCTACATAAGCGGCGCTGGTGAGGTGCGGTGGACTCCCCCGACCAAGGGTATCGGGATCGCTGTACAGTACATACTAAGCAAGCTGTGGCAGCTGTCTGGTGATTGCTAACACTGGAACCTCTGAGTAACAAAAACACAGAGCCTCCGAGTACCAACAAGAACACTGCATTGGTTTGCCCTTCCCTATACCTGAACATTGTAAGATGCGTAGGCCTAGGACATGGAGGGCTGCTAACTTCCCTAGTTCAGACATCAGCTCGCGCAGAGCAGTATGATACCTTCAGCATAGCCTTGCTTTCAAATTGACGGTTTCGAAGAGAGTAGGCCAAGCCTACTCTTCCGCACCTTGGCCCGGTCGGAACACACCATCCACCCACATACGCATATCCTAGTGGTGGCTGATGAGTGGATCAGACCCACCACAACATGGTCAAAGACGTAAAAACCCCAGTGTTGTGTCCATGTTACCCTTGTGCGAGGTTAGACTGAGCTTCCAATCACCTGTGGGTCACTGCCAAGTTGGAAACGTTTGACCCTTCTTAGCACGATCTGAACTTACTCCACTTTGTTTTCAGTTATGGCCTCAGACTATCCGACTACGTCTGTCTCCCTTGTTAGTTTTACGAATACAACTTTGATACAATGTAGGATATATTTTAACATCTTTCCAATATTGTATAAAACTTTGCGTTAATACTCCGACGTAATCAAAGCATCTTAGTTAGTAAGTTTTGTTAATTCCAAGCAATACATGGCTGGGGCAGTCAATGACCACTTTGCGTGGAGATTTCAGGGGTTTCAGCTTACCACTAACTTGCCCTAGAGCCACTACTGTCCTGAGGATGCCTTTTAACCCTCTCTTGTCTGCTCATACAAGCATCAATCCGATGGGCTCGGTGGGGTAGGCATTTTCAAATTATCGTAACCTAGGAACCTTCAATTGAGTTTGAGGGCAAGATGCTTGGGAATCACTTTGCCAAATCTCATTCCAAAAAACCAGTAATGACAATAACGCTCTATGATGATGGTAAGGTTATTGTTGCTCACTATCATTGTCTCTGCTGTTGATACATCATCTGCAGCACCAAGTATTGGACCAACCGTGACCAACACATCCTACTTAAGCAGCACTGCTCTGCAACTGGCCTGGCGAGAGCTCGCACAGCAGGATCTAAACGGTGTGTTGGTACGCTATGACATCAGGATTGTCAGCCCTGGAAACTACACACAGGTGTTTAATGTGACAAGCAACGAGACCAGTCTGACTATCACCCAGCTTGAGATCAACACTGTGTACAACCTGTCTGTGAGGGCTGTGACAGAGGCTGCACCTGGTCCATTTGGCAGCCAAGTACCACAACGTACAGATGAATCTAGTAAGCCATGCACATGTGCACACCGTTTTTTTCAGGTGACTTTTCTCAAACTCAATGCGTGGAGAATTATTTCACCACGTCTCAAGATGGGTCTTGCCTCGAAATTGGGATGATGTTGCTTTACTCTTTGTCAGTGGTTGTGTTGCCCAGAGACTGCTTGAAGCGTGTTGTGAGCATGTACGGATATAGTGGATTGCTACAGTGGAGTCTGATATTGAGAACTGGTAGGCAGTAGGCAGCATTGTTCCTTGCTCTCATTTCTCCGCCATATCAAGTGCAATGCTAGCAATTATTATAGGAAGAAAAATGACCGAAGAACTACAAGTTACGCTATACTGTCCACTAACACCACCAGTTACTTGACAATCAGCTCATGCGATAACATTGCGTGACACTGACGAACGGTACTGACGTTCTGCAACTAACTGCCACTCAGCTCTCAGCTCTTTATCTTCCTATAAATTAATCCTTGACTCTCCATCCGAGTCTGACTAGTAACTATTACGTTGGATTTTCCCACTGTTCAGCTCCTGATACTGTCACCAATGGGAGCGTTGTGTTCCGAACAAACACCACCAACGTTGCAGCCAACATCTCCTGGACACGGCTGACAGACGATCGAGGTATTATCACTAACTACACGGTCCACTACGGTCAACTAGACTCAACACAGGAAGACCAGATGGTGACGGATGAAAACCAAACAGGACCAGCAGACTATGATAATATCACTGTCTCCGGTAACCATAGCAATGCCTTGATCCATTCACTGGTGGAAAAGAAACGCTACGGATTCTATCTAGTTGCAAGCACAAGAATCGGCACCGGTCCATCAAGCAAGCCTGTCTCTTCACCAGGAGCAGCAAGATGTAAGTTGGAATCAGAGGCACTGTGTGTTTGTTTTCCTTCTGTAGAATCTTCGTTCACTGGAGTTGTAATCTTGAATAGCTGCGCTAGGTCTTTTTGGGATCTGTTTGATTGGTCAAAACCAGATCCAGGTGAACTTGCTGCACCCGATTGGATCATGTTTCTTTCAACAAATCACACCCAGATCGGACGGATTTGGATCGGACCGACAATGCTCTCAGGAGCAGAGTTAATCAGAGCCATCTAATCCTCTTTACAGCTTTGTGAAATAGCATACCCTGCACAAGATATGTGTATCAGTTAAAGTTGGAAAGTTTGATTGAAGTGCATTAGCGCTTCACATCTCTGTGTTTGTATTGCTTGGGTAACTACGACAACTGTCATGTGTCTTCTCCTGCTGTAGTTCCCGGCCAGCCGGAGTCAATCGAAGCCAAGTTCGTTGGGAGCACTGCCACAGCAGAGCTGACATGGAAGCCCAGTTCAACAGGTGGAGAGCCAAGCGGTTTCAGGATGTTCGCATTCTACGAAGAAGTTGTGGATGAGCAGCTGCAGCAGCAGAGTAGGAGAAGAAGACGTCGAAACGTGCCGAAGACGACTGTGATGAATATTAGTGAGGTATGGGATGTATTTTTTTTATAAAACCACAAACCTCGATATCAGAATACTGCATATCGCAGCTGTGGTGGTGAAACTGGAGTATCTCCGCCAGCCTGAGATGTGTTTTAAAGAATAGGGCTACCCTGTGCAATTGTGTTTGTGATTGTGTGTATGTGCTTGTATTTCTGTATGTTTGTGTGTGTGTGTATGTGTGTGTGTATGTTTGTGAATATTTGTGTGTGCTTGTGAATATTTGTGTGTGTTTGTGAATGTTTGTGTGTGCCTATGGGTGCATATGGGTGCCTATGGGTGGACGTGTGTATGTGCATTATTGAAGATTACCAACACACGCACATATGTGCATGAGATCAAAGAACGCAAGAGAATGATAACTGCTCTCAGTAGAATCACATTCACAACTGAATACCGTAGACTTAGGAGTCAGCAGTTTGCTAAACTCCTCTCCCCTGTTCATTATAATGTTCTGTTCTCTTCCAGCCAATAGTGCAATATTTGAATAGGCGACAAGGAGACAATAGTTCTAAAACAACAATGAAAAAAACGATATGCGCGCTCATGCCACAAAACAAAGCAGCAAAAAGGTTTGGAATCAAACCATTGCTACTTTGTTTTGGGACATGAGGGCGCATAAAATTTCATTCAATAGAGCAATAGTACAAGATAACGTACTCACAATCCATGCATTTCATTGCAAACACCATTGTCAGTGGCAAGTTAGTAGTACAGCAGTGGATTGACACAGGAGCCATGCAATAACCTCCCAGTGACTTCCGCTACAATACTAGAAGAATTTGTATGAAAAACTCGGCACATTCAATTTCCATTCCCAAATACCTTCCATGACTTTTGGTTGCATGCAATGGCCAGCATTGGATCCGTGTTACGCAGGTTAAGCATCTAGGTGACCATATTTGAGATGGTTATGGCCGGATTTTGTGACAATTTGCATGAATGTGCTCCTGGACTTGTTGCTGGCAATGTGCCCAACATCTCAATTTTTGCATCATTTTGCATTTACATTCCTCTACTAGAACTCTTAAACGCTTATTGCTCCAGTTGAGCTGCCCTGATTGGTCCTGATTGCAGAGCCGGTACTGATTGTTTGTTCGTATTTCTTTCTCTGTAAACGGTTCTTCACATGTAGGATGTAGGAGGACAGGAAACAACAGGCCGCCTCCAAAACCTCCCCACCGGAAAGAACTATGCATTTGACGTGGTAGCAATGGTCAATTTCAGTGGCAAAGTCTGGCTGAGCCCGGGCACTGTCGACATAGACAACTTTGGCAATGCGACAACCATTCGCCTGCCAGAACCCGTTACTGGTAAGTGATTGCAGAATATTGCTAGTGCTATCATGACCTTACATCACATGTACAGTGTTGCTCAATGAAATCCAGTCACAGCGTCACTCAAGTACGCGCCGGGCATTGTGCAGCCCTAGCCCTAAACCTGTGAGCACTGGGTTTAGAAATGGTGCAAGGCGCAGACTTGAGTGACGACGTGACTGGATTTCATTGAGCATGACTGTAGCTGTGCGCCATGCATGTGGCTTGTTCTGAGCATGCCCCATTTGCTGCACGAGGCATTTTGGCGGAATAAACTCTTCAGGCTGTTGTTGTTGCTTGGTTGTTTGTGCATGATTACAGTATAGGCTGTTCCATGTTACTTCCGTGACGAATGGTTTTTAGAGTACGGGAATCCGGGGTAGTACAGCTGTGCTCCTTGAAATCCGACACAAAGTACATATTTGACGCCCTGAACTCGCACGGCTTTTGACGCCCAGGAAGTGGTATGAAGTGGCTAGACGTACACATATTCAAGTATCCAGTCAAACCAGTCTAAGACGACCTCTCAAGGGACCTTCAAAATGTGGTCTCTGACACCAGGTGGTTTCCTTATCCAGGGTCGATTGACTGGAAATACCATCCCCTGGTGCTGGTTCCAGTGATCTTCTCAGTTTGCAGGTGGTCACCTTATCCGAGTGGTGGCCTTGACAGCTAGGTTTTACTGTAGTAATGTAATCGGAACTGGTCCAGGGCGCCAGCTTTGCACTTCGGGTTGGATTTCAGTGAGCATACCTGTAAATACTACGCTACAGTGATGAGCAGTGGCAATGAGGTAAAGCCAATGCGTAGTGAATACTGATTACATACATGTATCACTGACTGACTGACGGTCTTCAGTGGAAGTTGCAATCGACTTTGCCACTTCAGCCACTGGTCACACCGTTGTGGATCAGGTTTTCCAAGAGCATATTTTGGACTGCAGTGCTTCTCTAGCCAAATTTGCATTCTTCTACCAATCTCTCTCTCTCTCTCTCTCTCTCTCTTCTACAACACAGTATACTCAATCAGACACCATATAAACACTATTGTACTTCCGAGTACTGCTACATACTAGTACAACATAGTAGAGAATAAATAGGAAGCTCTAAGTTTTAGAAAGTTCCAAGTTGAATCCGGAACTCTGCCTTTCACGAGAATACGATAACGACGTATACCCCTCTAGTATTCTTTATCCATTCTCGTGTTAGGCAACCGTGGTCTCTCCTGATACACTAGGCAACCATGGTCTCTCCTAATACACTCAGTCGTACGCCTGGCCCTGAATGAAATCCTGTTTGATACCAATTTTTTCTTTTCTTTTTTCTTTTGTTCTTTTCTTTCTTTTTCTCTCTACTCTGGCAAGCCATGATGCCGAAACCTCCAGGTTGGCTGGGCTTCACAGGTCCCATCCACTCTAATTGTCAATCATGCAAAGAGTGCTTTTTGTAAAAAAAAATACAATCATTAACTCTAACCCTAACCCAGACTAATATCAACCCATCTGCTAGCAAAGCAAGCTTCACTTGTGCATGATAATTCTCTCCGATCCCCGGCATCTCATTTATTTCTGGGTGTTGCAGGTGAATCCAGTTCGGTAGTCATCATCGCTGCAGCTGCTGGTGCTGCGTTTCTCTTCATCATTGTACTTCTGATTATTCTCCTCATCCGACACAAAAGGCAAGTCTACATGTATATCCTTTCTGTCCTTGTAAAAAATATCTTGGTGAAAAAGGAGAAGGGCAAAATGTTACGAGTTATGACTAACTGTCCACCAACGTAACCAGATCTTATACAGTCAGCAAATGCGACAAAATGGCACAAAACTGACAAGGAGCACTGAGACATTTGGCGACCTGGTACCTAGCTCCAACACTTCTCCAAGGCGCAAACCAACAACCAACATGTTGTCCTTCTCCTTTTTCACCGTATTTTAATTGGCTCACCATCCGAAAAACATATCTTGCTGCATCAATATCTGAGCAGGGTAGGGGACAAGGAGGGGGTGGGGGACAAGGAGGGGGAAGGGGGGGGGGGGAGAGACGGTGTACTACATGATGGAATCTGAACCTGAAAGAAAGACACTAAAAGATGTAAAGACTTGAAAACTATACATGTCCAGAGCAGGTTCGGTATACCATAAGCAACCATAGGGACCTAGCATTACAAAACCACAGACTCTCTTTAGTCCATGAAGGGTGACTAAAGTTGGTTATTTTGCCAGTTTGCCATTATCCAGCATAGCCAACTTTTCCCATTATCGAATCCCAACGTGAATTTGATCTTAAGTATGAAGGTGAAATCTGATCATTTCGTTGCTTTCTGTTGTTCTAGTTACGGGTCTGTGTTGCTATAGTGACTGTTTCGTGTTTTAATGGTGTCTGCTCTGTGTTGTTATCGTGATTGTGCTGAGCAGGAAGTCCAAGGCAAGCATGGCGTTCCCCAAGTCTCTGTCGGTGAAGATTGACTCAGTGCAGTTGCACACTACACGCGGAGGCAACGACACAGGCTCATGTGAGTTGAATCACACCTCAGTGCTATGAAAACCAGCAGCACTACTCTCATAAAAAATATTCGGACTTTGTGCAAGGTCTTGTACTACCAGTTCTTTTCTCTCTTCTCTTCTTTCCCCCTTCACTTGGTGCACTGAGCATACATCAATGTCGAGACCTCAGATCCGGACAAAGTGTGCTCAGCCCCACCACCATGACATTCCTCTATTCAGCATAATTATCACAGGAGGATTAGAGTATGGAAGTTCGTAAAAAAAAAAAGGATAAATATTAAATAAATATACCCTCCAGTGCGTCTGCTACATCACTGTACCACTAGAACACTGTACCACTAGAACACTGTACCACTAGAACACTGTACCACTAGAACACTGTGCCACTAGAACACTGTGCCACTAGAACACTGTACCACTAGAACACTGTACCACTAGAACACTGCACCACTAGAACACTGTACCACTAGAACACTGTACCACTAGAACACTGTACCACTAGAACACTGTACCACTAGAACACTGTGCCACTAGAACACTGTGCCACTAGAACACTGTACCACTAGAACACTGTGCCACTAGAACACTGTGCCACTAGAACACTGTGCCACTAGAACACTGTACCACTAGAACACTGTACCACTAGAACACTGTGCCACTAGAACACTGTACCACTAGACCACTGTGCCACTAGAACACTGTACCACTAGAACACTGCACCACTAGAACACTGTACCACTAGAACACTGTACCACTAGAACACTGTACCACTAGAACACTGTACCACTAGAACACTGTACCACTAGAACACTGTACCACCGCTTCACCAACACCAATGATGTACAATGGCTTAAAGAATTTATGGAAAGTTTGGAAACCCCCTCGATCGGCGAAAGCCTTTGGGGAATCCTCAAACAATAAGAAAATTTATTACAAAAATCACAAAGAATGTGCTAAGGTACCTTAATGACATGTGTGTCTGCCATTTTATGTGTCTGTGTCTGTATGTCTTTACTTGTGTCTGTGCATGTGCGCATGCATGTTGTGTTTCGGTCTGTCTGCGTGTTTCCTTTGCTCTGCCAGTCGCTGGCCTTGTGGTGATGGAGAACGAGTGTAGCCTGACAGATGCCACCACAGTCAACGCAGGTCTGGGAGAGGTGGCCACGCTGCCGTGCGAGCTCAAAGTCGACAACCCACTGGAGAGTGTTGCATGGAGGAGAGGTAATAAGAACATTGATTGTCACGCCGCCGGTGGAGAGCGATACCGGATCATGGACAATGGTGAGTGAGCAAGCGAGCATATTTTTTTACTAAAAGCCATGTGGTGCACGCAATGGGAACATGCAGTAGCCATGGTGGTGGGGGCCAGGCGCTTCGTCGACCAACTGGTCTCGACATCGTCACGCTCGGGACGCACCAGATAAATGGAAGTAAGCGGTATCCGGAAGAGAGCTTCAAATGTTTACCAGATGTCTTTAAAAAGTCACTGTTCGCGTGAGACCCAGCTAGACTGGGTTTTCAGCATCCGTAGGAATGCCACCACTCTTCAAGGATCAAAGGCGCAGATGCAGCTCTTAAAGCGGTGGGAGGTGAGTAGATCAGCCCACCAAAGTGGTCAAAGACCGAAAATCCGATCCATATGTATGCACGGCGGAATAACGACAAATGTCCTGCTCTCCTTTTGCAGATTGTATCCCCTCGACATTGAGTACTCCACTGGACAGCCTGGAACCTCCCTGCGTTTGTTTAGACTGTATCACTCTCTGACAGCCTTTCTGACAGAATGAGCTCTGGACATTAGGAATTGAGCACAGTTTTAGTTTCTCTTCCTTTTTATAAGAAAAGTCATTCTTCTTGCAGAGCTTCACTTACCAACCACCACACTCCAGTGATGGTACCAATAATGGCACAGGTACATATCAATCTAATCAGGTTAAGGAACTAGTACTCGTACATGTAAAGGAAACGGTTTCATGAAAAAATCGACCGCCACCACCTGGATTTTACCAAGGAACTTTCATCATAGGCTAGCGATGCTCTTCCCTTTAGCTTAGTCTATGCTTAGCCCTGAAACCTATAGAGCCCCCGCATCCTCACACAGCTTTTCATACAGCGCTACAAGACCCACCCTCTCCTGGCATATATACCGACATGGTCGGCACCCCATCCTTACGTTGCCTGATGATTGCAAGAGCATAAAACTTGAAGTAGCAGCAAACAAGCCTTGATTATCCTTGTTATGCTTAGCCTATGCTATAAAAGGAATCCGCGGCTTGCACATCATGAGACTCTGTTTGACTGAGTTTCTCGCATCCGCAGACACACCACCACACTCTAGAATCAAGACACACCACCACACTCTAGAATCAAGACACACCACCACACTCTAGAATCAAGGCCAACCACCACCCTGGGCTATGGTTATGCTCTGCTAGATCTGCACTTTGATCCTAGTTCTATGCTCTATATCCACACAATGTGCGTGTTATCCCCTTGAGCGCGGGGCAGTTTGGTAGTGCAGCTGAGCACGTAAGAAAATGAGAATTTTTTTATATTTTCAAACCTTGTCTTTGTCAAGTAGAGTAGAGACATCTTTGTGAGCCACAGCCGCAGGCAGTGGTAGGTAGGACCCAGACCAGCACTCGACAATACGACCAAAGGCAAAACTCGGTCAAGGCACGCCAGGCTGAGCGGCATACGTGACAAGAGTGAGCTGCAGCATTCGGCCTTGTACAGATTATTTTATCAACCAGCAGAGAGGTCCAGAGATCGGCTGGAGAGTGCAGTTGTGATGTGAAGGTTGATAAAAATGTGTTTGTTCATCAACTAAAAGTAAAATCAACCAACCAAACTACAGTATGAGTCTTACCTGGAAAGATGCCAGTGTCGTGACACAGACGCTGTGCAACCGATCAATCCTGGTTAGAACTGACGTTGGAATATCCTAAAAACTAGCATCACTTGGGCCACCACTGCTGCATGTGGAGAGCTGTAGTTCATAGATTAAACCCTGCACTGCACTACGCCACACCGTCTTCTCAGAGCACTAAGACTACAGACTGAACGTGACCACGAGCTTTTAAAAGAACTCTGCATGCACTTGTTGAAACACTATAATAACAGAGCCCCAATGCTGCCTTTCACGGTAGTATAGACACCGGGGTGAGGATGAGACTTGAGAATACATGTTCGATAATGCAATACTATCTTCTCTGCACTGAAGGTGCTGTATCTGACGACTTACATTCTCAGCACTGCTGATACTGCTGTGTCTTGTGTGTGACGCTTGGATACTGACCGCCAGCATTTTGCACTGTGTGCTCTGGATATGACAGCATAGATGTGTTACTATTGTCTCTAGTATGCATGTACTGGTCACACTGTGATCATATGCGTCACAGAAAATCGTGGGTGTAAAAAGAAGGTGATGTGCAAGGCTTGAAATACCGTCACTTTTCATCAATGATGTTTGACAACTTGACGCCTGATGGTGCTAGCTGTTCGTGGATAGTTTAAAGTGCATGGAAAGTGTGATTGTGTATGAATGGTGTGATTGTGCATGGAAAGTGTGATTGTGTATGAATGGTGTGATTGTGCATGGAAAGTGTGATTGTGTATGAATGGTGTGATTGTGCATGGAAAGTGTGATTGTGTATGAATGGTGTGATTGTGCATGGAAAGTGTGATTGTGTATGAATGGTGTGATTGTGTCACACAGTGTCATAGATAGGGTGAAGGGTTGGCGTAGATAGTGTGATTGTGCATCACGGATAGTGCGATGATGTGTCGTGGAAAGGTTGATTGCAAACACAACTGGGTGCTATTCTAGCTGGTCTGCACTGTGCGTGAACTCGTACGGCATTTGAAAAATAGCAGATAGGTGCGCGCGCTCGCATGTGTGTGTGTGTCTGTGTGCATGTCTGTGTGTGCTTTATTACGTTGCTTTGCAAGTGCCCGCACAGGCATCATTTCCATCCCCTTGTGGCACATTATATTACTCATGCCACACTAGTCCTGTTGGTCTTCTTCCAGTGCTCCTCTGCGGTCTATCAGGCATGCAATGTTGGTCTTGATTACTTTACCTTCATTTTCCTATGGCTGTTAGAAATGAAGATACAGGATAGGCATGTCTCATTGTGTACTGACGGTGTAAATCGTCGACATCCATTGTAGTGTTCTTACCTGTATTAAGAGACCACTACACATCTAGCTCATCTATAGACAGTTCTGAGCCTAGAATTTTGCAGTGAGGAATCAAACTCTGCTGTCTGGACATCATAATATTACTGAGTTGCTCATGCTCGCATGCCTTTCTAGTACCTGGTCCACGATCTCATGAGACACTACTTCATTTCAGCTCAGGAAAGTTCATGAATGTTCTTGTACTTCGAAGTATGTTACGCATTGGAATTTTAGTGGAATACTGTAAAACGGGTAACGTTTGCGACAATAAATGTTTGCGTTTTACAAATTGAGACTGGTTTGCGCTGTTTAATGTTTGCGAGTCATTCTACAGTCGTTCTACACAGTCGAGTCGGTCCTTGCACTGAACTAACTTTACATGGCGCGAGTTTGCGTTGTTCAAAGTTTGCGATTCGGGGCCTCTCGCGAAATTCGCAAACATTTTTACGTGGCAATAGTTACCAGTTTTACAGTAATCTTTTGAAATTTCCTTGTCTTGCTCATGCCCTTTCCCTCTGTTGTTTGTTTAGGAGCACTGCAGATTGAGAACACGTGTAAGGAGGATGCTGGGGAGTACACCTGCATTTCACAGAGTGATGAGAGTACGGGAGCTAGTCTGACACAGACCATTATGCTGATGGTGGCAGGGGCTCCTGGGCAGATCAACGGTAAGGTGGAACTGTCTGCGAATAGTGCTGTGATGATGACAATGTGGATAGTATTGAGGAGATTATGTGTTTGTGTGTAATTGCCTGGGCTCTGCTCCACCCCTGGGGCGAGTTTGCTATGTGTTCATGTCCTGGACAAGCCAATTTATTCTAGTGTAGCCCTTCATTTTGCAGACATGGCAGGTGGACAGATTTATTTTGGTATTGGATATGATGCACCTCTGTGGAATGTCAGGGGCGGCATGACTGATGTTGTGGGCATATGTATGAGCTAGCATAATATTATGTGTGCATAGTAAAACCTTTTTTTTTACAAGGAATGGGTGAGAAAGATACTCCGATGATTTGCGATCCTAGGAGGGAAGTACCAGAAGAATTTTGACCTGACACCTAGCTCTAAAAAATCTCCATTACGCAAACCGACAGCCTTCCAGCTTGGAAGGTTCAAGGTTATGGTAGGACCGAAGATTGTCAGTAATAATTCTATCTAACCCAGAACGACCCAATACCTATGACTTGGAGCCATGTTGCAGGTGTGAATGAGGTCGGCCAGAGAGCGCATGTGCTGCAGGTGGAATGAATTCGTTAAAGGGGAAGTCCGGTGAAAAATTTAAATTTCAGGGTCGGTAGAGTTTCGGGCGCTGAGTCGAATAGTGTTGGTCCCACGTGTCTCCGACAAAGCGTTCTCGAGATATTTCCGTTTGAAAAACTGAGTTTCGGGGGCTGCGCCATGACGTCATGCGGCCGCGCCACACCCTCTGCAACGTCATAGCGTGCAGCTAGGTCAAAAGGAGTGCGTGAAAGCAATAGTGTCAGTGCTATTTCAAATGATTTGGCGACTGATATTAGTTGGTGCAAGCGACCCCGAAGACCTGTAACTCCTTGTGAGAGTGAGGATGCAGCCATGGCTGACCTTCATGAGTTCGGTCTGGGGCTGAGAACCTCGGTATTCAGCTGAAGAAATGGCCGCGCGGGCCGGTCAAGAGTGAGCGCTACTGAGTTTCCCGCTGATGAAGAAGCAGCAGCTATTGCAGACGAGGCTGAATAATTATCAGATCGCTGGAGAGCAGGGTCGCCAAAATGGAGAAGAGTGATGCGAGTGCTCTAAATGTTGTTCCATACCGATTCGCGTAGACTCCAGTAGCCTGCCCCATGCCATGGTGATGTTTTGGTGCGAACTTGGAATATTTCGGACTACTCAATTGGAGAACAGTGCAGGCTCTTTGAACCACGGGCACGACTCTTCGCTCGCAACGCTATGGAATCTGAAAGTTCTAGGTCCGGGAGCTGTTCGCTGTTTTGTCACTTGTCACGGTTGTGCACTCATCGCTGTAGCATAAAATAATGAGGCGGGAGCGGAAAACTAAAAGTAATTTTCTTTCTCAAAGCACAATCACCGGCACCGGCAAGGAGAAACGCACGTTCTCTGACTACATGACTGTACAATACGACTGATACGAGTGTAGTACATGACAAGTCCGTGTGTTGACTAGTTTTCTGAGTCTTGTGTCAGTGACTCACTCGAGTCTTGTTGTAGATACTACCCCAGCACGGCAGTGCGGGAGTAGTTCCGTCTGAGATGAGTTTGTTGACTTTACTACACTATTGCACGCACTGCAATCTCTGCATGCACGCAGCGCACAGCGCGTAGAGGCTGACGGAAAAAGTCCA
The DNA here is from genome assembly GCF_964019385.1 of Sycon ciliatum. Lineage (NCBI taxonomy): Eukaryota > Metazoa > Porifera > Calcarea > Leucosolenida > Sycettidae > Sycon > Sycon ciliatum. The sequence continues at coordinate 25,518,597 of NC_088654.1, forward strand.
AATCGGAAACGGCTAAAATACGGTATAACCTCGAGGTTTACCGAGCTGAAAATCACAGAGTACGTAGTGTTTGTAACACTGAATCGAATGGTCTTGGTCCGAAGAAGCTGCGACAAACGGTTCCCCAATCGAACGCGCTCCGAATATGGCCATTTTCGTACACAACTAGATGGTGTGGCTACCTGGCTGCACGCTGTGACGTCATCACCTGGATCTGGGTGATGCGCGCTCAAATTCGCACATGTTCGATTGGGCGTATCTGACGAACCATAAGCTGCAGCCTCCTCGGACAAAGACCATTCGACTCAGCGACCCGAACTCTACGGACTGTGAAATTTAAATTTTTCACCGGACTTCCCCTTTAACCCAGAATGCCATATTTTCTTTCTTTTCTTTTTTTTCTTTTTGTGTGTTAGCATCATCCACATTTAATGTGCCGGTGGCGGCAGGCAACGCAGCCAGTGATGTTGGGCATCCTGTGAAAGTTAGCGGCTTTCGGCAGTATGTGTCAACCATGCACTCAACCAACAACGCAGCATTCAGCACTGAGTTCAAGGTAACATTTTCCGTCCCAGCCACTTCTGACTACCGTGTGGTGCTCAGTGAAATCTGATCGCAGTAGTCAGTGCCACGCCGGGCAGCGCTGTCCAGCCCTAGACCTGCCAACACTGTGCTGTGCACTGGTGCAGGGCGCTGTGCAGCCCTAGACCGGCTGCAAACACACTGGGATGTGTACTGGTGAAAGGTGCAAACCTGACCCAAGCCTCCGGGGATCAGAAACCTGACCCAAGCCTCCGGGGATCAGATTTCCGATTGAGCAGCACTGGATCCGTGTTGCGCTTCTCCGCAGTCATCTTCCCACACTAGTATAGCCTTCTTTGTTTACATTAGCATGCTGCAATACCTATTCATTGCCGGGTCATGCATTACTTTTAGCACATTAAAGAGCATTTCAAAGAGCCCTAGATTGCCAAAATCAAGCAAACAGAACGTAAGTTATGGTGGAAATGGTGGAGTGAACTGCAATTGCATATTTTCACGCATTCAGTGGCACCTCAAAGGGTTAAAAGTACAGTGTACCACACTAGGATTCACTCAGAGTCCAAAACCCGATCGAGTGTCAAACTCACCCGTATATCCACCTCACTCCATTCCCATACATCCATCTAAATGTGCATCTTCACACATACGTTCATCTACATGCATCTACACATCCATCCACCAAGCAAGCCAACCATTGAACCTTCCCACTCACCTATTTTTTCTGATGCATGCAAACCTCCTTTCCTCTTTGCTGCTCCCCAGACGCTGGCCGAAGTTGGCAAAACTCAACCAAAAGCCATTTCCATCAAGTATCCACGGAAGAATCGCTATGGCAACATTGTCGGATGTAAGAGCAAAACAACAGTGACAATTTAGTAGTAGGCTGGTTGTGGCGATCCACTTCGATAGTCAATCTGTCTTGGTTTCTCATCCTGCAGCATGACCTGGAAGTCCACTACAGTTGGATGTCTCTTATTTGGACAGCTACAGGTGCCCGGGATACGAGAGGTTCTACAGTAAAGGGGATACAGTAAAATCAAGAGTAGATAAACAAGAGTGTGCAACTCCGGATCTCTCCTGCACAATCTGCAGATACCCCCGCCCACAGCGGAATTTTTTGTTGACGTCACCTTTTTTCAGAAGAACACGCATTTTGCTGCAGAGCAGTGTGAGAGCACGTGCTGGGCACCGACTTTGTAGTGCAAATGCGGCAAAGTGCACGAGGGAAAACTTTCCAAAAGACTCATAGCACGTGCGTCGTCGAAAAGATTACGTCAACAAAAAATTCCGCCGTGGGCCAACCCATCCGCGAGTTGCACACTCTTGTTTATCTACTCTTGGTAAAACCTGTTTAAGACGACCTCTCAAGGGACCTTCAAAATGTGGTCTCAGATACCAGGTGGTCTCCTTATCCAGGGTCATTTGACCGGAAATAGCATCCCTTGGTGCTGGTTTCAGTGGTCTTCGAGGACAGGTGGTCGGCTTATCCGAGTGGTCGGCTTATCCGAGTGGTCGGCTTTTCCGAGTGGTCGGCTTATCCGAGTGGTCGGCTTGACAGGTTTTACTGTATGTAAATAGTCGTTCTCCTCTTGTGTCGCGTCCTATGGCTTTCTTTCGCTCCTCAGACGTTCTTGTCACGTTTGTCTCTGTGTGGAATATGTGCATGTTGCTTTGTGAATGAATGCATCCGTGCATGCATACGTGGAGGGTATGCGAGCGTGCGGGTGGTATGTGGGCATGCCTTGGCTTGTGCGTGTGTGTGTGCGTGTGTGTGTGTGTGTGTGTGTGTGTGTGTGTGTGTGTGTGTGTGTGTGTGTGTGTGTGTGTGTGTGTGCGTGTGTGTGCGTGTGCGTGCGTGTGTGTGCCGGTGCATGCATGCATGCATGCACTGTGTACCCACAGATGATCCAGCACTGGTGTTCCTGCCTGTGATTGACGGTGACGAAGAGAGCACATACATCAATGCTGCCTACATGGATGTAAGTATATGTAGCATAGTCACAATGTCGGACACATCGTGCTTACCAGGGCATTGACCGCCCCACTGGCACATTAAGTGAATAATAGCAAGAAGGCACAAGAGAGGAGCTAGAGAGAAAGGGGAAACCAAGGAGGAGTCCAGGTGGAAACTGAGGAAAAGTAAAGATAAGAACATTGAAAGGATCGGTCACGCAATACGGTTAATTCCCATCGTGGATGGGCATTGACCGCACCGCCAGGGGTGCAGCTGGTCCCCCTATTAGAGGGATGCACAGGCGCACGCATGTATGTATAGGATGGCTGGTGCATATCATTCGTGGTCGTTATGTGCATAATGAACCGAAGTCGAAATTTTTAGGGGGTGCACGTACCCCCGTGCCCCATGCGGGCTAAGCACCTGACCACTGTCATACTGCCGCAGGTACCCTGTCGGTTGAAGTTTGAAGATTGGTGGCCAGTTTCAAATAGCAGGCCCGGCAGAACCGGTCCAGTTGGTCCGGCCATGGCCGGACCAACTTTTTGGCGACCAACACGTCTTTACTGCTGAGGAGGTCATGTGTACCTGCCCTAGCAGAGACAAACTGTATGAAAGACTGTGGTATGGCCGGACCAATCAAAATCTGCTTCTTTTGGTCCTGAATAGTCTATAGTGGGAGTCTCTTTTTGACCACAATTGATCTTTCCTCACTTCCTTTCAGTTTCTTATCTCAATGGGTGTAGCCTAGAGACCATTTGAAGAACAAGACGATGCAAGGATAACTGGATGGCTGCAATTAAGCTTTCACACTTTGAGAAAGATTTATCTTGATAAACCACTATTATGCCTAAAGCATTCATATGTTTGAGGGAGTATTGAGAGGAAATTAGTGAAGAAAAATGGACTGCCACCACCAGAACTCGAACCTGGAACACTCGCTTACATACCATAAACATTACTGTTTAGAACCTGTCCATTATGTCAGTAGTGGCTTTTCCTCCACCTTGCTGGTGAACACACCAGATTTGTATGAGCCTGAGCAGGTGTGCAGACAAAGAGAGTTGCACTTTGCACGGCCATTCCCTGAACTGGGGAATCTGGAAAGAAAATCATGTACACCTAACATAGCGGACTTCACCCTGCAAGCATTGTACACACCAGCCCCTTGGTTTACTATCCTGGCAGTGCCCAAGTGCATCCCAAAACATAGTGTTTTGATGGATTATGTGCTTTCTTGCTCTACTTCTAGGGTTACAAGAAACCCAAGAAATACATTGCTACCCAAGGTAGGTGACTGCCATCTATGCACAATCAATTTCATTGAAGCCAGAGAGCATGCAATTGTGCGTATGCGTGTGTGTGTGTGTGTGTGTGTGTGTGTGCAGCTTGTTGTTGGAGGAGGCAGTTTGCTTTTTTTGAGCTCTGTCTCAATGATGGATTAGCCACACTTGGCAGCCAAGTGCCGTATGGTGGAGACCAGGCCTTGGCTGCTGTGGCCCGTCCTGACAGCCTTGCGAGCTGTCGGGAGGTTTGTTGTACGCATTGCACTAGTCAGACGAAGTGGTTTGGGGAATTTGTAGTTTTTTGAATTTGAATGAATTATGGTCACAACGAGGAGGACGGGGAAGACGAAGGCGAAGAGGACACTGGTCACTGCGACATGGAACGTTCGGTCCTTGGTGGAGGACGCTGGTGATGCCAAAATATGCCGTAAAAATAAAAATGTCTCGGATACCGCCGTTGACAGGAAACTGGATTTTCTTGTGGAGGAACTCGGCAGGTTCGGCGTGGACGTTGCTGGTATTCAGGAGACGAAATGGTTTGGAAGCGACGTCTGGCCTGCTGGGAGCGGTACGTTGTTACACTCTGGGAGGCCTTTGCCTTTGGGGAGTGAGCCCGGCCGCCGGAACGAGGGAGTTGGAATTTTGATGAATTCCGCCGTGACCGGGATGTGGAAGAGCGGAGGGGAGCAGTGGAGCGCCGTCAGTTCGCGTATTGTCACTGCTCATCTTCTTGTCGCCAAGCGAGGTGATAAACTCCCTGGTGGAGGTAAGCGACACGCAGATTTCTATGTCTCTATCGTCAATGTTTATGCTCCAACGAGTAAAGCCCCACCGAACGTAAGACGCAAGTTTTTCGATGACTTGCAACGAGTTGTGGACAGTATCCCATCCAGAGATGTTCTTGTGCTGCTTGGGGATTTGAACGCGCGCGTCGGGTCCAGCACTGACTATGCAGACAGCGCTGTGAGTCGTATCGATGGCATGCCGGGGGATGAGCGGATGTGGGGTTGTGTCTTGGGCCAATTTGGCCTTGGAAATTGCAATCGGGCTGGTGAGGAGCTGTTGTCATTCTGTGCAGCTAATCAATTGTCAGTAATGAATACATGGTACAAGAAGGGACGAAGTAAGCGTGGAACATGGACTCATCCAGCCACTCGCCAAGTGCATCTCATTGATTATGTCATCATGCGTACAGCTCATTGCTGCTACTGTAAGGACGTTGGTGTTGTCCGCGGCGCACTGTGCTGGACTGACCACTACATGGTTCGGGCCAAGCTTGTCCTGGACTTCGTCCAACGTAGATCCACTGTCCCTAAGCGGAGGTCGTATGCCACCCATCGCCTGCGTGAGCCTGATACGTTACTGCAGTACCGAGAGTCAATGGAGGCAGCCTGTGGTGGCGTGGTCGGTGGTGGCCAGAGTGTTGAAGAGACCTGGAATAGGGCAGCATTGGAGCCACTTATTGAGGCGAAGTGACGTGCCCATGAACGAATGTTGTCGGCAGGGAATCAAACGACACGTTCCGGATTTAGATCAGCCCAGCGGTCGGTTGCGAGGGCGGTGCGTGGTGCAAAGGAACAATGGATCCGTGAGGTGGTCGGTGATGCTGAGCGTGCTCAAAAGGATGGCTGTGTGAGGTGGAAATGCATCCGAAAATTTCAGCGAGTGGATGATGGCAGGCGTACGGTCACACCCTCGGCGGTTTATGATGGAGACGGACACCTTACTGACAGCCCGGAAAGTCTTGTTACGCGTTGGCATGCACACTTCGACAGAGTGCTCAACATTGCTAGTCGGTTTAGTATGCATGTCATTGATAACATGCCTACTGCTGAGCCGCGTCATGAACTTGACATGGCCCCGACATTTGAGGAGGTGATGGCTGCAATGCGGAGGATGAGTAGGGGCACGGCTGGTGGCTCGTCAGGTATTGTGCCGGAATTGGTGCTGGGTGGCGGTCTTGCTCTCCACCGGCGTATTCATTCTCTGATTTCCCAGATTTGGGCAGGTGGCTCCGTTGTTTCTGAGTGGCGCGACGCTGAGATTGTACCCATACCGAAGAAAGGCGACCTACGGTCATGTGACAATTGGCGAGGCATCAGCCTGTTGGATGTAGTCGGTAAGCTGTTTGCACGGGTTATCCAGGATCGCCTTCAGGAACTGTCCGAGGATGTGCTGCCTGAGTCACAGTGCGGTTTTAGGAAGGGATGTGGGTGCGTCGACATGGTGTTTGTGGCGCGCCAGCTAATCGAGAAGGCCATCGAACATGATACGCCACTGTATGTCATATTTGTCGACCTGAAGAAGGCTTATGACAGCATACCTCGTGAGGCGTTGTGGCTTGTCCTCGGGAAGCTCGGTATTCCACCTACCCTTCTCAGCTTGATTCGGTCCCTACATGTCGGCATGAGGGCTCGGGTTCGTATATCTGGTCGCTTGACGGAGGACATATATGTTAACAATGGTCTTCGCCAAGGCTGTACTCTTGCCCCCACCCTATTCAATCTGTATTTTGCTGCCGTAATGTCGTCTTGGCGTTCCCGCTCTTCTGTTCCCGGCGTGTCCCTGCGCTCACGCCCTGGCCGGAAGCTTGTTGGGGATCGAACAACCAAGGCGCGACTGAACACGTACCAGGTTACCGAGTCCCAGTTCGCTGATGATGCCGCTGTATACACCACATCAAGAGAACATCTGGAGACCCTGGCAAACGAGTTCATCGCCTGTGCCTCTCAGTGGGGTCTCACTGTCAGCATCGCCAAGACAAAGGCCATAGCAGTCGGCCCGGGGGACCTACAACCTGATGTCGTCCTCGATGATGGTGGGGTTGTGGAGATGGTCTCCGGCTTTACTTACCTCGGTAGTGTGGTGAGTTGCGATGGGTCACTGGACGTGGAGATCACCTCCCGCTTGGCCAAGGCATCTCGTGTGTTTGGTTGCCTCCTGACCCCGATTTTCCGGTGCCGGGGTTTATCCATCGGCGTTAAGTGCATGGTATATCGCGCTTTTGTCCTGAGCACTCTGTTCTACGGTGCAGAGACATGGGCTGTGAAGGCTACCCACGTCCATCGGCTGACCGTCTTCCATCGCTCCTGTATTCGGTCTATCCTCGGTGTATCGCGGATCCAGCAGTGGGAGGACAGGCTCACATCGGCAGAATTGGGCAGGCGATTTGGCATGTCTCTTGACATCTCCGATTTGCTCCGACAGCATCGTCTGCGCTGGCTGGGGCACATTGCCCGTATGGAGGAACACCGCACTCCGCAGCAGATGGTATTTGGCGAGTTATATGCCACTCGCCCCCGCCACGGTCCGAAGAAGCGATGGCGTGACGTTGTTGTCACTGATCTAGCTGCGGCACAGATCGGAGAGGGAGAATGGTTCCATCAAGCCCAGGATCGCCCAACCTGGAAGCGGTTGTGTCGTCAGCAGCCTCCTCCTCCCGGACCGAAAGAGTTCCGTTGCGCATGTGGCCGTCCCTTTGGCCGCATTGGGGACCTGAAGAGGCACGCCCCCCACTGCCGCGTCTGAGCCATCATCGCTACGCGATGGGCGTCCAAGGTCCAAGGTGTGTGTGTGTGTGTGTGTGTGTGTGTGTGTGTGTGTGTGTGTGTGTGTGTGTGTGTGTGTGCGTGCGTATGTGTGTGTGTGTGTGTGTGTGTGTGTGTGTGTGTGTGTGTGTGTGTGTGTGTGTGTGCGTGTGCGTGTGTGCGTGCGTGTGCGTGTGTTGAACTCCATGAACCTATCTTTGGTAGCAGTAGATTCTAATGTAGGTCAGTACTTCGAGTCAGGTTTGTACAGTTGAGACAGCATCCCAGCATGCCGATGCTAGTGATGTGTTGATTGTATGTTTCCATGCTAACTAAGTGCAAGACGCTTCTGTCACTCTCAACGTCAGATATGTGCTTCCTTGCCATTCAGTTCCATAATAATTGCACTAGGACTAGCATGTGTATATGCATACATGTAGGTGCATGAACAAGGTATGAATGGCAATTTGAGTGTAGGTGTTGACTCGTTGCTGGTGGCATATGTCATACTGACGTTGTCCTTGTCTACTGTCTTGCACTGCTCAGGACCTCTGCCGACCACTCTGGACGACTTCTGGCGTATGGTGTGGACTCAGAACTCTCGCATTATAGTCATGTTGACTCGTGTGATGGAAATGGGCAAGGTACGTATTCTGAGCGGCTGCCATGAGTCAGTCCAGTGTTAACCCAAGTCGGCAGGAAAGGCACAAGCTCATTGGTTGAGAGCAGAATCCGTCTCAGAATTATTGCCACGGTTGCTACCACTCATACACAGTAATTGCATTTTCGTAAAAATGAAACTGTTTCAAATTCTAACGGATATCTCACCCATTTGTAATGTCATTTCGACAGCAGCATGCTTTAAACACAACACTTCCATGTCACTACAGGTTTTCCCTCGTTAGTAGTTACATGTAATCCCGTGGAGTTGAAATTATTTGTCTTATAGCGAGTATTATCTACTATCCGGACGTGAATGTATGCGTTTCAGACATCAGAGGATTTATGATCATTTGTCTATTAATGAGGTTTGTCTTTTTTGAGTTCTTTATTTTCACGATGGCACCATTGCCCAATAAGAGAAAAGTTTATGAGAAGGTGAGATGCTGTGGATGGGGCTGTGGGTTATGCAGTTGGAAAGTAGTTTACATCACTTTGGATTCTACAAGTCTTGTAGCCGATGCCGTACTAACGAGGGTATACCTTTATTGTGTTTCTGGTTACAGCGCAAGTGTGAGCAGTACTGGCCTGACGAAGCACAGAAATACGGTGACATCTTGATCACACCGGTGGAGAAGACCAGCCTTGCTGAGTACACCATTCTGCAGTTCCAGATGGAGCAGGTAAGTGTGTGCACAAGTTGATTGGCCTGGTAAGGGTGCAGCCAGGGATTGGTGGCTACACCTGAACATAGTCGGAAAGTTTGGGGTGGGGGGTGGGGGTGCTGTTTGCCCCCCCCCCCTACCCCACCACCACCGCCGCCGCCGCCGCCGCCACGACAACCACCACCACCACCACCACCACCAACTGGATCCGCCTCTGCCTTTAAAAGTTGTCACTCAGAGCTGTTCCATATGCAGATGTATACTGAATAACTGTGCGCTCTTGGCATAGATTGCCAATTTGTCATCCATCACTGTTCAATATGCAAGGTCATACCGGATAGATTTGCACTGCTGGTTCTTATGTGGGCGTGTTTTGCTGTCCAATTGCATCCTTGTGATGAGGGGTACTGAGTGGAGGAAAGTCAGAGTTGTGGCGAGCTAGTCTTGTCCGCTGCCGCTCACACTACTGTTCGCCGTCCACTGTTGTGATGACTTTCGTAACATTATCTTCTGCAAAGTCTGCTGTACACTTGCTCACCCTGGATGCCGGGGAGGGGAAGGAATGGGGGATTACAGAAACTCTGGATATTATTGATGCCATATCCGGGACATCACAGGGCAGTGAGGAGTGGTATGACTGGGGTCCGGGAGTATCCCCCGGGAGAACAAGCTCGGATTCTTTGTCCAACAGGGCACGTTTTAGCACTCTTTTATTGCTTTTTTTGGATGAATTGGGTGGGCCATCCTGGACGGAAAGTGGTATGACCATGATCGTACTGTTCGCACCGTGCGTGACGCCCCTGCATGTTGTTCCTCTGTGGTGTGCTCGGCTCAGGGCGATGAAATACGTCAAATATATCATTTCCACTTCATTGCCTGGCCGGATCACGATGTACCCAAGTTTGCTACGGGCCTCCTGGGATTTCTAAAGCGTGTGCGACTGGAGCACAGCCGATGGATGTCCATTGCTCCCGACGCTCCTCTCATTATCCACTGCAGGTGAGGCAAGGGTGCTAGTTCACGTGTGGCCTTGTTCAGATCGTACTAATTCATAGAGGTCATGTGGAGAGACCGCAGTCTCTCTGGTGCCAGACATGTTTTCTGATAATTTGGCTGACTCAGTTCAAGTTTCAAGCCTTGTACGGCATACCATACTCCATCCGACTCTGCAAGTGTTCTTGTGTTTTACCTGAGGATGGGCCATGCCCAAAAATTTCGTGATTCAATGTAGCGAGGGTTTTTACCAGCAAAGAGATCACGACACACAAATGCCTGAGTATCGCCAAAGTCGCACCAACCTCTTATTCACAAGAGATCTGTGTGTGTGTGTGTCACTTTGTTTGTTTGTGTATGTGTGTGTATGTGTGTATGTGTGTGTGTATGTGTTTGTGTATGTGTATGTGTGTGTGTACGTGCGTGTGTGCGTGCGTGTGCGTGTGTTGGTGCATGCATTTTGTCTGTGTGTGTCTGCATATGTGTCACGATGTGCATCTGTGTTTTTTTGTTTGTTTGTTTTTTGTCTATGGGTGTGCCTGTATGTCTGCATGGCTGCCTGCATGTGTGACGCTGTGCAGTGCTGGAGTAGGACGTACGGGTGCCCTGATTGCCATTGACACACAACTGGACCGGGTTGCAGCAGAAACTGACATTGATATCTACAAGTGCGTACACGACATGCGCTGTCGTCGACAGCAGATGGTGCAGACAATGGTGAGAATGCAATAGTCCTGATTGGAATACCTGCTGGAGAGTGAGGGAGGGGAGGAGAAATGGGAGGGGAGGGGAGGGGAGATGGGAGGGGAGGAGAGGAGAGATGGGAGGGGAGAAGAAATGGGAGGAGAGGGGAGAAGAGATGGGAGGGGAGGAGAGATGGGAGGGGAGGAGAGATGGGAGGGGAGAAGGGAGGGGAGGAGAATGGGAGGAGTAGGAGGGGCTGTTTCGTAACCATGCAGAGTTAATACATGATTGTTTTCTCTTTTTTCACCACACAAAGCCAGTGACATGTTTGCTGTTTCGTAACCATGCAGAGCCAATACATGTTCATTCATGATGCTGTACTGGAGGAGATCCTGTGCGGTTCAACGGCAATCCAACCGCAGGATCTGCGCATTCGCATCAAACGTCTCGGCAAGCAGGAAGATGGCGCGCAGGAGACCATGGCTGCACAGCTTTTATCCGTGAGTACAACCAGGCACATGCATGTATCTGTATGTTGTACAGGACTAGCATTAGGTTCCTGATTTTTAAGAGTACGTGACTCAAGTACTAGTAGCTAGCTCAGGTAGCTGATTTACAATGCTTCATATGGGGCACCAGGCTTTCTTCCGGATCAGAGCATCGCTTTATTCATGGAACACTGTGCCAAATGGACCCTGCAGCTTATAGAGTGGTGGTGTATGATTTTGTGGGCAAGCTTCTATGCCAACACACACTGATTTCGCATGCAGTACTACGTAGAAGGCTCCTTATCTGGGCACGTTTGGGACCAGGCACTACTTGCAACTACTGAGAATTTCCCTGCAATGAAAATCATTCTTGTTTGTACCGGTATGCAAGTAAAAAAATTGTTCATGCCGAGATCAATATTTTAAATGCACGATGTAAGTTAATGATAGAGCATTAACTGGCCAAAAGCCTCGGAGAGGGTCCCTGTTTTAAGCTCTGGTGGTGGCAGTCATGTTTCCGACTTTTCCGGTTTCAATTCCCGCAAACTATGACTGTCGGTGCTGTATTGTGTTGAAAGTCCATTCGCATCTCAGTCAGAGGGGTCAGATGGGTACTGGGCAGAGAGGAGTGCCTATAATAAGGGAGTTCAGCCTCATGTCAGGTACAAAAGGAATACAAACTGAAATGCCTCCGACAGGGTTCGTTAATAAGCTGAAGAGGCTCTGGCTGTGGAAAATGTGGCACCTCGGTTGCCATCAATCGGTCTGATAGAATCCCCGGTCTTCTTGCCCCGACTTCTGGGATACAATGGCAGCAATAACATAGTGTTTGAACACAGTAGATCTGTACTTGGGGGGGGGGGGGGGGTGGGGGGCTTGGCCTTCTCCTGGAGCTAACATGTCATGCAGTCTCAACAGAAGCTGATAGTCCTACTATTTCACTGTGTCCTCCCATGCTGCAGACATTGGCCAGCATCAGTCCTCAAGCATCACAGGAGAACTGCGCCGCAGGCATGCACGAGGAAAACCGATCAAGGAACAGAGACATGAACAGACTTCCACGTAAGTCTGCTAACTTAGTGCAAGTGATGCCCCCGGTGTCAGGGTGACTGCCCATGGTACTGACCTGTCATGGTCTTTGAGTGCAGGTGTTCCCTGAAACCAGGGTGATGTCATGGTCTTTGAGTGCAGATGTTCCCTGAAACCAGGGTGATGTCATGGTCTTTGAGTGCAGGTGGTCCCTGAAACCAGGGTGATGTCATGGTCTTTGAGTGCAGGTGGTCCCTGAAACCAGGGTGATGTCATGGTCTTTGAGTGCAGGTAGCCTCAGAAACCAGGGCGAACCTAGCATATTACACGCATTTGCGTATTACACCCATAATAAATTTGTGCTGCAGTACAGTGTGTGGATGTGCATTTGTGTGTGTTCTTTTCTTGCATATGCACTGTGTATCGTGTGTGTTGTTGTTGCTGTGGCTGCTCCTGTCATTGTCGCTGCCGCATTTGTTGTCGTTGTTGTCGTTGTTGTGGTTGTTGTGGTTGTTGCCGACGTTGTTGTCGTTGGCATTGCCGTTGTTGTGATTGTTGTTGTTACTTGTTCTGCAGTCGATTCATCTCGTGTGGTGATTGTTGGAGCTAGTGACCTGGCTGAGAACCAGCCTGAGGACGCAGTACCACCTGGTCCTGTCTACGTCAATGCCAGCTATGTTGATGTAAGAAGAATGCATGGTGCTAGTGTAACGTATCGTGCTTACAAGTTGCCTACACCTTGACTCATTTGCGTTATGTTCACATTTACATGCGTCTCACCTTGCACACTTCACTCTCACTGTCACTGTGCGCAACTTTGAACTGTTGAGTGGGAGAGCTTGTATAGCCACGCACAAATACGTCTTGGTAACTCAAATATGGAGTGGTTCCGGTTCACGGAACGACATTGCACTTGTTACTCGAAAGGATTAGGTGACTTGAAAAGGAGTGTCACCAGAAAACCTTATTTGAGACAAGTTCTAGTTAGTTGAGACAAGTAGAGACAAGTAGAGACAAGTGAAGCATGCAAAAGGGGAAAGGCAGCAAAAAAGGAGCCACAGGCTCGCTGCGCATGCTCCGGGCTGAGAGCTGCAAAACGGTGCACGCGATGCGTGCAGCAAGACATCAGCATGACGTCAACATGATGTAACACATAAACAAATAAAGACATAATGAGCGTAACGCGGATTCGTGATGCATATTCACGACACTCCCCGGGCATTGGCCGGAGAACAGAATTAACCATAATTAATAACAAGGAGAAATTTCACACAAAACATGTGGAAAGATAACTGAAGAGCATAAAGAATGCGAGAGCAATGAGAGCGAGAGGGAGAGGGAGAGAGAGAGAGAGAGAGAGTTAAACACGGCCATCGGCGATCAAATCCTGCAAGTTGGACTGAAACTTGCTGGCAGCGGCTCGTGTCGGTCTTCGTACGACTGCAACGGGAGTGCTAGTCTTCTGAGCTGGGGTAGCTGAGGATTCTGAGGAACTGTTGGTCTCCTGAGCTGGGGTACCTGGGGATTCCGAGGTACTGCTGGTCTCAAGCGGACACAGTAAGCTTACTGGCCGCTTGACGGTGCGTTTGTCCGAAGTGAGGACGGTGGCGGAGCGAATGTTGCCATCGCTGCTGGTGTGTACTTCTTGGATTCGTCCAAGGCGCCAGTGGCCGCGAGGCAATTCCTCCTTGATGAGGACAACGTCAGCAGGCTTCGGAAACGTTGAGGATCGAGTCCTTGACTGCTTGAATGATGACGTGTGGGCTTCTCGCAGACTGAGGAGGTACTCGTTCCTCCAGGTGAGCCAGAACTGATCAAGGTGTCGTTGGCCCTTCTTCCAAAGGTCCAACAGGCTGTCTGCAGAGGAATTGATAGGCTGGTAATCCGGGTCGGTTGGGTCGTTGCTGACCGTGAAGAACCCCTGTGTGGCAGACAGGCTGATAAAATGACCAGGCGTCAGGACTGTGCACTGTTCTTCGTCGACATAGACTAGCGGCCGAGAATTGACGACAGACTCAACTTCTGGCAGGAGAGTGGCGAGTTGGCTGGTTGTGAGGAGGCGTCTCCCGATGGTCTTGCGCATGGAGCGTTTGACAATACCCACAAGCCTTTCATACATTCCACCCATCCACGGAGAGTTGGCAACGATGAAGTGCCACTGGATCTGATGGCGGCTAATGTAGGACGTAACACTGGTGTCCACCACAATGTTGCTCCAGGCGATGTCAAGAGCGGACTTGGCCAGCTTAAATTGGGGAGCGTTGTCAGACACAACTAGCTCTGGCGTGCCACGGCGGGCGACGAAACGTCTCAATGCGAGCAGAAACTCGGCAGCTGTCATATCGTGGACTGGCTCCAAATGAACGGCTCTGGTCACCATGCACGTGATCAGGCAGACCCATGCCTTAGCGGTTTCTGACTGTGTACGGACGAGGACTGGGCCAAAGTAGTCCAGGCCGATGTGTGAGAATGGTCGCGCTTGGGTCACTCTGGTAGAAGGTAGCGGACTCATCTGAGGTGTCTTGTATGGCGCGCCTTCGTAGCGAATGCACGTCTGACAGCGGCGCACGAGGGCCTTTACAGCTGATCTGCCTTTCGGGATCCAAAACTGATATCGGACACGGGATAGTGTGTGCGCTACGCCGCCATGCATGACCTTGAGGTGGCAATCACGTATGATCAGGTTGGCAATGGCGTGTTCCTTGGAGATCAGGACGGGAAACCTCGATTTGGAGCAGAGGTCAGCATTCTCCAGTCTTCCACGGCATCTCAGTACTCCGTTGTCGAGCACTAAGTTGAGCTTAGTTGCCAGCGGATGTTGCTTCCCACTGGACAGAGCGGTGATAACATCTGCATAGTGTGCAGACTGGCTGTGGCTGATCCAGACTTGCTCTGCTGCTTCGATTTCTCTAGGCGTGAGAGGTCCAGATGGAGTTGGTTTCTTCCGCAGCCTACAGAGGAAACGAAAGCAAAGTGCAGACACACGCACTAAAGAGTCGAACGACGAGAAGTCGTTCACAACAATGCCATATGGGAATACATCAGATTTTTTATTTGTCTGTGAACCCTGACCAAATGGCTGACCCCCCGACCCCTTTGAGGTGACTTCCGGAGGACCCTCCGCCGGCGCAACAGTGACGGTTGCTGCAGTGGTGCCTTCAATCGGCAGGCTGGGGCCGTTCCACCAGGTGTCGCATTTTAACAAGGCTGCCGCGCTCAATCCACGGGATGGCAGGTCGGCTGGATTCAGCTTTGTCGGGACGTAGTGGTGGAGAACGTCTGGAACGGCTGCGATGGCGTTGACGCGGTTCTGCTCAAAGACGGGGAGCTTCGTGGACTTGAGCCAATGGAGTACAGTCGTTGAGTCGGTGTACAGATGAGTGGCTTGGAACTGGATGTCCAGTTGCTTGCGTAGATACACGATAAGGCGAGATCCTAGGCTTGCCGCCATCAACTCTAACCGTGGGATCGTTTGACCCTTGACGGGAGACACCTTCGTCTTGCTGAAGATGATGTGCCGCTGATTCTTGTCACCGACAGTGCTTTCCAAGTACGCAACGGCAGCATAGGCGATCGCTGACGCATCGCAGAAGACATGCAACTGATACGACGGACTCTTACATGTGGGTACACCGACGTAGCGCAAGATCGGATAGCTGCTAGACTCGTCAAGGTCGGCGGCTATTGGGTGCCAGCGACTGAGGACGTCGGAGGGCAGTGGGTCATCCCATGACACAGCAAGCTTCCAGATATCTTGCATAAGAACCTTCGCTCTGATGGACACGGGGGCGAACAAGCCAAGCGGGTCGAAGAAGCGAGACAGTGCCTGTAGAACCTGGCGTTTCGTAGTGACAACAAGGTTAGCTGCATTAGGCGACTGTACGGACAACACATCCTCTCTGGGGTCCCAATGGAGACCAAGGCATTTCTCGCGAGTGCTTCTTGAGCGATCGTGTTCTGGGATCTTGTCCAAAACCTCGGAAGAGTTTGATGCCCACTCTCTAAGGTTCATGCTGATTGCGGAGAACGTCGCCTTTGCTGATTGATAGTGAGCGACAGCATCGCTGATGGTGTCCTTGCCCAGGATGATGTTGTCTACGTACGTGTTTCGGAGAATGTCGTCTGTCTCCGGTGAACAGGTCTGCGTGAGGTGGTGCTTGATCGTTGCAGACAGCAGGAAAGGGCTGGAAACAACACCGAAAGGGACTCTACAGAAACGCAGAGTTTGGAGATTGCTGTAGTTGACTGGTTGGTTGGGGTCATCCAACCACAAGAAACGAGTGACATCACGATCGGCTACGTTCAAATTCATCTGTAAGAACGCCTTCTCGATGTCACTACAGACGGCAATAGGGTGCATGCGGAAACGCAGGAGAATGCCGCAGAGATCAGGGATCATGCACGGCCCAGGGTACAGACAATCATTGAGACTGGGCGAGGTCTTCGATACACGAGCGGATGCGTCGTACACGACACGGATCTTGGTGGTGCTGCTGGACAGCTTGAGCACACAGTGATGTGGCAAGTAGTGGATTGGATGCGAGTTGTCTCTCTGGCTGGGACAAGCAACGCGTTCGATGATACCAAGTGATAGTTGCTCTTCAAGTACCTTGCTGTACTTGACGAAGGTATCAGGCTCGTGACGGAGACGTTTAATGAGTGACTTCAAACGTCCGAAAGCAAGTGGAAAGTTGTTTTCCAAAGGCGGATGTTGTTGTCGCCAAGGCCACCCGACGGTGTACCGTCCGTCCTCAAACACGACCGATAGGAGGAAGTCGTCATACGCATGATCGTTGCTGGGGCGTGTCTCACTGAGAGAGTCGAAATCTTCAACAGCCCAGAAGCGCTCAAGGTCAAACGAGGGATCTTCTCGTCGATGACTTGCTACGGCTAAAGTGGTGTTGCTCTCGATTACCGAACAGGCGTGCTCAGTTGCTACGGTGCCGGCGCAAACGAAACCAAGTGACGAGTCCAAAAGCTGCAGGCCATCGGGAAAGGAGATGCGGTCAGTGCCCAGGATCTTGTAGTAGTGATCAAGACCGATGAGGATGTCGATACACAGGCGATCGTTGGATGACGTGAGCGGCTCCGCAAGAGGAAGGGTGTTGAGGCTCGGGTGTCTGTTGGTGTCCAAGGGCACGCGCCATATCGGTGAAGTGATTTGGGGAATCACATTGGCGGACAGCGGAAGGATAGAGTCATTCTTCAGTTTGAGATTGACCTCGACGCGTGGGTACTGAGACGTGTTCCTCGATGCACTACCGAAAGTAGAGAGGGCAATGTGATCTTGACCTAGAACACTGAGGTTGGCTTTCGCCTGGAGCGCCTGCGTGACGTACGACCGGCAAGAGCCACTATCGAACAGTATACGTGCAGACAGCGTGGTCGGGGTACCGGAAGATTTGGACACTACATCTACAACTGCGGTTTGCATGACAACGGACTGATTGTCGCCTGCGACTGTGGTAATGGCAGGACGTGGCTGGAAAGGTGCCGCGTTGGCACACATTGCGGAGCTTGGGTGTGCACCGAATTTCACGGGACACAGACTGGAGTGGTGGTCAGGCTTACGACAATAGAAGCAAGGCTTCTGCAGACTACATGACGAAACACTGTGCCCTGGCCGTAGGCACCGTTGGCACTTGTCGCCTAGGCGTGGTTTCCTTGTTTCAAGAGTGCTATACTTGGAACACATGTCGGAGTAGTGACTTTCCCTGCAGAAAGCGCAGACTTTCTTTCTTGGCTGTGACTGGCGACTCGACTCGCCGACAAGAAGTACGGACGACTTATGTACGCAAGACGGCTGTTCATGTTTGCTACTGGCGGCATGACTGGACTGGCGCTCGGCTGTCTCCTGCGCTACTATATACGCACACAGTTTGACTCTCAGCTCGGCGACAGACCATGGATCGATGCCTTTCTGCAACTCAAGTTGCGCAAGTACGTGACGCGGAAGCTTGCTGGTCATCAGTGAAATGAAGATCGGTTGGTCAGTGTCTTCTTCAAGAGCGTTGAGACTGCGTAGATGTAGTTCTACCGTATCGTACAGCTTACGGAGCGAGGACGGCTTGTTGGTTGCCGGTGGAGTTTCCATCAGGGCGACATGGTGAGCATTAACCTGCACCTGCGTGTTGCCATAACGCTCGTCGAGCAGGCCAAGAGCAACAGCATAATTAGCATCTGACAGAGACAAACCAGAAATGGTGTCGAGTGCATTGTGTGTCACATGCTCCTTTAGGTAGGAAAGCTTCTGTACATCGCTTAATCCAGTGTGTTTGTGTACGGATGCCATGAACATGTCGTGGAAAGACTTCCATTGCAGGATGTCACCGTTGAATTTAGGTAAACCTAACTTTGGTAAATTGACAGTGGACTTGTGAGATGCTTGAGTGGTGAGTGATTCACTATGCTGTTGTAGCAGAGATTGAGTTTGTTCCTGTGTTTGACGATGAATGGTGAGTAACTCTTTCATCTGGCTTTGCATTAGCTTGACAACTGAGTCGTCGTCCGATTTGTTAGTACTCGACTCTGGAGAGGTCTGACAAACTGCTGCTGATTTCAGTTGAGAAATTCGGAATTTGAGCTTTTTGATCACGCTCATAGCTTCAAACTGGAAGTCCAGATTATCGTCTGCTTCCTGTTTACAAGCAGCTTCGTCAGAGCTCTCCAGGGCGGAGGAATCAACACAATTTGACAAAAGCTCACAGACCTCATCAAATGCTACGACATCGGACTCTAAAGATGCACATGTTTCACTTAGCTTTTCTGCTGTTGCAGATGAGGGAGCTCCAGACAATAATGCGTTGCCGTCATCGAGGCATTGCTGGATGCTCTTCTGCAGCCGAAGTATCTTGCCGCGATACCGCTTAGTTGATGCCGGATTAGGAGCATCGGCACTCGAAGCCTTTTTTGGTGGCATTCCCGGGTTTCGGCACCAAGTTTGTGCGCAACTTTGAACTGTTGAGTGGGAGAGCTTGTATAGCCACGCACAAATACGTCTTGGTAACTCAAATATGGAGTGGTTCCGGTTCACGGAACGACATTGCACTTGTTACTCGAAAGGATTAGGTGACTTGAAAAGGAGTGTCACCAGAAAACCTTATTTGAGACAAGTTCTAGTTAGTTGAGACAAGTAGAGACAAGTAGAGACAAGTGAAGCATGCAAAAGGGGAAAGGCAGCAAAAAAGGAGCCACAGGCTCGCTGCGCATGCTCCGGGCTGAGAGCTGCAAAACGGTGCACGCGATGCGTGCAGCAAGACATCAGCATGACGTCAACATGATGTAACACATAAACAAATAAAGACATAATGAGCGTAACGCGGATTCGTGATGCATATTCACGACAGTCACACCTGTACATTAGCACCAGAATACTAGGTTGACTACCTAAAGGCTCCTGCTTGGGTTCTCATCATTCTTCTCCGATGCTAGTCAAGACTTGACATGGCGTCAGACGTGGGAGTTCCAACCCACGCCTGCATAAGTAGGCATGGAGTATAGAGGGGGGTATGAAAGTATGGAATCAAGCAAGAGTATGAGACTCTGAGGCATGGCTGATCAAATACGAGTATGATTGAATGTTTAAAAGTGTATGCGGGATGTGGTTGACTGAATAGTTTAGGAATCATGAAATGATTTTGAAAGAAGACTTAGTCGGAGGGAAACATATTAGCACAGAAGGAGACGAAGCCAGTTGTAAATCTGACGAGGCCTTTCGTTGTGCTTCACCACATTATCACCGTCTATTGATTTGAGAAGCAATGGTACAAAAGGCCTCATCAGATGTTCAACTGGCTTCGTCTCTCCGTGTGCTAAGAATCATTGAATGTTTCAACGCATGACATGTCTTTGTGCATGGGTAGTGAACGACTCTTGCCTACTGGTGTGTGCGTGTGTCTTGTGCAGGGTCTACACAACAAGGGTGTGTTCATAGCTACGCAGGGACCACTCACCAGCACTGTCGTCGAGTTCTGGGCAATGGCCTGGGAGAACTTCACACACAGCATTGTCAACCTGACACAGCTGATGGAACATGACAAGGTGTGTATACTCGGACCGATACGATTACATGTATACTACAGTGGTGCCAGGCAAGTGAATTCCGACCACTGATTTCCGTGCTCGAGTGCAGCACCGATTCTAGCCGTCTCTATTTCGTAGCGTACTAGTAACTAGGTCTTTCAGTGTGAGTGCACCACCCCAGGTGTCGGATTTCAGTTGCCAGCACTTTAGGTTCAATCCTAAAGTCCTGCTTGGCAGTAGAAGGATTTGCAAACCATGCTGCGGCACACAGTCAATTGGGAACGCATGCCCTAAGATAAGAGTGTTGTGAATGGAACTTTCAGTCTCCGGCCACTTTGTAGTCGGTCCGATCAACTCACCTCTCATCACTTTTGGCGCTGCATCGGTACATTGACGCTTAACTCGAGGATGGTGGAAATGCTTCGGATGCGGAAAAATCAATTCGACTGAGTCTCGTTGAGATTTGGTATTCCACCTGTAATGGCACCTTTGGAGTTCACCATTTCATTCACAGCACTTTATGCAACTAAAGCCATAGTTGGTGTTCCACCTGTAATGGCGCCTTTGGAGTTCACCATTTTCATTCACAGCACGTTATGTATTGTAACTAAAGGCATTATCTAAATATGTACGGGTGTGCATGTCTTCAGATCAGAGACTGGTAATACACGTGCATGCCTGCCGACTTTCTGTGTGTGCAGGAGATGTGCGCCCGCTACTGGCCCGAATCAGGCTCCGCCACATATGGACACTTCGAGACCAGTGTGGAGTCCGAGGAGAAGTACGACGACTACAGCATCATCAAACTGAGTGTGACCAATACGAAGCAAAAGGTGAGAGACACTCGGATGGCATCTGCTCACACCTGATGGGGGCGATTTAACCTTTTTGGCCACATGGATTTACAGCTTTATTAGCACTGACTTGTAATGCGGAGCACGCCTTTCTGCTATTCTCTCACATTTCTGTACTTGGATCATTCAGATATTTACGTGTGACCTAATTGCTGTGTGACTGTTCCCACGAGGACAAAGTATACACCATCATAATAAGTATGTATTCACTTGGATCACTCATATAATTTTATTTTTTTACATGTGGCCTAATTGCTGTGTGACTGTTCGTAGGAGGACAATGTGCGCACCATCATAAGTATTTGCCATGGCTGGCTATAATCGCCCTCACCTCCTCCTTGATTGGCCTTGGCCATGAGTGTGTGCGTAATAATAATAATTTCTTCACTTAAATCACTCATTCTAATTATTTACATGTGGCACAATTGCTGTGTGGCTGTGCGCAGGAGGACAATGCACGCACCATCACCCTGTTCCACTACCGGACTTGGGAAGAGCAAACATGTCCGCCGTCACCTGGATCAGTGCTGCAGCTCATCGAGCGCCTTCTCAAGAACCAACAGCAGACTGGAAACAAGAAGATCATTGTGCAGTGCAGGTGAGTAGGTAGTCATGGTCACAGGTTTCAACATGGCCGATCTGTGTTGAGTACTGCATATGGCATACCTGCCGCCCATCCCGATTTAGCATGGACCGTTCCGATATCGAGGGTGGTAATAGGCACCCAGAAGTGCATTGGTCACATGCCTCACAGCTACGTTTGTATGCATGTTCATAGCTAGGTATGTCATTGTCCCGATCTCAGGTTTGCAAAGGTTGGCAGGTATGATATGGGTACACTGGTTTGGCCAGTAGACATAGGTGTTCCAGTATGCACTAGACAGATGTGGAATGTGTGTCCTGCAGCGATGGCTGTGGCCGCAGCGGTGCCTTCATCGCGCTGTATCGCAGCTTGGAGCGCATGAAGCTGGAGAATGTGGTCGACGTCTTCCAAACAGTCAAATCGATGAGAACCCAGCGGCCGCACATGGTTTGCACCGAGGTTAGTAGGTTGTAGAGTGGTGTGACATCTTTTTGTAATATGACATAGATGACTCTAATTATTTGTACGGAAAGTGACCATGATCATCTTTTTGTCATCTGACTAAGTTTGTGTCGAAAGTGATGATGACATACAGACCGTGAAACCCGGCAACAAGGCCACATCATGTAACACATAGATGTAGACGCTGACAAAGCCCCAGGCGTGGGAAGTTACACTCATCATGCTGGACTGCATTTCTTGATGTTGTGTAGTGTTAGCCACGGTTGCTGTGGCTGCTGATGTTTCAAATCTTTATTCTCATGATAGCCAGTGGCCAATAAGAGATATTAGTGTAAGAAAGGAGAAAGAGTGAGGAAGAATTGGGTGGGCAGAGCCTAGGGGTTAATGACTACTTAAGTGTGCGGCAGGGGTGGTCGCTACACGAGCATACAGAGTTGTGCAACAGCAGGGATATCTGGGATTTGAAGAGAGTACGAGAAGGGATTTCGCGAAGCTGGGTGGGCAAGCAATTAAAGTAATGAAGGGCCTTGTACAGGGGAGAATGGAGACAGCGGTCAGTCCGCGGAGTTGGCAAGTGCCAAGTACGAGCGACGTAAATGATACGAAGGTTGCACGCTGCTAGCAGTATGCAGCGAGAGTATATGCGGTGGGGCATAAGTGTGGCGCAGAGAATGCGCGAAGAGTATATGTTTAACTTTAAAGCGTGAAAATAATGTTGGCCATTTGATGCGATGCAAAAGGTGGGAGTGTTCTAAGTGTGTGTAAAGGGGAAAAAAAAAATTCACGGTTCGCGTGAGACTCGGCCAAAGGCCCAGTTTTCCGCATCCGCAGGAACGCCACCACCCTCTTGGATCAAGGCGCAGATGCAGCTCCTAAGCGGTGGGAGGTGAGTAGATCAGACCCACCACAAAGTGGTCAAAGACCGAAATCCCATTCACTGCATCCATGTTTCCCTCGTGCCAGGCCACGAGTTCCCAATTAACTGTGGGTCGCAGCACGGCTGGAAAAAATCCTTCCGCAAAGGGGAAGGTGGAGACATATTCTGGCGGCTTTGCGCTGGAGTCGTTCTAGCCTGTCAAGGGAAGTGTGTGACAACGCTGTGAGAGCATTGCTCGCATATGAGAATATAGGTAGTATGTATGTCTGATAGATGTGAGATAAAGAATCACTGGTGAGTGTAGACCTTAGTCTAAAAAGAATATTGAAAGACTTGAGTGATTTTTTGACTATGTATTCAACATGCTCCGGCCAACGGAGGTCATGCTGAAAGATTATTCCGAGGTGTTTGTGTTATAATAATGTTGGCCATTTGATGCGATGCAAAAGGTGGGAGTGTTCTAAGTGTGTGTAAAGGGGAAGGTGGAGACATATTCTGGCGGCTTTGCGCTGGAGTCGTTCTAGCCTGTCAAGGGAAGTGTGTGACAACGCTGTGAGAGCATTGCTCGCATATGAGAATATAGGTAGTATGTATGTCTGATAGATGTGAGATAAAGAATCACTGGTGAGTGTAGACCTTAGTCTAAAAAGAATATTGAAAGACTTGAGTGATTTTTTGACTATGTATTCAACATGCTCCGGCCAACGGAGGTCATGCTGAAAGATTATTCCGAGGTGTTTGTGTTTTTGTGCTACGGTAAGCGGACTATTCCTGAGGGTGATCTGGGGTAGCTGTTCAGGGGGGGGGGGGGGTATTGTGGTAGAACGGGAGGATGACTGTTTTCTTTGTGTTAACCAGCAGGTGCCATGTTGTCCACGCCGTTGATAAACTTGTTATTGGTGTTGCTGCTGCATCTGCTGCTGCTGTTGCTGGTGCTGCTCTTGTTCCCGTCCACACTGCTTTTGTATTTGATTTCAGGATCAGTATCGGTTCATCCATTCAGCTGTTGCTGGCTATCTTTCAAGCCTTGAAGACAACGGTTACGATAACTTCAAGGTCTAACTCACTGCGCACTCTCTGCGTAGAGTTCACCGTACTCACTGTGTATTTTCTTCGTAGACTTCACCGTTCCAAAGTAGCGCCATGCTACCAGCGTCCTCAGCGATCCAACCATTATTCAGTTTCTTATTCGCATTCTCACCTTCTTGTACATGCTCTCTTCGTCCATTTTTCTCAATATTTCGACAGTTTTACTTTCCCCCGGCCCTCATCCTCTTCTTCTTTTTCTTGTTTTAGTTTCTACGCATTTTTTGGTTATGGACCACTTCCCTCTTATGGCTGAGCTAAGATATACCATGCATCCAACCATGCATGCTCCCGTTGATCCGCGCGCGACGTTAGAATGTGAATGAAAGAAGAAAGTTTAGGTGCTGTGAAACTATCCCTCTCCTTACCCTGTTTATGGATCCATTCCCTCCATCATGCTATTGCCGTATTTGCTGCATGGCCCATCAAGGGAAACCCCCTACCAGTTCAGTATTGTTTTTGTGCCCACACTGCTTCCATCACAATATCTGCCACCGTTTCAGTACCATCATATTACATGTGTTTCGTATTACACCGTATCCCTTT
This sequence comes from Sycon ciliatum, assembly GCF_964019385.1. NCBI lineage: Eukaryota > Metazoa > Porifera > Calcarea > Leucosolenida > Sycettidae > Sycon > Sycon ciliatum. Next base: position 25,542,856 of record NC_088654.1, read on the forward strand.
TCTGCATAGTACTGGGCGCATGAGGCAGCTCCTGCTCTCCCCTGCAGGCCTGAGCGCCACACATGGCATCGATCAGTGCATAAAATAAATTTAATTGAACAGGCGCCAATGCCTCTAATTAACTTTACGTGCATACTGATTTGCTTCATTCCTTCTGCTGCTTGCAATAAAGTGCATGACTGTATTTTCATTCTTCAAAAATGTGCATGTTGCTGGTACCACCGGTGACCTTGGCAAGGAATTCGACAATATCGATACCGCTGGTCACTCAACCAAGTTTCTTCTTTGCCGCTGTTTCTCCGTTCTGCAGCAGAGCAGAGCTGAAGTAATGCTGCCGAGTGTCTTATGCTGTATACATGTATGCATGCAGATTGTCTCCATGATACTTTCATGCTCTGGCTTCTTCATCTCTAAACCACTTGATCAAAGTTTCATATTTGCAAGCTTCTCATTTTACACTTTCCTCTTCTGTTTGAAAATAATGATAAGGTCATGTATGTCACCCAAGTGCACTCGGCCTCATATCAGGCCAATGATGTAGTTTGTGTCTGTGGGACTGGCAGCAGTGGAGCCAAGCCTGGCAACGCAGTCGCAGGTACCCCTACTACCCCAACGGTATGGCTGGGCGGGAAAGCGACGAGTCACCCCAGAAGCAACGACTCCCTATACACGACTGTAGTCTACAAAACGCTAGTCTACGGACTCAATGTCGTTGACCCAGACCGGACAACGGGTTGGAGTCGAAGAACTCAGGCGCTAGATTCGTAGTGGTCTACCGACTCGAGTTAGCGTCTGTGCTGTGTTCTTCGACTCCCAGTGTCCCACCTCATGTCCGGTTAGCTAATTAGCCTCACAGTGTCACACCAGTGACACCACCAACGTCGCGCCTCAGTACGGATACCGATACCCATCAGCTGAATACTGTCCTACACCTCCTCTGTAGCTGCATGTCTCGCGTCTTATGGGGTATTCACACGACAGGCAAATCCAGGCGGAACTACCAGTCATGTCATGTCATGTCAGTTATGGTAAATCTACACGTCTGCAAACCTAGCACGAACAGTTCACCAGCAACACTCCAAGACACAAGCAGTACTACTCTCGACAAGCTCGTTTCCTTCCAAAAGCTCACTTGGTTTCTGACTTCGCACCCATCGATCTCTATCACCACTCCAGTAACCATGGTAACGTGTAGATCTACAATCGTTTTAAAAAGTGCAACCGATATCGATCTGTTCACCTCTCCCTCTGACCGAATTCGCACCTCCGCTACAACTCGTAGTTGCGTCTGGTTGGGCCCATTACTGCCACAACAGTCAACACCAGATTGCCAGACCGTCTAGCCTCTACTCTAGGGCTTTTACGACTCCCTGGTCAGCACCAGGGAGTCGTATAATTATTATGTACGACTCCCTGGTCAGCACCTCCATCCCACACTCATTCCGGTTGTGTCAGTTTTTCGCACAAAGAGGTGCCCCCCCCCCCCCGAGTTTTGGCGGCACTCCCTGGCATCGATCATCCCAGTGCAGTGCCGGCGGCCGCAGAACGTTCGTCTCAGTTCCGACAAGCCTAGGCTTGCAAGCAGAACAGCTCGGTGTACAGCTCGGTGTTCTGGCTGCTGTTCGCTGCGTCGTTGACCGAAGTCGTCGCTGTACTGTGTACTTACCTGTATCGGTAAGCGGTGTAGAGGGCAGTATAGTAGTGGGGAATTCATGTCCTGGACTTCAAATTATGCGCGAAAAGGGACACGGAAGTAAGTTCCATTCAGCCCAGCCAAGCTGCAGCATTGTAACTTCTGCTCCGACGGTGACGGTGACGATGGCGGAGCTCTTGACACCGAAGTCGCGGCTATGGGAGTCGAGGCTTCGACGGACAACAACCGAACAAGGCCAAGAAGTGGCCTGTCACCGTAGCCGGTAGTGAGTACTGTACATCGCGGACAAGAGGACAACGACCCGTACTCGTAGCGACCCTGCTATTTCCGGTGGCGTGTCAACGACAGATCCCTGACTCCTCCTGACTCCTGACTCCTGACTCCTGAGCGAAAGCCTCAAATATCTCCGAAGAGGAACGGGTGACTGCATGGTAGAGAGCGGACGAAGCGGTTCACGGTGAGTTGGTGCGTATAAGGCCGAGCCAATCAATGATAGCTAGCAGGGCCGTAGCTACCCGCAGCACCCGGGTCCGGCTTATTTCGAAAAAGTAACAGTTGACCCGCTCAACTGGTGCAAAACATTGTAGTGTAGTTTTGTCAATACTAGTAGTGCTCATTTCCGGGTCAACAATCCCACTTGGCCTAGGCTAAAGACTAAGTCACGGTCCTACGGCCCTGGCATAGCCATTTTGGGGATACTCAAGAGTAGATCTACTAAAGTTGTCGCAAAAAAATCCTGCCAATGCCATGAATACAGTGTCACTGGTATGGTACGCGTTCACCGGCGCGGCGGTTCTTCATGGTGGTATGCGTGCATTTACCGCAGTCAGTACCAGCACAGCACTGAGCAGTCGGGGATCGGCGCTGCACTCTGCCTAGCCCTAGGCCCTTGCCTAGCCTGCTGCAGTCGTACTGCATACGGCCCATGCACCGCACAGCATGCCGGTAGCTTAGCATAGCTTTGGCTGGATTTTTTTTGGCGACGACTGTAGTATGTCGCCACTGCTACTAGCCCGGCTGTCATGCAGAAGGGTGTGTGGGGGGGGGGGGGTTACTGTACATTTGAAAGGGCAGGGTTGTCTGCACTGCTTTGCTTTACATGCCTGTTTCCTTTTTCCTGGTGCGTGCTCGTGGCATTGAAACCGAGACCTTTGGTCGGTGGAGCCCCTGGAACCTCACCATCACTGCTGCCCAGTGCAGCCCCTACTCAGTAGCTGTTTGTTTTTGTCCACATAATTATTTATTTTACGAGTTGGGTTTGTGAATAATAAAAATAGGTAAAAAAAAAAACTACCCAAACGCCCACTAAGGCTAAGGTCCTGTCGCCTACTGTGCTGCTCGACTGATGATGAAATCCGATCGCGTAAGTCAAGTTAGTTTGTCAGTCAATTTAGCGCCCAGCACCAGTTCACCATCCCAGTTTTTGCAGTGCGTGGCGTGACACTGACTCGATCAGATTCCATTGAGTGGCACTGTATGATAGGCTAGAACTACACAGCTCCAGTCCCTCCCCTGTCATCAACCTTCTGGGAACTATCACACTACTATTAGTAATTACACATACATGTAAGCCTGGTCCAACTGTCGGGGTGTACAGGACCAGATCACATTCACAAATTTAATCAGGATAATAGGAGTCTCCTGGGGGAGGCTTGCAGTCAGCGGGAAGGATCGGGTCTTTCCGTGGTCAGCAGGGAAGAGGGGGGAGGAGGGTTAGGCCTGATTCATACTTCACTTCGCGTATACGGAAGGGAAACACTGGCACGATGGGCCAAACAAGTTAAGCTCGACTAGAGAGGGCCTCAGCATCTGCTCCAGAGCCAGATCAGCGCCCCGGTTATGGATCAGTACTTGGACCGCTTGGAAAAAGAACACCGCACAAGTTGGGACTCAATCGGGGAGTCCTAAGACCCCCCGAAGTACGATCGCCGCACTAGATTGCAGGGATGAATTTATCCTGTATCGCATCGAAGTTTGCGAGGCGAAATCGATCTACTGCTACTCAAAAGTCACCGTGACTCGCAGAAAACTGCGATACAAAGAGTAACATGCATACTGTGCAGTGTATGTGGTGCAGGTACTCTCAACCTGCGTAAACCTGTACGCTTCAGTCGTTTTCTACAAATGGGCTTTCAGGCATTACTCTCAACAAGGACAATCTGGTAAACGCCCAACCTTCAAAGAACAAATGCTAATCAAAATCAAAGACTGCTACACAATTGTGATTTTGTATAGCAGAAACTGCTATGCAATAATATTACAGTAAAAATGCATCCCTGGAATGTACCCGGGACTGACCCGGTTGCAAGAGTTGTGCCAGGTACACGTGTACCCGGTTGGTTTGAAACCCTAGAGCCGATACGCACTGGGCTGGGACGGCGAGGCTGAGTGGTTTCGTGCCATAGTCCCCACGCTGCATTTGTACACACCGATCGGTCCAGGTTTCCCTTGCAGCAAATGCAGTCCTTCCGTACATGTTTTACGGGGTCATTGCATCAACTTTCCTTCCAACGTTATCACACACATGCACACACCTGCCCGGGAAAGATTGCATGCTTTTCTGCCTTTGGAGTCCATGGGTACGTTTGATCATGCTGGTCCAGTTGCAAGTTGCAGTTGCAAGGCTAAACCGATTCACCTTGCCGGCACTCTTGAAATGATAGGCCTTGGCCCTTCTGATTAGATTCCTGATGAGGTGAGTCAGTTAGCGTCCAATGCGGGGACTGCTGTTCAGTGGTACAGGGTGCTGCTGAGCCCTGGACCTGTGTCCATGCACTGGGCTGTACACTAGTGCAGGGCTGAATAGGGCCCTTGACCTCCATACACTGGGCCTCTCACCGGTGCATGCTACCGGCGCTGTCCAGAGTTCATGATCCAGGGTTCATGATCCATGATCACATTGCACATACCTACGGAAGAAGGGGAGACAAAACGAAGACGAAACAAAAAAGACAATGGGTGTGTAGGCGCTACATGAGCTGCGCTCGTGAGATGCAGTGGACTCCCCCGACCAAGGGTCTCGGGATCGGCGTACACAACAAGCACCATGGCAGAGGGGGGGAGAGGAATGGCGGAGAGAGAGTGAGAGCGAGAGAGAGAGAGAGAGAGAGAGAGAGAGAGAGAGAGAGAGAGAGAGAGTGAGAGAGAGAGAGTTTAAGAGAGAGAGAGAGAAAGAGAGAGAGAGAGAGAGAGAGAGAGAGAGAGAGAGAGAGAGAGAGAGAGAGAGAGAGAGAGAGAGAGAGAGAGAGAGAGAGAGAGAGAGGGAGAGAGGGAGGGAGAGAAAGAGAGACAGAGAGACAGAGAGGGAGTGCACAAGAAAGAAGAGAGAGAGAGATGGGTAAGTGAGGGAAAGAGAGAGAAAGAGGTGGAGAGATATAAGTATAGAGAGAGAAAGAGTTCTGTGGCATATCGTCGCTATGACTATAATGCTACTTTGAGAAGAGGGTCAACATAATAATTTGCGTCCACTGATGGCAGGCCAGTGTGATACATGTGCATGGCTAGCACCAGTCATGAGCAGAACACCAGTCACTCTGTTGCAGGTGACGGTATGCAGCAATCTTGAAGCTCTGCAGGTGTTTCCGGGCTGGCTGCTTGTCCAGAATTGCCTGTGGCAGTCTATTCCACACTGGCACGATGCAGTATGGGAAAGAGTGCAGAAGGTAATCAGGAGCTCGTGGCGAGAGATTCAGCTCAAGCTGGTGGGGATGGTGCTGTGCTTGGGCTGCTCGTGTGTGACGATGACGTGGCAGTATAGCCGGCGGGGGACACATGGCTGCAACTTGAGGCAGACCATGGCTACACATCAGTTTGTACAGTAGGCAGAGAGCAAAGGCCTTTCGCGGAACAAGGAGGCTGGGAAGAATGGTACCAGGGCCAATGACATTTAGGGCGCGGAGCTGGACAGCATCCAGCATGGCCAGGTGTGAGGGAGCTGATCCCATCTACGCAAGGGGGGGGGGGGCATATTCCAGCATTGGCTTGACGAATCCTTTGTAAACAGTCACCCTGCCCGCTTGGCTGAGGAGGGGTGCTGCCTTCCAGGGTTATACCCTTGGTAGCAGGCCGTACTGGTACTGTCGTGGACACGGACATCCGGTCGCATGTCTAGCGGCCCCAGGGCACTGGCCAAGCAGCCGTAAGGCGGTGTTTACATGAGGCGTTTCAACCCGGGTCAGATTTCAACCCGCCATGTGCATGAAATGAATGGCGCGTTTACATGACGCATTGCGCTTGACCCGGGTTGAAATTTCGCCCCGGGTTGATTTCAACCCTCCCCCCAGGGCCAGGGAGGGTTGAAATCAACCCGGGTCAAGAAAATCGTACAAACGTACTTCTGTGCGTATCTCGCGCCAGGTTTGAACGGCACTGCAGATGCAAATTTCGCGCGAACGGATGCACGTGACCATACAGGACTGTAGAAGTGGACTTTTGGCGGCATATCAGTATTTGACCCGGGTCAACTGTCTTCATGTAAACGCTCACCTCTTTTGTCTATCGTACAGACTTTCAACCCGGGCTGAACTCGACCCGGGTTGAAATTTCTCATGTAAACACAGCCTAAGCATTCGGTAGATCTACACACATTCATTTATGCGCTGTAGCGCGCTGATTGCATCGGATCAACTTGAGCACTGCATGCAACGTTCTCGTACGCACCGAGGGTGCCGGCCCAGTCATTCGACTGGATTTTCATGTCCACGACAGAAGTACAATACCGGTGTTGTACTATTCCCTGCTTGATACTATGCGATCCCAGACCTGTAAATGCAGGCTGTTCACTGGTGCAGCCCCAGACCTGCCAACACTGCCATGTGCCCTGGTGCAGGACTCAGTAGGCAGGCGGGTCCCTATAGGTAGTCTAGAGGCTGGTGAAGGACTCAGTAGGCAGTCGGATACCTATAGGCAGTCTATTGGCTGGTGCAGGACTCAGTAGGCAGTCGGGTCCCAATAGGCAGTGTAGAGGCTGGTGCAGGACTCTGTAGAAAGTCAGATTCCTATAGACAGTTTAGAGGCTGGTGCAGGACTCAGTAGGCAGTCGGGTCCCTATAGGCAGTCTAGAGGCTGATGCAGGACTCAGTAGGCAGTCGGGTCCCAATAGGCAGTGTAGAGGCTGGTGCAGGACTCAGTAGGCAGTCAAATCCCTGTAGGCAGTCTAGATGCTGGTGCAGGACTCTGTAGACAGTCGGGTACCTATAGGCAGTCTGGAGGCTGGTGCAAGACTCAGTAGGCAGTCGGGCCCCGATAGGCAGTCTAGAGGCTGATACAGGACTCAGTAGGCAGTCAGGTCCCCAAGGACTCAGTAGGCAGTCAGGTATCCGTACAGGCAGTCTAGAGGCGGGTGCAGGGCGTTGACCTAATGGAGAGATTCAGATTCCACCCCCTACACGCGTCAGACGGACGTGTGTAGGGGATGGAATCCCTGTCTTTTTGCGCTTTTCTCGCACACACACATGCACACGTCCAGGTTCTTCTTTTCTTACTATCAAATAATTACACAACCTGTGTGATTCCTGGGTCTGACCTGACTGCGCGCCGGCTACGTTTGCATTCAGGTCAAGTGCATCTTAATCGCTCTATTCACGAGGCTGCGCTTCCCTCTCAATGATAGTACTTCTGTGGCTGTTGCTGGAAGTAGAAATATGAACCAATACGGCGCAAAGTTAAACTGCAAACACATTATCTAGCGAACATAAAGAACGGACCAGCGTCGACAAGAGAGTGATATAAATCTAGTGTGAACAGACCATATGAAAAAGAATTCCGGGCCAACTACATGTTTTGAATACAAGTAATATGATGGCAAATGCCTGTTGGCAACAGTTAAATTTTCTGCTGGCACTTCAACTACTTATGATTACCTGTTTGATGGGTTACACTTGCTTCAAAAAAAAAGTAGCCAAGACACAGACACACAGTCTCTGTAAATAAATTTCAATAAGTAAATTAGCATAGGACTTCACGTCCTCTGATCTGGCAGTTTGTCCCGTACAAGTATTCGCGCGCGTGGAGATTCAATCCCGTCCGATGGTGTGTGTGACTGTCGGTCTATCCACTCTGCAGATATACTCTGCCGGGACAAAGTACCCAGTGTAGCGCACGTCGGCCGGTGTGACGTCATAGTGATAATGGCCGCCTTCGCCATGGTGACTGAAGCAGTGTGTGTGCTCTACACGAAGGTCGAGACCCTGGTGCATAGAAAGAATGTGAACCGCACGAAGGAAACGTGCAAATATACCCAGTCCGACGTGCACGCACAAACGCATGCATGCGCACAAGCACACACATAGACACACACACAAAGACATGCACGAGCGCATGCACGCACACGCGCATGCACACACACACACACACGCGCGGATATATACACACACACACTTGAATGATATGCAGAGAGATACAACCACAAGGCCCCGGAGCTCTGACAGCAAGGCTAGACAAAACGCCACAGCATAAAAAAAATTAGAAACCCATACCGGTAAATCCAGTAAAACCTGGCCTAACCGGACGCCCTTGCCTTGGTGCAGCGCACACTGGCCTGGTATGACAGGATTCCGCTTGATCCAGGGATGAACGTTCAATTCACAGCACCTTGGTGCATGAACATTTGTCTGGTCGATACAGGAATCCGCTTGGTATAGGCGCCGGCAAACACAGGTTTTACTGTACACAGCTTCTATACTAACGATGACAGCGGATGGCCCAGCACTGAACATACTGCTTCTAAAGTCAACGCCACACAAACTGGAAGCTCCGGTGTGCCGGAGCCACAAGCAGAAAATTCAGGGTACTGTGGGAGTTGAAAGTGGGGCGAGTCTAAAGTTTAACGATTCGCAAATTTTCCGACTTGCTGGCACAACGTAAAACGACCCTGCCCTGGCATACCCGTCCTTTAATTCTCTAGTACAGAGGAGAGAAGGAAGAGCACATGCATAGAGACATGGTGTTACTTAATATTGACTACCTAATATCTTACCGGATCACGACTGACAAATGTTGATAGGCAGGTGAGAGGCGCATTGGCATTGTAAAACATGAGCCAGTCTTCTACATCCTTGTCCGAGTGGAGAGGAGTGCTGGAGAAATCCGGCTGAAAAAAAAAGAAAAGAAAAAAGATGCCAACGACAAAAAGAACAAGAAGGCTAACATCACGAAAAGCGTGTTCTTCCTTTGTCTGCACTGATGACGGGAAAAAGGGGAGAGCTTCCGCTGTGCTCCTGTGCCAGCTGGAGTGTCTAAGTTCAAGTAATTTCGACGCTAGAATGGAGATAGGGTGTGACAACAACATAGCCTTCAAGTTTTAAAGGCAACGTTAAAATTGTACGACTCAAGTACAACAACCTAATTTTTGTTGTCCACGTTTCACGGGAAGTTCTTTCCGAAGAGCGAGTTGCTGAGATTACCAGTGCAGTAGCGTTTGTTCCTCTCCTGAAGGAGTGACGGTATACCCAATCCCCCCTGAATGGCATTGCATGTATTTCACGCGATAAAACTAAGTATCTTTCCTCCCAATAAAATGCATAGACAGACAGACCCACAGACGCACAGACAGACAGACAGACACGCACATCCACACACACACGTCAATCAAGAGCTTAAAAGGCGCAGCTAGAAAAGTATCTGGTGGATTTTCTAGCTGCACCTTAGCTGGTGTTTCATTGCTTGGAGAATTTTAAGCTCTTTCTTGATGTGAGCTACATATACCCACCCAGACAGACACAGAGACACACATACAGTCAACTTCGCTAATAATGACTGCGGATATAACGACAATTCGCGAATAACGACAGAATTTCCATGCCCAGAGAAAAATTCCCATCTAACTGTAATACATATAATGAGACTTCGGGTATAAGGACACTTCGCGGATGAGGACACTTTTCGGATGCCTCGCCGAATGTCGTTATTCGCAAAGTTGACTATTCGTATCACAATGTAGCCGAAACCTCAAACTAACCATGATATGCATCTTCGCACTGCCATTCTCGATCTGAAACACTCCGCCGACGCCAACCGACTTGTCTCCGTAGCGCTCAGCCAGTGCCAGGCGCATGGCCGTCACGAAATTCTTCTCACCGCTGCGGTTGGACACTGTCACACGGATCACCTACAGATGGACATGTGACACAAGACAGGTGGAGCAATTTTCAGCTACAAAAAAGAGTGTGCTAAAATCGAATGGTTTCACTGCGAATTCCTGATGAATCTACTTGCTTGAGTACTGGGCGATTTAAAGGCTAGGATTGCAAGACAACACAGGCATAGTCATGGTCAGTGGTGGCCTGCATTGCAAATTACTTGACTCCATAGTGGAAAGTCTGCAAATAGACGTGTACGTTAGCCCGGCAAGAGTACACACACACACACACACACACACACACACACACACACACACACACACACACACACACACACACACACACACACACACACACATAATATTATTATTATGACTGTATATTATTGCCTGATGCTCGTAGTAATACGTGAAACTCAGAGTTGTGAAAAAGCTTTCAATCTCTCTTGTGTAATATTATGTATATCGGTAGGGATTGTGTTAGCCCGGCAGGGGTACATATATCGGTAGGGATTGTGTTAGCCCGGCAGGGGTATATGTATAATGTATATCGGTAGGGATTGTGTTAGCCCGGCAAGGGTATAATGTATATCAGTAGGGATTATGTTAGCCCGGCAGGGGTATGTATATCAGTAGGGATTGTGTTAGCCCGGCAGGGGTATGTATATCAGTAGGGATTGTGTTAGCCCGGCAGGGGTATAATGTATATCAGTAGGGATTGAGTTAGCCCGGCAGGGGTATGTATATCAGTAGGGAGTGTGTTAGCCCGAGAGGGGTATAATGTATATCAGTAGGGATTGTGTTAGCCCGGCAAGGGTATGTGTATATCGGTAAGGAGTGCGTTAGCCCGGCAATGGTATATGTATCATGTACATGTAGTTGTATATCGGTTGGCAGTGTATTCTTACCTTGCCTGGTTGTCCACGGGAGATGGACAAGTTGGCCAGCAAGCTGAACTCGTTGGTTTTGTATTCTTCAAGAACACACTCCGTACCCTGCACACAGACATGGCGGCAACACGCCCGAACACACACGAGTGTGCGCGCACACACACACACACACACACACACACACACACACACACACAGAAACACACACACACGTACACAACGGCTTCAAACTCCACAATCACCAAGACTCTTTGCCTTTGGTCTACTAGACCTAGTAAGTACTGCATGGTACTTGAGTATACTGTATGTCAGTCTGCTTGTTTGTACCACGTATGATCATTACTGTACATAACAAGGTGGAGGATACACTCACTGTATGGAAAACACTGTTCCTGGCTGCAACCAGAAACCCGTTGGTAGAGTCCCGGTCTTGCGACCATATGAACTGTATGGGGAAGCTCCCTGCTTCAACTCACAGGTACAGTCGACTCCACTTAAAACGCACTCGCATATAGCGAATTTCGTGACATAGCAAACCGTTGGCCATGTCCCAGTTTGAACCCACAGTGTGTGTATTTCTGTTATAAGTTATAACGAACTTCGGCTACGTGTTCGTTATAACAGGAGTCTACAAATTACTACAATACTTATTAGTACGCATGTGCTCAGTGGAATAGCAAGAAGGCAACAGTACAGTACAGTTCACTTACTGTCTCACCCACGCGTGCTGTGTAGGACAGCTTCTTGTCGGGATCTGACGTCAGGTTATTCGGCATCATCTAGTGTGGCATGCATGTGCACAAACAAGCATGCCCGTACACACACGGATGCATGCATGCATGCATGCATGCGTGCAAACACGCAGACACACACACATACAGGGTGCACAGAAAACATATGTCACGCCACATGGGTTGATGATTTATTTGTAGGTTTGTGTAGGTTCACTTGCACATGCACACATGTACTTTTTAGTATTATCACAGAATAGGCAAGCAAGTGGGAACAAGAATGCGCATAGACAGACAGACAGACATACAGACATACACACACACACACGCGCACACACACACACACACACACCTTGAACCTTGAAACTGCCACCTAAAGGTGATGCAGTGCCTCAAAGAGGCAAGGAGGGCGGAGTTACTTCTTGCATTTGTGTTGAGCCAGGTACTGGAGACGTGTGAACTTCCGAGAGCAGGTCGGGCATGGGATGGTGCGGCGCTCGGAGCCAGAGCTGCATGTTCTGCGGTTGCAGTTGCAGTTGTGCTGGCGGTGCCCAGCTTTGCTCCGGAAACAGCGGTCACAGGTGTGGCAGTGGTAATGACATTGGCTGCACACACACACACACATACACACACACACACACAAAAAGTAAGAGGTGACACTCACCTCGCAGTTGGTTCCTCTGACACGACTGGAGGCAGCACCAGCACCAAACACCAGACCACCAGGTACTCCACACAAACTTGCAATTTCTGCCATGTCGTAACGCTACAAGCAGCATAGAAACACAATAGGAAGAGAACTGAGTTGCTGGCAGGAACATTTTTTTTAGCAATCTAACAAACTACGGTATTAGAGTTGAATCTATAACGGGGCACAAAGTTTAGCGTTTTACGAGAAAAGCCCGACGCTAACGCATGAAACGTTACTAGTGCCCTATTCCTTCTCTCCTCTGCACTAGAGCAATATAAGACGGGTGTGCTATGTGGTAGGGTCGTGACAATTGGTGTCCGGTATTAAAATGGGGAAATATTTGCAAATCGTTAAACTTTAGACTCGTCACGCTTTCAACTCAGTTGAGGGTGTTGAGAAGAAGAGAAAAATCTAAAGAAAAAATTGCCGTCATCAGGATTCAGGGACCTACACTATACTTTCATGAAAAAAAGCATCACGTACAAACATTAAGAGCGACTTCGATAAGTTTTTAAATTGCAGTGTAAACTTTACTTTAGAAGTACTGCAACTTTACTCTTTCACATAAGTATTATTCACAAGTGGGCTCCAGGCGAGACCTTACACCGATTTTTTCCTGAGTGGGCTGCGGAATGAGGTAGGGAGGACCGCCGACGTCTGCTAGGCATGTATCACCGCATATTCCTGCAGCAGACAACAACACAACAGCAGCAGCAATGTTGATAAAGTCCTCATGAAATATTGCGTCCATGTTGGAGGGGCGAACTCCACAATATCTAGCAATGGACTAATGCTGGAGAGGGCTTCCGCATTTTTGCCCAAAGTCACTAAACGAATACAACACAGTGTACTCTGTATTACACTACAAGAGCAGAACAGTCAGACCTGTCAGACCTGTAGAGTGAGGACAGCTCGAAGAGCAGTCCCATTTATTTTGTGTGCATTTTAGTATGCGTGGACACTTGAACGTGCGCGGACACTTGAACATGCGCGGACACTTGAACGTGCGCGGACACTTGAACGTGCGCGGACACTTGAACATGCGCGGACACTTGAACATGCGCGGACACTTGAACATGCGCGGACACTTGGCACAATGCATATATACACAGTGTATGTGGTGGTGCAGCATGTACAGTCAACTTTGCTTATAACGACTGCGGATATAACGACAATTCGCGAATAACGACAGAATTTCCATGCCCAGAGCAAAGTCCCATCAAACTGTAATACCAAGAGTAGATAAACAAGAGTGTGCAACTCCGGATCTCTCCTGCACAATCTGCAGATACCCCGCGCCCACGGCGGAATATTTTGTTTACGTCACCTTTTTTCAGAGAAACGCGGATTTTGCCGCAGAGCAGTGTGAGAGCACGTGCTGGGCACCGACCTTGTAGTGTAAAAGCCCAGCCAAGTGCACGAGGGAAAACTCTCCAAAAGGCTCGCAGCGCGTGCGTCGTCGAAAAGATTACGTCAACAAAAAATTCCGCCGTGGGCCAACCCATCCGCGAGTTGCACACTCTTGTTTATCTACTCTTGGTAATACATATAATAAGACTTCGGGTATAATGACACTTCGCGAACAAGGACACTTTTCTGATGCCCCGCCGAGTGTCGTTATACGCAAAGTTGACTGTACTAGCTGTGGACACCAGGGCATTACCTGGAGCAGCCAACGACCACGGTTTCTCGGTGAGGTCGGGGCAGTCGACGACCTCCGTCTCGACCGTCTGGAAAGTCTGCATCAGGCCTTCTCGAAGAGCTGCACACGTCAAGTACATGCCCAAACATACACACACACACACACACACACACACACACACACACACACCGGTATATGAACCATGGTCTATAAATAGACCGGGTATGTTCCGTACACACTACAGCATAACAGTGTATCCACTTTTTCAGAGGATCGCGTGTGAAAATAGAAACCAACCATGCTCAAAGCTGTGTTTGGATAGCAGATCAGGCTAGAGGCTGTAGTGTAC